>NC_071390.1:168927575-169253090 GCF_022682495.2 Desmodus rotundus | reverse complement strand
CAAGGAAGAGTGTTTAAGATAGAGGGAATGTTATTTCAGGGGATATGGGGAATTTGAGAAAGAGAGTTGAAGAAGTCCTAGATGAATCTAATAGGGCACATAAATAGGGACCCAGACCGTTTTAAACTTGGGGAGAAGGCTCTAAACCTTGGAGAGGGTGTTGAGAGAGGGGGAATTTTCAAAGTCAAATAAACTTCATTTCTCATTTCTCATCATTTCCATTCAGGGGCTCCTGCTCTCACTCCACTCAAGTTTACCAGCCTCCCTGACATTCCTCTACTGTCCCAGGCATGGCACCTGCCTTTGCAACAGACCACTACACAGCTCGCCCCTCAGCCTCTCAGGACATTTCACAAAGTCACCTCCCTGTGGGGTTTGCTTTGTACCTCCCCACCTCCCCAAACTCCCGAAGCCTTTCCTTATTTTTCTCTTTATCTGTCATCTAACATATAGTTTACACATTTTACTTCCTTATAAGCAGACTTGCATCTGTTTTGCTCCCCACGAAAGCCCCAGGGCCTGGAGAACAGACTCTAAGTTTTTGTGGACAGAAAGCTTGAATGAATGAACAAAGAACAGCCTGGCTGCCGAGGGAAACTCTTTCAGGATTCAACCTATCCTGTCTCCCTCCAGACACTGCGGTTTCACTTTTTTATGTTTGCCAGACCAAAAGTAAACATCCTAAGCACTTATTACTAAAACAAAATGAGGTGTCACTTTCAGAGAATCTCAGTGTTAGACTAGACACACCTGGCAAAGGTAAGGGGGTGTCAGTGTGGGGGTATGACGGATTCAATAAACTAGCAAGGGGTGTGTGGGGGGGGAGAGAGAGAGAGATTGACCTGTTGTTTCACTTAGTTATGCATTCATTGGTTGCTTCTTGTATGTGCCCTGACTGGGGATCAAACTCATGACCTTGGCATATAGGGACAATGCTCCAATGAACTGAGCTACACAGCCAGGACAAGGATAGGGTGTTAAAATCACTTGTATGGTGGACTTCAGATGCCAATGGCCACCTGGTGCTGCTGGCTGCTCCTGAAGCATTGGTTGACATCACAGACAGGCACGAGAGCAGAGAACTGGGGTTACCATGGTGCTGGTCTGGACCTGGGCAGCTTCTGCACCTGGAACCTACCCTGCCAGGATTCTGGTTTCTTCCTTTGAAAAAATGTTCAGGCACAATTTTGATACCCAGACAGGATTGAGATCCAGTGTTTTAGAAAAACACTACATCCTTATTCTTTATTTTGCCTGTATCCCTCCCCTGTGTCTCCTGAGCCTGAGAATCAGCAGAGTGTCCCCATGGGCTACTGTGCAGCCCTGGGCAGGTGTGTCAGGTGTATGAAGCACAGCCTGTGACTGTTACAGAGAAAGTGCCAGGGAAGAATGTCAGACTTTTCAAACGTCTACTCCGAGTGGGCCCAGTGCCCAGGAAAGTGGGTTAAACCATTTATAACTTTCTTGTGATGTGAAAAACATTCTCATTTCCAAACAATAAGGTCACAAAATACATTTTGAAATGAAATTGGTTTGTAATTTGGCACTTGTCTATAATACCAGAGATCTAAAATTTTCAACACAAGGCTAATCACAGATTATACTGGCAAAGACACGTTCTGACAGGTATACAAGGCCATTTATGAACAATTTACATTGGCTTTATTGAAATAGGGGCAGCAGATGGAGGTGGCAACCTGCGTTTGGCGGTTCCTAGTAAGAGCTCTGGCAACAGTAGCTGCAGTTTAGGAAGGGCAGAGGCCAAAGACCAAGGCTGTTGTCTGAAAACCTAAGACCCCATCATGGTGGTTTTGGGAACTGCACTTTATACAGATTTCAGATTGCTGCCCCTTTTGGTAACTTGGGTGTATTTTTTTCCTATGCTTTCAATCTCCTTTTTTGGTCCTACTGGGTGTCTCCTATGAATTCTGCACCTCTCCTCCACATTTCTGAAGGGACCGCATGCTAAGGGACTCTGAGGCTGTAAGGTTTTCCTGGGGGTGTTATTTGCACTAAAGAGAAGAGGTTTTCTCAACAGTCCTCAAATCTTCAGCCAAAAGAAACACATCAGATACTGCCCTTGCCACCCAGTCCTGGAGTTGGAGGCGCCCCACACGGGGAACTGGTCAGAGGCAGAATGACTGGAGAAGGATCAGAAGTATAACTGTGAGCTGATCTTTCTCACTGCCCCTTTCCCCCACGTTGGATGTTTACCTCATCATAACTATAAGGCTCCACAAGGCCCTTCTCAGCTGGGTTTTCCTCTTCCCTCCTCTGCCTCTGGCCCCTGCATCTATAAACTGTACCCTTGACTATATATACACACACACACACACACACACACACACCCTTGTGACATTACAGAGGTTGTTTTATGTGAACATGTGGTCTTACTTTATTACTTCTTATGAATTGCATTGACCTATAATTCTGGTTCTATTTCCTTATTATTTTGCACTCCATGACACACTTTCAAGATGTACAGAGTTAGCTGCAGGTAGCAGTGTGATGACTGCTTCTAAATGCCACATAATAGGCCTTTGTGTGCATCTGCCTCGTTTTGCCTATCCTTTCCCCAGTGCGAGTCCCTCCGGTTCCTCATTCCCACAGACGATGGCGCTGTGAACATCCGAGGCTCGTCGAAGAGGAGTTTATAACCCAGAGCAGAGTTATGGGGTCTTGGGGGTGCACACATATATTACTTCATGAGGTACTGCCAGATTTCTCTCCCCAGTGTTTCTGCCAGTTTGCACTTTCTCCAGCAGAGTCTGAGGCTTCCAAGTTCATTACCATTACCAATGTCTGCTGTTATCCTAATTTCTAACTCTTTCCAATCTGAGCAGTATGAAGAATGATCTCATTACTTTTTAAACTTACATTTCTCTGATTATTATTGAGGGCAAGAAACTCTCATATGTATAAGACATTTAGGTTTCCCTGTTTGTGAATTGCCAATTCACATCTGTTGATTATTTTCTACTGTTCTATTTTAATTGCAGATTAACACATATTGCTATTATGTTCTAGATAATAAGTCTTGGTTTTTAATGTTGCAAATACGGTTCCCCTTTGTTCAGTTGTTTTTTAACCTCCATGTCTTTCACTGACAACAATCTCTAATTTTGTGTAGTCAAAATCTAACTCACTTTCTAAAGAGAGGTTTCTTTTTTATTTTTTTACATTTATGAATTTACATCGTGGAAAGATATCCCCAACATATTATTAAGGAAAAACGGCAAGTTATAAAACAGCATGTACACTATGATCTTATTTAATGTAAAATGACTCATAAGATCAGTAATGCCCTCTCTATGGGCTTGTGTATAGAATGGTCATGCTCCGCTTACTGTTCAAATTATAACCCCATCCTATTCCACTTAGTGGAGCAGAAAATTTGGTTTTCCTTCCTAGGACTCCGGCCTCAAGATTCCTCAGTGATATTCCTCAACTTTAGTCATATTGATCTTTACATAGAACCAACTCCTGATTTTGTTCTTTTCCCCTACTGTCTTCTGTTCTTTGTTGCTCCTGTCTCTGCTTTATCTGTATTATTTTTTCCTTCTGCTAGCTTTTCCCAACCTACTTTTGACTTTTAGGGTCTGCACTTTAGGGTTTTGTCCAAAAATAATATTTTTTAAATTTAGATTTCTAATTGGTGTAGGCTTTAAAATTTCAAATTTAATTTTTCCCACATAAAAAGCCAATTTATTCAACATTAACTAAAAAGTCCTTCCTTTCCCCATGATTTTTGGTGCAACTTGTATCATTTAATAAAAGTTGGATCCTGAGTTCTCCATTATATTTCATTGGCCCTTTTAAATTTCTTTATTCTATTATCAATTGATTTATGTAACAAATATTTATTGAGCATCTATTATAACTAGACATTGTTTCATGTGATGGAAACAGACAGAATTTCCTGATTACTACAGAGCTTACCATAGGGGTGGATAGTGTAGAACATTAAAGGCCACTATACAGCCCTGGCCTGGTAGCACAGGTGGTTAGAGCACCGTCCCAATACACCAAGGTTGCGGGTTTGATCCCCGGTCAGGGCACATACAAGACTCAACCAATGAATGCATCAATAAGTAGATAATAAAGTGGATAATGCATCAATAATAAATCAATTATTTAAAAATAAATAAAGGCCACTATAGAGATTTCTTTTTCTGAAATAACAATAATAGCTGACACATATATTGTATTACTTTTTGCCAGGCACTGTTCTAAGGGGTTTATACATATTAATTTCTGGAATCCTCTGAATAATGCTTTGAGATACTTACCATGATCATGCCCCCGTCTTACAGATGAAGAAACCATGTATGACACAGCTAGCTTAAGTACCCTGCCCAAGATCATACAGGTGGTGAGTGATGAAGCTGGGATTCAAACCCAGTCAGTCTGGTTCTAGGGCTTGTGCTCATACACACTGCCCTGTCCTGCCTCTGAGTGGGATGGGAAACCACTGCAGAAGTACCATGATTTACCCAGATGTTAGGTTTACTAAGGCAGCTATATTGTAATTAGGCTGTGGGTAGGGCAAGAGTACAAAAAGAGAGCAAGACCTTAGGGACTATTTCAATAGTCTAAACAAGAGATAATGGGGATTTGGACTAATGAGTAGCAATGGAGAAGGTAAGCAGTCAGATTCTGGATTTGTTGACAAATGGACAGTGGAACATGGGAGACAGAAGGATCATTGATGATTCCAGAGTTTTTATCTTGGATGGCCTGAAGAATGGAATTGCCCATTAACGAAAGGGGAAGACTACCTAAAGAATAAATTAAGGGGAGAAAACTCCTTAAATCTTTTAGACATCATTAGACACTTCAGCAGGATTTGAATAGACACTTACATATGTCAGTCTGGAGTGCAGAAGCAAGATTGTCCTGGAGATATAAATTTGAGCAATATTACCATATAAACTTAAAAGAATGGAGTAAATCACCAAGAAAAAGAGAATGGTGGGGGGAAGTGGTTCATGGACCGATCCTGGTATGCTCCAACATTTCTCCAGAGATGCAGAGGAAATGAACAAAAAAGATGTGGAAGAGGAGCCCGTGAAGGTGGAGTAAAACTAGGAGGCTGCAGTTGTATAGAAGCCAAGTAAACAGAGGTTCGGAGGAGGATTTAGTCTACTTTATCAAATACCAATGACAAGGTCAAGACAGAAAAGACCTGAGAACAAACTACTGGAGGTCACTAGTCACCACAGAAAGGACAGTGAAAGACTGTGGGTTTGAGAGGCAAAGAAAGAAAAGTCATTTGAAATGAGAAAAGACACTCTTTCAAGTTTTGCCTTTAAGAGTGACAAGACAGTGGGGTGGAAGCTAAAGGTGGATGTGCCATCAATAAATAGAGGATTATTCCTAAGATCTGACAACGTATAAAATATCTGCGTGCTGATGAGAAATATTCCAGAATGAATAAAAATGGAGAGTTGCAATCTTCTTGATTAGGTGAGAGAGATCAGAATTTGGTTCGGCTGTGACAAGAAGCACAACTATTTCACCCATAATAACAGGAGAAAAGGCAATGGACATGACACAGGTGATGCTTGGAACTCCCGTTTGTTTTTGTAAACTGATCATGTGTTCTCCAAATCACCACAAGATCTTATCAGTTATAATAATTTGGCTCTTTTCTTGTAGTTCTTGTTCATTTATGGAAACACTCATGTGTCTACAAGGGAGAACAGTTTTGTGTCTTATCTTCTTTTCCAATTAATATGCTTCTGTAGTAGTCATTAGTAATGCCCACCAATATTTCCACACCTTCCCCTTTCTGGGTCCAGATTAAGATTTTACTTCCTAGCTCCCCTGTTCTTGGGTGGGGCGATGTGACTATTTCAGCCAATGGAGTTTTGAGCCAAATGGCATTATCACCTTGGAACCTGCAGATGCCAGGTCTTCCCAGCTTGCTATTCTCCTTTACATACAATAATTGGCAATGCTGAAGATGGAGGTTATTCCACCAGCCTGCTCTCTGAGTGATGAGCCCAGTCCCTCTGCCAAACCACTGAGAGAGTTTAGCAGGAGCAGGAAATAAACTCTGATGGTTGGGCAACTAAAATGTTTAGTTTTTATGAACTGGAGCATAATCTAGCCCATCCTGATTGTTATGTCTCCTATCTGTTCTTCTTATCTGGTTGCCTTGGTCAGAACTTCCAATACAATAATTAAGAACAGCAATTTTCAATGAGTGCGCTGCAAGAATTTTTAAAACATGCAATACCTGACTATTTAGTCAGGGGCACTGACCTCTTTTTCTCTTAGATTGTCAAATAAAAAAAATGACAACAGGAGACATAGCAGTAGTTATCCAGTGTGAATGAAACAACATTATACCAATTTCTTTGTCGGATCAGCAAAAACTGTATTTTTTGGTGTGCTGTGGAATTTTAGAAATTAGCTCATGCGTGCCATGTGGTGCAAAAGATGAAAATCTCTGATTAAAAATAATGATGCGACTGCAGATGCTTTCATTATTAAATGGCAGGAAGTAACGTTTGTACTTGGTTTTTATCAAGTTAAGTAATTTTCCATTTATTTCTAGTTATATATGTATATGTATTTTTATCATAAACAGGCATTGGGTGCTGTCAAATGAATATTCTGCTTCAGTTCAGATGACACATTAAAATTATCATGGTGGGGATTATCGGTTTTATGATAATTTGATAGAACTTAGGAAAAAATGTCCTATTTTGATCTATTATTTTAAAATAATTATTTTAACTTTTGGTTTGATTAATGTACTCTATTATTTTTACTCAATTTCACTGATTTCTACACTTATCTTTATTATTGTGAATCAAGTGAGTTAAGTATTAACAATGCCTGGGTCAGTAAATATTACATATATTTTAATTTTCTTCTTTATTTCTTGTTTGCTCTTAACTCTTGTATATTATTAATTTGTTTCTTAATTGAACAATCAGTTCATTTGACTTCAGTTTTATTAGAGTAAATGTCTTTAAAGCTATAGATTTCACTGAATACTGCCTTAACTATATTTCATAAATTTTATGTAATAATTTCCTATAACAGTTCTAATTATTATATAATTTTAGCATTATTTTTGGTTTTACCCACAAGGTTTTTAATAGTATGATTTGTTCCCAAATATGTTTTAGTTTTCTAACTTTCCTTTTGTCCTTGATTTCTAATTTTATTGAATTTATCTATGTGAATGTTGATCCTTTTATTTACTGAAACTTCTTTATCACACAGTATTTGTACATTTTTGTGAATATTTTATGAGCACTCAACAATACTCAAATTTTTCTATGTATACTTTACATAGCTATTCCTGTATAAATCTATTCTGCTGTAGATATTATTTAATTATGTCATTTTATTTTGTTTAATGTCTGTTTGATCGATGTGTTTCTAAGAAACATGTGCTAAAACACTACTTGTCTTCCTCTATGCAGTGCTGCTGTCAGAACTGACCCCTTTGCCTGCCTCTGATGGTCAGTGCTCCCAAACTAAGCTGAATTTCGGCCCCACTTAAACTTGACCCCATGAACTCTAGCCAGCACTGAGCTGACCTGTGGGTTTGGGGCTGCACAATGAATGGTTTAGGCATAAACAACAAGCCACCAAGTTAAGAGTAGAAATTAGACAGATTCCCCAATCTCTTCCCCACACATATCACTCTGTACTCTTCCTTCTATCTCCCAGAAGATTCTCACAGTTTTTACATTAGTTCCTCAGTTCTCAACACAAGGTACGTTCTACACGGGTTCACATTCAGTGAGTCAGATTCAAACTCCAATAGGCATAGAAAGACCTAGAAGGTGAGTAAGCAAAGTATTCAATAAACGTCTCTAGTCCTACTCAATCCGTAGCAACTTCAGAGTTGAGGTAGGGTGGGAAGTCTGTGGCACAAGTAAATTTGCCATTTTGTTAACGACAACACTCGATAAGTCTCTGTTCCTTTTCCTCTGCTTAATTGGTACAGGTACACAGGTAACTAGAATAAAGGCAGCAGCATGTACAAGTGCCTAAATTTGCCCTGGCTGGGTGGCTCAGTTGGTAGGAGTGTCATCCCGTACACCAAAAGATTGTGGGCTTAAGTGGGTCTTTATTGCAATACCATAATATTTCCCTGCTCTGGGGTCTTGTTCCATTAATCACCTTCCTTTTTTTGTTTGCAAGATAATCTCTCTCGGCTTCAACTCTTTGGCCCAGAAACATGTTCATATCTTCCCATCTCCCTTTTCATTTCTTTTCTAATTCCGGGACTTTATTCAATTGTTTTTAGTGACACCAACACCACACCACCTTGCAGTACTTTGTACTTGGGCTAGAGCCGCGGGATGGGGTGAAGACAAAACAAGGGTGGAATCAAGGGTCCCTGAACAGGTAGGGCAAGTCCAGGTAAAATGGAAGGGAGTGGGGACAGGTGTGGTGGCAGTGAGGATGGAGGAGAGGCCTAGGGGCGGGAGGAAGGGTCAGAGTTTGGACTGAGTTTAGTATGTCAGAAGTGAGGTACTAAAGAACGCTGTTAGGAATGTCCAGCAATGTTGTGTACCCACTAGAGGTTAATGAACATAAATTTATCAATGTATCTATTGCCCAATAGTGTGATTTTCTCAGATAATTTACAGGAGTATGGATACCGTCAATCATGAAATTAGTAAATGATTTGAGAATCCATGATCAGCTAGCCATCCTTTTTAATCATTTTAAATTAGTGTTTGATTTACTTTACTTCTCTGCAGAAATACAGACAGTGGTTATCTAGCTATTGTTTACAAAATAAAATCTAAATATCTCTTGGCTTGTCATTCAAGATCTCTCCACAATCAAGCCAAAATTAAAACATTTCAGCTCTACCATTTCTATACCCTTTTTTTCCTGTCACATTGAACTACCTGTCACTTTCAGAACATATTCTATTATTCTTTATATGGCTTTGATACTGCCCTTCCATATACTGAAGAGGACTTCTACTTTCCTTTATGCTTCCCAGTCTTACCTCTCCAAACTGTCCTCAAAGTCCAATTCTATCCCAACTTCTCAACGAAGCTCTCCTGTGCCTTCCCACAACCTGGGTATGTGTCCTGACTGGGAATTGAACCCACAATCTTTTGGTGTACGGGACGACAATCCTACCAACTGAGCCACCCAGCCAGGGCAAATTCAGGCACTTGTACATGCTGCTGCCTTTATTCTAGTTACCTGTGTACCTGCCTTGTTGGTTCCTCAATATATCACAGGGTAAGGCAGGGACTACGGATCTCTTGTTTTGCTTTATTTTTCCCCAGAGTTCACCTCCCTTTCCTCTAGCATCTGCACTTAAATTTTCACTTGGAAACCACCGCTCTAAGACTTTTCCTCCATGTAATTTTGGAAGTGGCACACTTTGGGTGTGAGGGATGTGTATGAACCCAGGTAAACACACAATAATTAGCCGGGGAAGCAAATCTGTCCCTCGAGCCATGGTAATTAGAATCAGTGAGCCTTGGTTCCAGAACTGTTTCTGGCAACACGGAGCAGGATAAGCTCCTTACTGGCAGTGATAGGTGGGCACAATGTAATTCGGAACCAGGTGGGGACAACTGGGACCCCCACAAAGAGGACCATACTGCAAATTAAGCCAACAGAAGAAAAAATGCCAGGATTAGGAAGGAAACATATTCTGGGTAGCATCATTTACGTCCTTGGATACACCATTCCAGAAGGTAAACTCCTGGGTTTTTCAGTTATATCACTGATGAATTTCCTTTGTTTATATGTTTGAGTTTGATTTTTCAATCCCTGAAGTCATAGAACCTCTACACACAGCCCCCAGTGCGTGCTCTCCCAGCGCAGACCTCTGAGGCACCTAGCCTGTCACTACAGCACTCATTCAATATCCAAGACAAAGTGGGTTATTCGGTCATTTATCTGGTCACACACATTTCCTGCATCCCCACCTAAAAGCAGCTTATCTGAGAGCAGTTCACTGCAGACCCTGAAGCCAGACTTCCCAGGGTTGAATCTCGACTCCATTGCCTACCTGCTGAGCGACACTGAGCCAAGCATTTCCCTTCTTTGTGCTGATCTGTCATCCATAAGATGAGCATTAGAATGGTAGCATCTGAAAAACAAAACAAGTGGTAATGCTTCACAGATTGTAAGGAATTAGTAACTGCAAAGCCTCAGAAAAGTATCTGGCACAAAATACATACTGTACAAGTATGCCCTGTGTAAGTGCCAACTGTTTATGACTGTTATTGTCACGCTGATGATCATTATGATTATCATTATTATTTGTAACCCTAATGCCTGACGCAGTGCCCCTCAATTAAAGAGAGCGAACCACTCTTAAGTATTACATAACAGGGCTTTAGTACAGTACTTGGCCGACCCTGCAGTTTAAACACGGACCGAACAACTGAGGCATCCCGAGGGAGCTGCAGCCATCTCGGCTGAGAACACTGTAAAAGTCCCCAGTCTTCCTGCCTCATGTCTGCTACACCCTCCACCCTCCCCTCCACCCTGCCTGTGCTCAGCTTCTTGTCTTTTCACTTCATCTCTCATGCCCAGCATCCAAGAAGCCCTAGAACTGGATGACAGGGTTCTCCTTGGTCATGTTGGGGCATCAGTTCTCTCATTTATCTTTCTCTCCATCTTGTGATTGTTTCTTTGCATGACCGCTCCCTGGGCTTCCATACCAGGGGATCAGCTAACAGTCAATACAGTACAAGAGCACCTACTCCATGGTAGGGCTACAGAACTATCATTAGGATTCAGTATGTAACCCCCAAGACACAGGAAGTGTCTAATACCACGTATTTCAAATAGGTTAAGAATGAAAGTATAATTTCTCTTCAACTAAGATCCCCCCTCCCCATGCCTTCTTTCCCTACAAGTTCAAGGACAATTTCCGGGTTAGGTAGCCCCATTCCATGCCAGCAGTAGTCAGTCACGTAAGTAGGATCAGGGTGCTGACGGGGTCACATGAGTCATTTATGATCTAAGGAAGGTGGTCAGAGGGAGGAGGGGTCAGTCAGTTTGCAAATCACGAGGCTCACTGAACTCTATTTAAAAGAATACAAGACATATTTATGACCTGGCCATTTGTTCAATGCTGTCCCCAGCGTGGATGCAGAAGAAACAGCTGTCATTCAGAACGTTACCTGAGAAGAAATGTGGGATATATTTAGCAGAAGCACAAACCCCATAAAAATACGTATGATTTAACCATGAGACATTTCCAAGGTGCTAAATTGGGAATGATTTGCTTATCCATGGCCCTGCTGGAGGAAATAAAATGCTGGGAAATGAAGAAAGGAAACGTCAATGTTTTGCTCCCAATGCCTAAGTCATGGGGGCATCACTACAGCACGGTGACTAGCTGATCCTGTATTGCGTGTGTGAGAGCAGCTAGGAGAGCGCATCCTGAACATCCTCCTCACAAGAACAGGTTTTGCCACCAATCCAAAAAAGCCTGTGCACCCCAATGTTCATAGCAGCACAATTTACAATAGCTAAGTACTGGAAGCAACCTAAGTGCCCATCAGCAAACGAGTGGATCCAAAAACTATGGTATATTTACACAATGGAATTCTACGCAGCAGAGAGAAAGAAGGAGCTTATACCCTTTGCAAAAGCATGGATGAAACTGGAGAGCATTATGCTAAGTGAAATAAGCCAGGCGGTGAGGGACAAATACCATATGATCTCACCTTTAACTGGAACATAATCAACAAAAGAAAAAAGCAAACAAAATACCACCAGAGACATTGAGGGGGGGAACTGTCTAGCAGTGGCCAGGGGGGAGTGAGGTGGGGACAGTGGGAAGAGGGGATTGCAGGAACTATTATAAAGGACACATGGACAAAATCGGGGGGGATGGTAGGGGTGGGGGAGGGAGGTGGGTTCAGCCGGGGTGGGGGGAGGGAAGGGAGAAAAGGCATACAACTGTAATTGAATAACAATAAAAAATAAATTAAAAAAAAAAGAACAGGTTTTGCAACAATGTGCAGTGACATGTTACCAGGATTTGGGGGTGGCGATCATTTCGTGATATATACAAATCTGGAATTACATTGTACACCTGAAACTAATACACTGTTACGACAGTTAGGTCTCAATTAAAAAAAAAACAAAACTTCAAGATACTATTGAGCACAAAAGGGGGTAGGAAAATATACTGAAAACAAATATACTAATGACTTAAGAAATAATAGTGGCCCACCTATAACTTGCTGTGCAAGTGTCTAGGTGGTTGTTAGATACATGGAGAAATGTGCAAACAGACACAAGAGATTTGTCTCCGCTGTATTTCAATTGAGATTTTAGATAAGTGCTTTACACACTCTGGGAGTAACGTGAAAATCCTCTGCAGATGTATCGTCTGGTTAGGCCACATGGATTCTCCGGTGATAATCACAGTTACTTCCACAAGTGTACTGTAACTATCTCAACACTCACATGAAGTCTTCCGGAGAGAATCTTCTGTGGATAGAAATAAAAGAGCTACTAATAATAATACTAAAAACTGGCAATTATTTCTTGGTTCCCCACAGAATTTCTCTATAGAATCATTCCCCTTCCTATTGGCAGTGGCTGAAAGAGTAATTCTCAAAAGCCTCCAGCTTATGCATTCAGAGAAGCTCATCGTGTCTTTAGAAGACAGATTCCTGGACACCCCCAGGGAGTCTGACTCATTAAATCTGAGCAGGGCCCCAGAGTCTGTATTTTAAACGAGCTCCTCTGAGGACGTTGAGGCAGATGCAGGTCGCACCTGGACACAAGGCTGGTCACCTGGCTCTGTTGACTCTTCAGACCAGCCTCTGCCTGAATGGCCAGTATTGTATGTTTGCTTACATTACCTACTGAATAAACACATGGCATAGAATTGCTCCCCACTCCAGGTTCCATTCTTCTAAACTCATCCTTGTGTTGATTATTGAAATCTCAAGTCATTGACCCCTTCAGCAACAGTTCAGAGGAATACCTCTGCTCCGTCACTTTTACTAGTTTCCCAGCGAGTCACATGGTTAAGCTGAAATTCAAGAGGTAGAGAAATAACTCCATGTTTCGATGGGAAAGGCTTTAACGCATCATGGCTCTTTTGCAATCTGTCACTGCTTTATCCTCTAGCCAACATCATTTCAACCTTCCCCAGTGGAAATTAAGTAAATCCGCGTCCTCAGGACCCTCAAAGTCTCAATCAATTATGGCATTAGGTTCAAGGTGATTATCTCAAGACCTATTTTGAGTCCAGATGCAGATGAGAGGCTACTTGGATGCAAAGGATCAAGAGCAGATCTTCTTGACCGATCCAGAGACCTGATGAACTAAAAAGAGAAGCTAGGGCCTCCTGTCAATGAACACACATTGGTAAGAAAAGAACAGGATGACCAATAGGGACATTCCCATTCAAAAAGAGGGAAATGAGGAGACAAACAGCAGTTACTGCTCCATCAATGCATCAGTGCTGGAATGCAGCCAGGCATACCTTGTCAGGGGGCAGGAAATAGGATTTCTCGGGGTCCAGCCCTTCTCCCTGGCAGTGGCTGCTCTCTCTTCCTGCTTCCAAATTCTTGTCTTCTCCCTCTGAAATGTTACTTTTCAATGAGAAATATTTTATGTTTACAGAGGATGATGGTTTTCAGGCTTCTTCCTGACTGTAGAAAATGGAAATCCCAAAGGCCTTTTTTCATTTTTTTTAATTATTTTATTGTTGTTCAATCACACTTGTCTGCAATTACCACCCACTACTCCCCCCCAGCCATCCCCACCTCCCTCCCCTGCTTCCACCCCACTCTTGGTTTTGTCCATGTGTCCTTTATAGTTGTTCCTGAAAACCCTTCACCCCTTCCCCTCATTATCCCCTCTCACCTCCCCTCTGGTTACTGTCAGATTATTCTTAATTTCAATGTCTCTGGTTATATTTTGCTTGCTTGTTTCTTTTGTTGATTAGGTTCCAGTTAAAGGTGAGATCATATTGTATTTTTCCCTCATTTACCATACGAATGGGTCAAGATGACAGTAAATACAGAGTCTGGTATACTTAGAAGCCTTTTTTTGTTTGTTTGTTTTGTATGTATAGGAAAATGGGCTCCTTTAACTCGAAAGAGTCTCCTTGCTTCATCCAAAACTGTCTAGCCCTTTATGCTTTCACTTATAATGTGTCTAATATTTTAAAAACCTGTGAAAATGAATTTCCATACTAAAGATGAAAAGAAAAGAACTCAAATCTCTAGCAGGCTCTCTTTGATTTCTCTAAATGAATGAATAATTCCAAATTAATGTTCCCTCAGGTTCTTCAAATAAGGCTAAAGAAAAGAAATTTATATCATTTCAAATTACACAAATTGGTCCAGAAAAATAAGGGTTTCTAAAAGCCATGTACACCAAGAATTAATGGTGCCCCCAAATATTATAATCAAGCTCAGACTTCAAAAATGATTAAAGTCAATGACATTATTATAAGGCATAGGAGCACAGATCCTCAATAATGATGCTTCCTCAGTCCATCTAATGGTGCTTAATTATGTGATTTTGCCTTGTTAACTGAGAAACATACTTAATAGCAACTGACACTTCCATTTCTACCTTAAGATCTGTAGTTATCACAATTAGCTCCTCTAATTTTCACGAGTTGATAAAATTTTTATTTTATGAATAGTAAATACATTTTGAGCAATTGGTTTGATATACCTTGGTTATATATGGAGCAAATTAATAAACCACATTATAAGTTATCTTAAAACATAATGGAATGGTAACTTCATATCCAGTGTCTGGATTGGACTCACCCACCCATCATAAAGAACTCTACAAATGGACAAAATGTGTGAAACAACTGTTTTTGGACACTGGAGAAGATGCAGCAAAGAACTATTGTCCCTAAGAGAGGAGAAACAACGAAAGTAGGCAATGCACTCACCACAGCTTTCCGCTTGGAGGCACCATGCAGACCAGCTGAAGAGAGGATGCGCGCAGAGCCTGGGCATGACACGGAGTCCATGAAGGGAGGGCTGAAATTCAGAAATGCTCGTATGGCTGGAATTTGTGGGAAAGAATCGGAGATGAGAAGGCTATACAAAAAAGTTTCAGGAACCCACACAGGGATCTACTCCAGACTACACTGATTACTAGGTTGTGCACGCATAGGGTGACATTTCACAAAGTCAGGAAAGAAAATTGAGAACTTGTAAAAGCTTACACAGGACTGAGAGATATTTTAACCAGCCAGTGCGGAGAGGCTGTGTTGCCCATCTAGAGTGGAGACCTGAGAAGTATTATTGAGAAAAAGAAGGTGTAAACTGGCCTTATAACAAAGGCTACCTGAGACAAGCCCTTAAAAGCAAATCTATCACAACTCAAGCAAATCCACAAGCAACTTAACTGCCTTCCAGAAAAAAAAAAACCCAAAACAAGGCTCCATAAGAAAGACAACACTCAACACCATAGAATCACAATGTACAGCCTTCAGTTAAAATTACTAGTAGACTGCAAAGCCGAAAAATGTGATCTAGTTACTAGGTGGGAAAAAATCAGTCAATAGGAAAGAATACTAAAAATGTCTTATGTAATGGAATTATCATACAGAAACTTAGAAAGAGCCATTATAAAGATGATCAATATTTTAGTTTGAAGAAAAATATATACATAACAATATGCAAAGAAGAGCCAAAATAAGTTCTACAGATGAAAAATACAATGATCTGAAATGAAAAATTCACTGGATGGCCTTAATAGAGATTAGACTCTGCAGAAGAAAAGATTAGTGATTAATCTTTTAAGAAAAGATTATAGCAACAGGAATTACCCACACTAAAGAACAGAGAGAAAAACAGACAAAAAATGAACAGAACTTCAATGATTTTTGGATAATATCAAACTGAAAAATATTAAAAAAGAGAGAATATTCAAAGAAACAAGGCTGCAAATTTTAGAATTTGATAAAAACAAGGAACAGCAAGAAATACATACAGAAACAAGAATACACCAAGCCATAATGAAATTGCTAAAATCAATAATAAAGAGAAAAATTTTTAAAGCAGAAAGAAAACATTTTATGATGAAATTATCAATTTATTAACATACATTACAGTCCTAAGTTTTTATGTACCTAATTACAGTTTCAGATACATGATGGGAAGAAAATGACAGAACAGAAAGAACAGACAGATTCAAAATTATATTTGGGAAATCAATACCCATCTCTCAGCAAGTGCTAGCACAAGTAGAGAGAAATCAGTCAGAACAGCATTTTGGAAAAAAACCCATCAGTCTAATTAATCTGATTTACATTTACAGCACATTCTACTCAAAAACAGCATAATGCATGTTCTTTATATATTCTCCTAAAGCATTCAACAAGATAGATCATATGCTGGGCATAAAATAGATCTCAAATTTGAAAGGACTGAAGACATACAGTTTGTTCTCGATAAAAAAATTAGAGATCAATAACAAAGATATATGGAAAAAACTATCACACTTCTAAGCAATACATGGGTCAAAGAAAAATTAAGAAATATTTTTAAATGACAAATGAAAAATACTGGGGAGATGCAGCCAAAGCAGGATTTAGAAGAAAATTTATAGCTCTAAACTTAAGAGTATTTTGTCCCCTACTGTTTATACCTTATTCAATGAGAGAAAATGTATTCCCTATAAGAAAATTCTGGAAGGTTTTATGGTCCCTTTACATCATTAAAATTTCTTAAGTAATTAGAAAGTCCAGTTCAAGATGGTAAAGCTGTAAATTTGCTTTGCTGTCCAATCCTCTACTCTCCCCCAGGTTGTTGGAGCTGCTACACTTTAGAGCCTGCAATAGGAACGGCGGAGTGGGGCGGGGGGGGGGGGGGGGGGGGCGTGGCCAGCTCTCCATCCTTCATCTTGTCTCCTCCATCTATCTGAAGGAGGCTTCAGCTTCTACCCCAATGGGCACTTTGGGGAAAGAGGCAAGAAGTTTTACTTGAATCAGAGCTCACATGTTGGCTTTGAGCTTTCTGGGTCCTACTCTGCTCCAGTTTCCCTAACCTAGGTGGATGCTTAAGGTCATTTAGAATTCCATTCTTAAGAGCAAGCCAATGGCATACCTCCAGACTCTTCCTGGTGAGCCCGCCTTGCTCCTACAGAGGGTGCTGTTGAATTGGCCTCTCAGAAAACTTGCCAGCCCTCTCCTGTCAGGTTCATATCTGGTCCATGGAAAATACTTACCTGTTCCTCTCTCCCCACATTCTGTTCTGGTCCACCTGTATCCCAGCAGCAACACACTGAGCTCTGTCATCAAAGCCCCTGCCTACGCACTAGTTAATTAGCATCACAACAAACTGCACAGATTCAGTGTTTTACAGTCATGGAGGTCAGACGTCCAAATTATTTCCCTGGGCTCCTATCAAGGTTCTGGCAGGGCTGTGTTACTTCTGAAGACTCTGATGAAATAGGGAGAACCCACTGCCTTTTCTGTGTTCTGGAGGGAGATTCCCTGCCTCACGCCACATTGCTCTGACCTCTGCCTCCATCATCACATCTCTGACTCCGCCCTCCTGCTTCCCTTTTTCAAAGGACCCTGTGATTTCCCTGGGCTCGTACAGTTCACCCAAGATAACTTCCCCACCTCAGGATCCTTGACTTAATCCCACTGGCAAAGTCCTGTTTGCATGTGAGGGAACTTATTCACTGGTACCAGCGACTAGGATGCAGACACCTTTGGAGGACCATTGTTTTACCTACTACATCCTCTTTTTCCTACATTTCTTGAGGGTAAGGGTGAATTGGACCCCAATTTGTTACGGAGGAAGTGGAGGCTCACACCACGCCTTTCCCGAAGATGGCAACAGCTCTGCCTAAGCTCTGTCTCCTTCAGTCTCCTTCACAAGTCCATCCGAGCTCTACTGTGACCCCTAGAGCATGTCAGGCAGAAGAGACTTGTGGAACAGGGTCCTTTCCATTTCTTTTATGAAGTCTGCACGTGATGCTTTCACTCCGTTTGCTTTCCTAATATTCGGACTCGGCATCTAAGCTGAAATGAGGCAGTGGAGTTCCATTCTAACATCTTGTCTACAACAATTTGCTTCAAGTAGAAATATGAAATTATAAATAGATCATAAGTTGTTTACATCTTAAATGTCTTCTATTTTGTGACAGAAAAAATGTGTTTGATGAGTCAAAAATAATTTCACTATTCAAAGGTGAATGTAAATGAATAGCATTCTAGAGAATACAAAGATATTTTTAGGAGAGTAATTTTTGCATCTGAAAAGCTTTTTCAGTCAGTTATACTGTTGCTTCTTGAATTAATAACTATCACTCAACCAATCTCCTGTTCATATAAAAAAGTAATTTTGGCTGAAGAGTAAACCTCACCTGCAAAATGTTAAAAGTGGTATGTGACGTTGGCATACTCTTTATTCACTAAAGAAATGTCTTTTTTCATTCTTACAACTCTCTCCAGTAATGGCTAAAATCATTTATAAAATCCACAAAATAATGGTGCCAACAATTATCTTCACATTATTATTAGACATTTTTACTCAAATGATGGGAATGAATTAAGAGTGTTAATCCCATTCTGGAACAGCAGCATTTAACTGTCAGGCCTGAGTACTCCTTCCATCAAAGCAGAGGTGTCTGATTTCTGAGAACGCGAACAAAACGGCGTGAAAGCTCTACTGATACATTTCTTTGAACTCCTGGGATGGAAGCAACAGGAAATGGCAGCTTTAACAACAACAAAAAAGTAGTCGTTGGGAGACAGAATGGCAGAGTGTATGTCACAGAATTCACAGGTAGAAAATGGAGCTAGACTTCAGGAAATTTCTAAACCCAGGCACTCAAAAGTACTTGGGACTGTTTCTTGTTTTCATCCACTCCCTCTGATTTTTCTACACCTTTCTCTCTGGCTGCAGGGTTGCATGGCAGAAAACATGACAGGTTTAAGGATCCCGAGTCTTTAAATGATCAGTCAAGTGACTAAAAGAAACTTCTTTATTCAAGTTCCCAGAGAAGAGTTCGCCTGCCCTGGCTTGGGTCATGTAATCATTCCTGGAACGATTAACTATGGCCAAGAGAACACCCAGAGTAGAGATGGTGTCCATGTAGATGAGGGGCAGCTGGGAGGGTGCAGAAAGACAATCAGCAGGTCACCCCACAAGTGTCTGGATAGAGTAAAGCTGAACACCTAAGAGGCCCTTCACTTCTGGGCACAGAAATCCTACAGGTCATTGAGGGTGTGCATTTTCAGGGGTGCATTTTCTTTGCTTATTCTGTCCACAGAAGTGGCACCTAGCGAGGCCACATGTTAAGTTATCCCCTCTGGCTGGGCATCATTATAAAAGGATGCAAGCAGTAAAGAATTAAAGGCCAAACCCATGTGGTTATAAACTCGCAGAGATAAACCAGAGCCCAGGCCATGACTAATAACATTCCTTGTTTTCTATCCCTAAATGTGGCGGGGGTGGGGGGGATTTCTTCCTGTAAATGGAGCCTGTGGAAGGACAACTTGTGTGGGGACATTGCCTGCAAATCCTTGTCTCCCTTGGCACCCTGGCATCTGTCCTGTTCCGGTATGGATGCCAATAGACAAGTCCATGGCTGTCACAGTGTCAGCTTGCCAGTTTAACCCTCAAGCCAGCAAAATGTATGAAATGTCCTATCAAAACCACTTATCAAACATGGTTTGCATTCTGTTAGGAACTTCTCACTTGTAATGCAAAAACCTATCTGACTCAAACCATTCAGTCTTTTTTAAAGTTTCCTGTTGTTGTTGATTATAATTCTAAAGCTATAGGGTTTTCTTCAGTGTCCCAGGAAGCTAAATTATTTCAGGGAAGATTGACCAGCATGTCTCAGGGACACGGTCATTAGGCAAGTACAGCGGGATAGTCTCTCCGTGTGTTACACGGACAGGTCTGCACTGAGGGGTCTGTCATGCAACATCTCCTTAAACGGGAGCACATTCAGGCATCGTTACCATATAAAATTCACCCCAGAAACTCCTAATGGCATGCAAGGAAAAAACAACCTCTCAAAATGAGGAGTTACGAGATTTAAGCAGGTAAGGGTTCAAAATCAAAAATAACAATAAATAAACTTTAAACAATAAAGCAGTTTCTCACTACACTCTAAGGAATTCAGTAGAAAGAATAATGAACTTCCAAGTATTTGCTGAATTCTTTTCAAAATGTTGACCATCCAAAATTTCAACTGACATGAAATCTAGCATTTTTTGTTTGGAAGCCCTAATGCATCAGTGCTTAAAACTGGGATTTTAACGGTGTAATGAAGACTAGGTGGGAATAGGCTCACTGTTGTACAAACAGTGAGTCTGGTTATTTGTTTGCCAAACCATCTTGCTTTCCTTTCCTGGGCACACGGCCAGATTGTGCTTCCCAGCATCCTTTGCAGTTGGTGTGGCCACAAATGTGCTCGGGCTATGCATTGTGGGTAGAAATGACATACACCATCTCCAGGCATCACCCATACAAATCTCCCAATGTGCTATCTTCCATGCTCAGAGGAAGGACACAGAGAAGGGCAGAGAGCTGGGTGAGACCCCTGGGGAGCGCTGTCAGGCTAGGAATGCAGGTCAGACCATTACTCCAGTAAGAAACTTTGATTGTGCTAAGGCCCTAAAGGTTTAAAAATAGTTAAGTTTACCAAGACTCAACATTTTAGAAAAAACAAGTAAGCAGTAAAAATTGTGAATCATAGTTGACCACTAAATTAATACTGTTACTCAGTTTTATAAAGGAATGGATATTGATAACAGAACAAGCGCCCTGTTGAGTGCAGGAGTTCATCACTTTCACATGGGAAGTCTTCCTAGACGTCGTCGTCAACCTGAGCTGATACACCTGACTACACGCGGCTCTGCAAGCTGCCTTATCTGACATATATATTTGAACACTCTAAATTTACCTATACGAGCAAACCTTCATTAAAATACTATATGCCAAGACACAGTTGAAAACAAGATCGCAAAACTGAAGATGTGATCAGCTGGCTTCCTTACACTGTTGGAATAACCCAGTTGGAAGTGCACCTGAAGAGTGCTCTGAAAATATTTTGAATATTTTAAAAATACTTACAATATTTCACAAAAGTCTTCATCAGTACCTTCTCCAACTAAATAGCAACAGCAGATAACGGATTAAACTTCCTCCCTTCCTCTCATCTTTCACTGTTTTGAAAACAGGATTAGGACATGTTGGAAAGAATTAGGACAGTATGTTTTTCAAACAACATGAAACAAAAGTTCACAAAAATCTAATGAGTTTTGGCCAGAATTTTTGTGAAGGTAGCGGTCCATCAACACTACACTGAGTGTCCACCTGTGAGGCGAGGGCAGCCCCCGTGAAAGGAGGCCCCAAAACAGCTATGACCAAAGGCTTCCAGGGGCTTCCCTGCATAGCGAGCTGGGTGCACCAAGGAGGCAGAAAGACAGGACTAATCGGTACACAGTGACTCGGTCGGACAGTGAATCGGAAGACAGTGATCGGTACACACACAAGTGAATGTAATCCTTGCCGTGTAAGTTGTGTTTATTAATCAGTGCCTCCTGTATCGCAATATTGTGACTGGCCAGGAGCTTTAATGACCAATGAGAGACATGGTTCTAGACTAGAGGCCCCAGGGTAGACTTTGGGAAGAAGACTGAAAACAATTACCGTATTTTTCAGACTATAAGATGCACTTCCCCGCCAAATTTGGGAGGAAAATGGGGGTGCGTCTTATAGTCCGAATGTAGCTTCCCTGGCTCGCTGTGGGGGTGGGGGTGGGGGGTGCGCCCCGGTGGAGCAGGTTTTTCCTATTTTCCTCCTCTAAAACCTAGGTGTGTCTTATAGTCTGAAAAATACGGTAATACCTAAACTAAAAATTCAGAATCTTACTGATTGCAATCTCGTCTTTGTCTAAAGCCAAGCCCCATGTAATCAGAGGCTTTTAGTATTAACAGATTATACACAGTTACAAATTTGTCCTCGAAGAGTTTGCTTCATTTACACAAATAAATCAGTTGGATTTATTATTACTTATACTTCAGGGGAAAAGAGTAAGCTGACCCACATGACACTATTAATATAAGTGTTAGGGAAAATACAGCAAAGTTGACAAAGTGCTAGAATGACTCAAATTTGGGAAACATTATTTCAAGTAGTTAACAATTATCAAATCATCTGTTAGATAAGGGGCTAAAGTGAACACTAAAATAAATGATTCTGAAAATCTGAAAAGAAGAACAAAATTAACATTTGCTTTAAATTCTGGATTGCGGTTGCACAAACCACTTTCCTTGATGTGATTAGCTTAATTCCTACATTAAATGCTTTCAGTTAATTTTTTACTTCCTCAATTTTTATGGTTTTAACCAACTCTAGTTTAAGCATTCTGAACTCAATGCCTCAAACACACAGGTCTAGATGTTTTAACATTGTTATTTCTCAATAATGAGCACAATCTAAATATCCGCATCTATACATAAGGGGACGTCTGTTTAGAGAATTATATCCATGGTTAACATGGATAGACTTACACTAAGTTACATGTGCTGAGATTTAGAAATTACTTGCTGCCTATTAATTCCCTGAAATAATAACACACATTTACACACGTATATAAATCTACTTACAAAAATACTCACACACAAACCGAACTTCTAATCATCACCTAAAACATAGGTTAGTACATAACACCCAGTTATGGACCTAATGTGTGTATATCATATACATTCTATAGTCTATAACAATGTGATTAATTTAAGAACGCTTCCGTGGAATAAGAGAATAAATCACATGTGTGTCCTTAAATAGATATGCCTCGTTATGAAGGGAAAACTCAAACGACGTCACTGGGATGAGAACAGTTTGGTAAATCACAGCGAATAAACACTGAACAGCATCAGTGGGCGCCTCCAGAGAAACAAGGAGGTGGGCTCCTGGTGGCCACAGCCCCCGGAAACGGCCCTGGTCCTAGCTGTGGCGTGAGACCTGCCGGCACATTCAGCTCGTCAGAAATTCTTTAGACCTCAGTTGCCAAAGATTTTAAATGAGGAAAATGCATAAATCAATCTCTACGAAAACTGAAACATCTCTTAAGAGTGTATGATTCTTTGAAAAACAGAGAAACGTCACCCAGCAACAAGCCATAAATCATATACAACAAAGATATGGGGGATGCAATGTGTTACCCACTTCCTACAGGCAAACACCACAGTGCAATTCAGTCAAACACTAAGAACCCAATGCATAAAATCATCAATCACCACTTTTTACGCTTTGAGTATCAAAACACTCTGAATATTTTGTGGACTCTTCATTTCATTCCAAGTATTTGATTTTTTTTCCCTAGTCCGCCACCCCCTGGCCCAAGCTTCAATTCCTTCTGTTACCTACAGGAAGTTATGTGTAAATTAGCACATGTGCTTACTGAATGGTGAATATTTTCACTGAATGGTGAATGGTGAATATTTGTGAGGAAGGGAAATTCATTACTTCCTATGGAGAGATAGAAAAAAAAAAAGACATTCTCTCCCTAGGTAGTACTGGCCTATGGGTCAGAGAAACAGGTTAAACATTGGAATAAGGAATGAATTGCAAAATTAAATAGCAATAAAAATAATGATTTGCTCCACTTCTTATTAGTTTATCTTTGCCATTTTTAAACATCATCCTGTACATATACATCAGCTCACCAGGAGACCCTGGGCCAGGCAGTGGTTCAATGTCAAGGGGCGCATCTATCCATCTGGTGGCCTTGCTCCTCCACCAAAAAGAATGCCTCTAACACCTGATGAAAGTCTTAACTAGAACTCACAGTTTTATTACCGCCAAGCAAAATGATTTACTTCATTCTACTGCAGTAACCACTGAAAACATTTATACTCTAATGGGTGACCTCGTGGTCTACGATAACTACTCTGTGAAAACAAACAGTACATCAAATTTTGAGGTTTACCCAGGTGCGCTTAACTCTGAACATTGCTTCAATGTAAACTTTTACATCCAATGTTACTTAAACCTTTAGACTGCTGTCAAAAATGGATACACACACAATGCAGTATACATAATGTACTATAGAAGTGTATACTTGGAACCTATATAAGTTTATTAACCAGTTTCACCCCAATAAATAAAGAACAAAACAAAACACCTAGACCAAAGCTGTGCCAATCCTTTCAGGCACATTTTGCGCGTCAGAAAAACTGAATGCACAAAGGCATCCGGGCAGACCCCGTCTGACCCTCAGAAGTCCCAGGACTGGGCCCAGTGAGACTGGGCACTGCAGACAGAAAAGAACTGTGGTACACAGATGACCGATGTTAACTTTTGGATTAGACCTGCTTTGACCTTTGTGGCAGAATTTAAAAATCAGTACTTTAGCATGAACCTAATGAACTTCCTCTCTTCGAGAACAAATTAATAGCCAACGTAAGGGCAGTACTGAAGAATCCAGGTAAGTGAATGTGAACTTTATAGGGTAGCTCTTCATTTATGTTAAAAAATAATGTCCTTGGGGGAAAAAAGATCAAATAAGATAATTAAACCCCAAAATAAACCACTGAAAAGCTACAAGAGTGGTAAAAATAGTATTAATAGGATGTAATTGATATGGCAAAAGTAATGAAATTTAGAAAGAGCTTTTCGGGCATTTACATTTTCAAAAAGCATTCTGTGAGATCTTATTAAAAATTTTGAAGCATTTAAAGTTGTATTTATAAAATACATCAATCCAAGAACATTTTGATTTATATGTCATAATCAGGGGAGCTAATCATGTAAAAATCTGGTAACGGACTTATGCATACATCTCATTAAACTATCCCAATGTAACACCATTTAAAAAAAACTAGATGCTTCCACTGTAAAACATAAAAATATAAGATTGACACAATGACAAACACCTATTTATTGTATTAAATACAAGTCTGAAATGTTAAGTCGCTATTACAGATTTCAGAACATTACGTTTCCGATTCCCAAAATGTCCTGCTGGCGCTTTGACAACTAAAACAATGCTTCAGAGGTTTTCTTTCTTTCTTTTTTAATTCATAAAAACAGCAACAACGGGGGGATAGAACATAAGAAAAATCCACAACTCTGAAGTTTATTCAAAATTCTCTTGAATCCCTAAGGGGGCTGTAAACAGTTTGTTCTGACACGTCCATAGCTAGCTCAAAGGAATGTGATGGGCGGAGCCTGCACGGCTCCCCCTCCAGGCAGCCCACCCTGCTACACAGTCGTTTCGTGTTTCCATAACCCAGTCCTCACGTCACAGGTGCCGGCCCCTGCTGTACCCTGCAAGGCCCCATCCTGCCCGTTGCTCTTGATTGGTCCATTCTGAATGGCCAAATTGAGGCCATAAGACTTCTGCTGACTTTCAAGTTCAACTGCAGTTGGCTTCCTTAAAGCATCTTTTTTGCTACTGGTTGCAACTGGCTTTTCCACATTTCTGCTGCTTTTGGGGAGCGTGCTACAAGCATCGCTGCTATCTTGTTGGGGCGGGTTGTACTGTCTCTCTCTATAGGCCAAGTAAGCTCTCCGACTCCTCGAGTGGCCTTCGCTATTGCCCGGCCGACTTTTCGGCAAGCCGTTCTGCACGCTGCCTTCCACGCTCGTGGGGACGTCGTAGGCATATTCTCTGAGGACTGTCAGCCGGCTCGCCCGGTGTCCTTTACTTCTGTTTTTATGATGGCGGCTTGGGTGCACATTTGTTCGAAACTGGACTTCTAACGGCGCCACGTGCATCTTAATATCGTTGTCCATCGAGTGTTCCGTCAGGCTATTATCGAGCTGAGGTGTGGCGTTCAAAGGCAGAGAATTGGTGTGGCACTGAGCTGCCGCAGCCTGCAAGTTGGTTAATTTGCAGCCCTGGGAGGAATTTTTGAAGCTTGAGGCACTCTTGTTGGTGCAGGAAGACTCCGTGCTGCTGTTGGTGCACTTCGGAGCCTCGCCGTTTGTCCCAGTGGAGTTGGGAGGCCGCACGTTGACCTGCACCGAGTAGGAGCTCCGGCCGGGGCAGCACGTCATGATCCACGCAAGTCTGACGTCCTCCCGATTGACACAGTGGTGAACCACGATGAACGCGCTGAGGCTCAGACACGCGGCTCCGAAAAAGAAGCTGAAAACCAAGTCCAGAGGGTAATACAAGGACACAGCCAAGGCCCCAAACATCCACACAGTGACATACAAGAGCAAAGTGAGGCTGGCCCCCAAAAGCTGAGCATGAAAAGTGTGCTCGTTTTCCAATGCCGCCGTGGAAATCAGAGACAAAGACATTGAATCCTGCTGATTGACTTCGCCATTTTCGGTGGCTGCCAACCTCTGTTGCTCCTCCGTGGGTTCCTTCAGCTCATACTTGCGCTCGGGGTGTCTTTTCAGCTGAATAAATATGCTCAGGAAGTACATACAGTTTACGAAAGTGATGAAGCTGGCAGGCCCGTAGAAGGCTCCCAAGGAGGGTTCCCACGCCATCCAGCAACTATAGGAGAGAAAACGGTGAACCAGCTCAGATGCCACGTGGGTCAACAGGCTGTTTATGAAGCTGCGGTATGCTTTACTGCCTGGGAAATGGTTACAAGGGAAGCAAACTGGGTCAGGTACACAGAGAATGTGAACTACTCACTAGGGCGCACTTGGCCGGCTGCCGTAATTCTTGATGTTTGCTGCCGCTGTTATGCCACAAACAATGATGGGTATACCGCCTCCAATCAGGTAAAACCTAGCAGGAGAAATTAAAGAAGAACAACTCATCATCCACTTAGTTACCGCGCATGCATCTCCTTGCCGCAAAAGATTATTCCTTAAATATTATTATTCCGACTCCAGTAGTAACTGGAAGGGTAACTTTCAGAGGCTGCTGTTTTAGCAGTACTCTTTTTTAAATTTTTATTAAATGTTTGTTTCGATTTTGCTTTTTCAAAGCACAAGGTCTACCAAGTTTCCACTTGAGGAAAGCTGGTCATCTTCTGCCACCCTGTGGACAAGCGAAGCAACACTCAGCTCCTGCAGGTAGGGTTTTAGCTGATACTTTTTCTCTTAGGGGGAACTTGGTTTTTTGTTTGTTTGCTTTTACTTTTTTTTTTTTTTTGATTCAGCTGGTGAACTAGAAAGTTACTCCATTACAAAATGGACTTTCAGATCCCACTGTGCCATGAAATCCAGACAGGATACATAACGCCACAGTAGTTATTATTGATGTCCAGCTAAGCATGCATTTATTCCCGGTCCCCTGAGATACCTGGATCCCAGCAGCCTCCCACAGTGCTGCGCCCTCCCCAACCCCTTTTCCATGGACTTGCTGAGAGAGTAAGACAAACGAGGAGGCACTAAGCATGGAGGGAGACAGAGTGGTGGCTGGTCCTAGGTACAAAAGCTTCTTTTTCTGGCTGGAGCTTCTTGGAGCTCTCTGAAAAGAGAAACAGGCAATTTTGCACCCTGGCTGGGTCTGCCGGGTATGGCTAGAATCTTAATTCTGCATTTGCTACTTGGGGCACAGCCCAAATCCTTAATTGGCTGGATAAAGGCAGTATTCATAATACATTTTTCCACAGATTGTTTCTAGTCATGCTCACAGGTACTAAAATTCTTAAATATGGTATTAATTAGTGTTGCTGAAAAAAAGACTTTATTATACTATAAAACCATAACCCTGTATTCTATTTCACACATCGAGGGAGGTTAACATCCGTGACCCTTCCTGCTAAACTGTTTCCCATGGGGCTTCTTCCAGAGAAGAAGGCATCGTTTCCCAAATTAACCTCAAGTTCTGCATCCCTTTCTGCTACTCTTGACCCTCCCACCACCATAACTTCCTGTTATCAATTAACCCTCGTTTTGCAGCTTAAAAACCTTCTCCATTGACTCTTAACTTTCAGCCTAGAGTCTGTCCGAGTTTTCTCCTCTCTTCTGAAACTTGCCTTGACCTACCACCTTCTTTCTCTCTCCCTTCCATGACAAACTCCTGGGAATATTAATACCATCATCTGCTTCACCTTCATAACCTTATTATGAGGCTATTTCCTTGCAGTGCTACTGAAATTTCCCTCTCTGGGGATAGGGGAGACGCAGGCTCCCTCTGGCCACCCTCCAGGGGCCAGGTTGCTGGGACTTCCTAAAGCTCAAGGTCATGGGATGAAGGACATCCTAGAGGGAGTAGCTTGCACTGTCTAAAGCTAAAAGGGGTACTTGTGGGTCTCAGTGAGGGCCTGCATAGGGCTCAGGGTCCAAGCTGCATTTTACTTCACCATTTGCGTTTTTTTCTGAGAACTCAACAGACAGGAACAGCTGCTTAAGGACAGGATTCCCAAGTCCCTTAGCCAAAGACCATCTCCCAGTTCTGACCGTGCAAGCGACAGAGATGCCGAGCCTCTCACTACGACCTGAGTCCAGCTGGGCACCGCTGCTGCCCCTTGTCATTCCACTCGAATCTTGAATGTTCTCCTGCGAGTGTTACTTTTTATCATCAGAGTATTTTTATTAGTTTTTAAATTTTATTTCATCTTACTTTAAATTAAATTTATCGGGGTGACACTATGCAATAAGATTCTATAGGTTTCAAGTGTACACTCCTATGATTCATGAGTCTCCCTTTTATTTTCCATGGCCCGTCTACTAAACATACACACAGCCCAGGAATCATTCTTCTCTTAACCACCTCTCCCCAGGGATCTCGTTCACAGGAGCACACACAGAAACGACTCCTATCCCATCTACAGTATGTCCAGCTCGTCTTCTCTGCTGAGCACCAGGCTTCCAAAAATGTCAACTTTCCCCAAGACGGTAGCGCTGAGCCTACCTCACCTGTGCTTACCCAACCCTCCCCCCACACCATTTACTTTTCTTACAGGATTTTCTCAATGGATGGAAGCGCCTTTGGCTGAGGCACCCTAGCTCCCTGGAGTGGACAGTCTGCAGGCATCTTTATGTTTCTCTCCCTCGCTCACCTCTTAAATCCAATTGGCCATCAACGATGAAGAAGCTGCCCTGAGTCTCCCAAATATGTGTCCCCTCTATTCCCTATGTCACAATTCTGGTTTCGGCACTCATGGAACCCCCAGATATCCTCAGTGGAATTCTTTATTCTCAGGCATTCCAGTTTGTAGTCCAGACGAATGCATGGCTGTCCTTCTAAAAAGCCACCTAGCCGGGCTATAATCCCCTACTTAAAAGTCTTCAATGGCCGCCCCCATTTTAGCACAGCACTCACGGGCCTGAAACTCTGCGTTCACCCTGAATGCGTTACTGTGTGTCCTTCACCTTGGTTGCAGCCAAAGTGCATTTCTCCAAGTTCCTCAGCTCACCACACAATCCTGTGTCTAAAATGCCATGTCTACTCTTGGCGCTCAGCACCATTGTTTGCCAGAGGCCAAACAATGAGTAACAGGCCCCGCCTCCCATTCACGGCTGCTTCATTTGCACTTTCAAAAAACATATCACTACGGTTCTTAAACCGTCAACAGTCAGTTCTTCACAAAGACTAAACTCCTCAAGGAAGGGAGGGTTTCTTTAAGTCAAGTACATATTTGGCATTCACTAAACTAAGAGACATTGATCAATTTTTACTCATCAAGCACGATAACCCCCCCGGACAATTTCTTAATGATAATGGGGAAAAGGGCCTAACTCCAACGCTGCTTTGTCTTTTGCAGAGAATAATAAAACCGATGCACGCTGGAGCAGATTTAAATCTATGACCTGACCCCAGGGAAATAAAAGCAGCTGGCATTTGCACAGGGCCTAGTGCACACTCAGCACCTTCTCAACTGCTCTGCAGGTTAACTCCTTTCTTCTCCCAACAGCTCTGTCGGGTAGAATCATTCCCACTTTACAGATGAGAGAGAAAGGCACACAGAGGGTCAGAATTTCGAGAAGGACCCGGCTGGAAGAGACATTGCCAGTATTCAACACCAGGAAGCCCAGCTTCCAAGTCCACTCTTTTACTTTCCAAAACTCCCTCAGGAGCCAGGAGTTCTGTTACGATGACGCTTCAGTGAATGTGACAGGTAACGTAACGCACTACCCAGAGATACTAGGTACCTGAGCATGGGTCTGGGCGGAGGTGGCAGTTCGTCGGGATCCTGGCATCTTTTCGCTTTCTTCGTGACTTGTTTATAGATATTTCGGGCTGTCACCCCCACCCATAGCACTGTGGCAAGGGTGGAATAATGAAGAAGTATCCCAACCTAGAAAGAAGATTGAAAAAAACCATTAACTAAAAAGACAAGAAAAATTCTCCTTTCCCATCATAAAGTATAGTAGCTGCTAGTAAGGGTTATCACAAAGATTGATGAGTAACTTTCAAATAGTGGATTCAAAAACAGTATGAAGGTGTATTCTAACCATCAACTCCTTTGCCTGCTAATGAAAAAAAGAAAGCACTGTAACCGATGTATAAGAGAAGACTGTGTCTTCTAAAAGCAAACCGACAGCTGCATTTGGAAGGCCCATAGACTACAGCTGACAGCAAGATGGTATACCTTATACACCACGGAACTGGCTACCGGACATCAATGAACCAAAGGTACATTTCTCAGACGTGCAACATTATAAATTAGAGTTCAGTGCTAAAGCGCATTTTAAGGAGTAATATAGAGGGTAGGGTAACTGCAGGGCAAAACAAAGTCACAGCACACAAAATAAGCTTTAGAGTAAGAGACCTAAGTTCTAATTCAGAGCTTTTATACACCATAGCGGTAAGAGAGCAACATAACACATCAGTGGTTTGGAGGGAGAGATCTGGAGTCAAAAAGTTTTGCCTGTTCCACCCCTTACCTCTATTACACCTCAGCACATCACCTAACATCTCAAGCACTGTTCTCCTCACTGGTAAACTGGGAATAACACGAAGGTCCTGAGGTTCAATTCAATGCTACATAAAGCATTCGGCACACTGCCTGGTACATGAAAAGCAACTGGTAAAAAAGATATAGATTTTTATTATAATTTATTAGGAGTGTGAACATTGGGGGTATTATGAAAACCATCTCCAGGGGTTTTGTAGGGACTGAATGGGCAACATCTGGAACATAGTAAGTGTTCAATAAATAGTGAATAACTGTAATACATGTAAATGATTACACTAATTGAGTTTCTTTGAGAGGGTTGACTTGTGTTTGAAACAAGCCTAGTTAAGGAGACCATGCTAGATGAAGGTATATGTGAGGCTAAGAGAGCTTTAAAATTTATTTTTTAAAAAAAATAAACGTATGTGTCATTGAAGCACTAAGGACATAATTCAACTTTCTTATCTGACTAATTACTTACTATTTCTTTGACCATTTCTTATGTAATTATTATAGGTAAAATCCTATTAATAAAAATCTCCAAGAAAAAAATTTTCATTCTAAAAGGATGGCTCTCCAATCTCAAGAAAATCAACTTGACGGACATTATCCAACCTCGGTTAATAATAGGAGCATTTAGTCACAGCTCAAAGTTCATTTAATTAGAACCAATCTGCAGGTAAAACTTGGCGACACGAAGGCACAAGTATTATTCTGCCGGACAAAAACGAGGGTCGTCACTGTCCTCGCAAAGTGCTGAGCAGGTGGATCCGGCGGGGCTGAAGGAGAAAAGTCAGAGTCACATTCTTCTCAGGGAGAAAAGCGGCCGGTTGGTTCCCGTGCGTTTCCCTGGCTACACTCTAAAAGCAAAATTTACAGACAGAAGTGGAACAAAAGGCAAAAATAACACATCGAGTTATCTGGAGTCGCCCCAAAGGCTGCACGTAAAAATAGCGTGCGTGAATTTGGCTCACAGGAACAAAACCAGTCAGGACAAAGTGCTGACACGGACGGGAAACGTCAGGCTCCACTACGGCAGGTGTTTTTTTCTTTGATGCACAGGTCAAAAGAATGAGACAGGACTGTAAAGTAAACAGGTTTAAAAATAGAAGTTAAAAACATGTTCACCCCAGGAAGTGCAAGATAGAAAGTTCTTTTATTGATGTGTGATTGTCATCCAATATCCCATTAGTTGCAGGTGTACATCACAGTGATTCAATGTTTATGTACGTTATAAAACGATCCCCACAGTAAGTCTAGCTACCACCGTCTACCATCGAAGTTAATACCGTACTGACTTTACTCCTTATGTTGTATGTGACATCCCCATGATTTACTTATTTTTATAACCAGAAGTTTGTACTTCTTCATCCCCTTCCCCTATTTTGACTGCCCCTAAACCCCTCTTCTCTCTGATAACTACCAGTTTGTTTCCTAAAAATTCCAAAAGCTTGTAAGGAACCGTAAAAGATCCCAAATAGCCAAAGCAATCTTGAGAAAGAGGAGCAAAACTGGAGGCTATCATGCTCCTTGATTTCAAACTATCCTATATGGCTATAGTAATCAAAATAATATGGTAACTAGGATGAAAACCAATGTTCCATAGATCAATGGAACTGAACAGAGAACCAGGAAGAAATCCATGTATATATGGTCAAGTCATCTATGACAAAAAAGGCAAAAATATACTATGGGGACAAGACCCTTTCTTCTACAACTGGTGTTAGGAAAACTGAACAGTTACATGCAAAAGAATGAAACTAGATCATTATCTTAAACCACATACAAAACTTCAAACTGGATTGAAGATCTGAATGTAAGACCTGAAACCATAAACTTCCTAAGAGAAAACACAGGCTGCAGGCAATTTGACATCGGTCTTAGCAACCAGTCTCCTCAGACAAGAGCACAAAAGAGAGTACACCAAACTCAAAAGCCTTTGCCCGGGAAGGAAACCAGCAACACGATAGGCAGCCCACGGGAAGGGCGAAAGCATCTGCAAATCCTGCCTCCAATCTGGGGTTAATTTCCAAACTATACAAAGCACTTACAAAACTTAAATATATATATGTATGTACACAACTATAAAAAATGGACCGAGGACTTGAACCGACATTTCTCCAATGAAAATATGCAGAGAAAATATGCAACACGAAAAGATGCTGAACACCACCAATCATCAGGAAAATGCAAATCAAAAGCACAGTGAGATAGCGTTTCACACCTGTGGAAACGGCTATTCTCAAAAAGACAAAACAAACAAACAAACAAAAAGCCAGTGCTACAGAGGACGCAGAGAAAGACAGCCTTCATACACCGTGGGTGGGAATGCAGACTGCTCCAGCCACTGTGGGAAACTACCACATGAGCCAACAATTCCACTTCTGGGCATTTATTCAAAGGAAAAACAACACTAATTTGAAGAGATTGGGACACCCCTGTGTCCACTGCAGCATTATTTAAAACCGCCAAGATGTGGAAGCAACCCAAGTGTCCACAACCAGTAAACGGAGAAAGGTGTGTGTGTGTGTGTGTGTGTGTGTGTGTGTGTGTGTGTGTGTGTGTGTGAGTATTACTGCATTCTAGCAATTGTAACGTACACAATGCAATACGTAGAATATTACTCAGCCATAGAAAAGAGCGAAATCTTGCCATTTGCCACAACATGGACAGAGCTATAGGTAAGTAAAATCCGTCGCACAGAGAAAGACAAATGCTGTATGATTTCACGTACATGTGAAATCTAAAAAACAAAACAAAACAAAACAAAAAATAGAAACAGGCTCACAAATACAGGAGAATTTTCGTGTTTTAGACCTAAGAGGGAAAACTCAACCTTTAGATTTTGAAGTGTTTTCTAAGACATTTCAAAGTTTCCAGAGAATTGTTCATACTTAAAAGATACTGAAGCCTTTCAGTTAAACAATTGTTACCAATAGTGGAATTTTAGGGGTCTGATGTCATCAGTCACGTAAGCAAATCACCAAATATCCCACAAGAACTAGCGTAAAGGAGGAAGCTAGACCTTGTACAGAAGGTATTCCTATCTTTTGGAATGAGATACCTCCTATTGTATTTGCAATCAGATACTTGGGCTACACTTCAAATACAACTTCCTTATCACAATCTCTGCCAAGTAAGTCAAAAATACATGTGAAAAGTTTATAAATGGTTTGGCAATAGGTAATCTAATTCATAGGGCACGTAAATAATTCATTAAATGCAACAGATTATTACTTAAGTCACCTACCTCGGGACATAAATTTCCAAAGATGAAAAATGGATATAAATTAATTATTCTAAAGGACTGTATTTTACATATAGGTATGTAACCATAAACTCTCCTCTACTGGAGGCCATAAATTATAACAATTGTATTTTTAACCATCAAAAAACATAAGATAGTGCAGCATGCATAGCAAGTGTGCAAAAGATGATTTCTAATGCTCATATAATCACATATGAATGCATCCAAAATTAAAATACTAACAGCTGCCCCTACGGAATGCCTGACATATGCCCCAAAGTGTATTAGATAGTTTTGTATGTGCTTCCATTCTATCTTCCTAGCATCATCGTTCAGTTAGTGTTAATAACCTTGAGTTACAGACAAGGAGATTGAGGCTGAAACAAGTCATCCTCCGGCAGAGGTCACAGGGTTGGCTGCAGGACCACAACTCAGAACATCAGCCTCCTTTCATCCGGTTCTTATGGAATATTTGGTGATTTGCTTTCGTGACTGATGACATCAGACCCCTAAAATCCCACTATTGGTAACAATTGTGTAACTGAAAGGCTTCAGTATCTTTGGTTTCCCAAGCTCATACCCCTTTCATTATCCATGCTGGTTCTCACTAAGGAGTAAAGCCCAGTGATGGGGAGCGAGGGATGCTCCCAGTCAGAGACTGGCATTTACATCATGCCTCTGCCACCCAGCAGGCCCAGCGATTCGGGGCAAGTGAGTTCAGTCTGTTAGATGCTATTTCTTTACTTACAAAATACAGGAGGAACAAGTGCGTTCTAGGATTAATATGAAAGTTAAGATAATAGATTTGCAGTCATTGGTAAGTAGAAAGCGCACACTATTCCCTGATTAAACTTTCCCCAGTGCACCTCACGTGCCATCGCAGCAGTCTGTGAGATAACAGATAGGGGAGGACACCTCGGACGGTCAGCTGGTACTATATTTAGTTGATTAAATCACGGAGTGGTAGAGCCACAAGGTCACTAAGATGAGATCCAGCCAAATCCCCTCACAGCCAAGGAAAGCAGGGACCGGAAAATTAACGACTAAGCAATTCTTTGGTGGCACATCATGACTGGGAACCCAGATCCCTTCCAACCTGGAGTCCACAGGCCCTGTAACTCTATTATTGCTCACTCGGCTCCTTTTGTGAAAGAGAGTTAAAAGTTCTAGAAAGCACCCAAGGTACCACCTAGGACCAACTTATGAACCGCAGTGGGAGATACCTCGCTGATGGCTCCTTTCATAACCTAACCCAATCGTTGTGGGGTGAAAACTATGCCAGGACCTGGGCACACTGTTCATAAAATACGGGAGGAGTTCTACAATGGAGACAAGACAGACGAGACCATACCGATTACAGGCACATAGAAAACTGTGTGCAAAATATGTGCACATTAGGGTTCAGTTCTAGAGATGGAAGAACTTTCCTGATCACTTAACTAGCCCAACTCATTATTTTAGACCCGAAACACTGAGCCCTGACGAGGTTAAATGACTAGCCAGAGAGGCTGCTCTGGAAGACCCAGAATTGGAACCTACCAACTAGTGTCTGGAACCCGAGGCTGCTCCTTTCTGCACCCTACCCCCCCCCCCTGTTCAGCGGGCTCCCCACCGCATTAGGTATGAACTACATTAGGAAAACAAAGCGAGTCGTGTCTGAGTCAGAAATAACAAGATGAGGCTCTGCCTTCCATAGAAGGCGAGGGCTCCGAGAAAACTGAAGGCCAGGACAGAGGCAAACACGCGAAGACGTGCACTTCCCCGCTTCATGTCAATCTTTAACAAATGGGCCTTGGTCCCAGCCCCTGAACACTCCCTGCAATTCTGCTTTTCTTTCTAGAAATGGTATAAAATACCATTCAGGACAATGCAAGGCAGCCATCTTTCCAATGGTTTTTTTTCTATTCAAGTCCTCCGTGAAATACATGCATGTACCTGCTTCAAGAAGTCAATGAATATTTTCCGATACAATTGAGGCTATTACTACCATGGTGTGCTAAGTACTCTCCTAATTGTTTATGCTCAAAATGGCTCCAGGGTTGAATGATTTCTACTGTTTGCCAACGGAGGCCTTTTTGTTCATTCGCCCAACAAATATTTGCTAAACACCTACTAAGTCAGGTCCTGTGCTGATCCTTAAATCAAATCAATGTAATTCCTGCCCCTGCAGAGCTTGGAGGCCAGAGACAATAAGTAGGTAAACACCAGTCAATTACAAAGTTTTGTAGGCACCATGGAATGTTAATAAGTCCACAGGATAATGAGGGGAAGTGAAAGACAGTATCTCTGGAACAGCAACAGTGACTGGGGCCTGTAAGTGGGCGTCAGCCGTGTGAAGAGGGGAGAATCAGAACACAGAAGCTCCATCTTCTTTTGGTACAGGTACTAAGTCGACCGGAGTGAGATCCAGCACCTAACTTGTTGGAGGCTCTAAATGAGGTTGTTTTCCAATGTACAGTAACAGCCTAAGACAGGGAAATGTTCTGCGTAGCTGAGAGGTCGTTTCATCACTAAGAACAAGAGGAGGAAGGGCTGATGTCTACTGAGCACTTACCGTATGCCAGGTACTATCCCGTCATTGAACCTTCTCAAAAATTCCTAGACACACTGGTATCTTAAATTATATCTCAGATATGCAATATTGGATAAATCACCTGCCTTAGGATCATGGGACAGGTTAATGATTGGGCTGAGGATGGCTTGTCTTTAACTCATTATTTACTTAGCTATTTTTAACAAAGCATATCGAGAATCTACCAAGACAAAAGACAAAAGATAAGCCCCTGACAAAAACCCACACGGACACATGTGGTCCCCTCCACCCAAGGTAAGCATCACCTTTTACCCTATGTTTATCGTCCCCTTGCTTTCTTTTCTCGGCAGTTTTACTGCACACCACCTTAAAAGTGTACAGTTTCCTTTTAGTTACTTTTATCGTTATAAAAAAAGATAACGGGAAACGTAATTTATGACACTAAGACATATTCATAGTTATGCATTGTTGTAATTCATTAGTTTTGACTCTTGTATAATATCACAGTTTATTCATTCACTCTCTCAGTGATAGGCATTTGGGTTGCTTCCAGGACTTTGCTCCTGTGTATAGTGCTGCGATGAATATTCATATGCACATGCATACTCGCAGGCACACCGCTGTTCCGTAAGGGCGAGCTTACTCTCCGAGCCCAGGAGTGGGAGTGCTAGGTCCCAGGGTATGCGGATGCTTGCCTGGAGAAAGTACGGCCTCCCACGGTCATCCACAGACATTCCCACACACAACGAGCATAAAGAGCCTGTGGGTCCACCTGCTCACTGCTTGGCATTGCCAGGCTAGAGTTTTGCCCACAGGGGAGGCTGAGAATGGTAACTATCTGTGGTCTTCATTTGCATTTCCATGACCACCGATGAACATTTTTTATGTGTATACGGACCCTGTCTGTTTACTTTTATGTTTTTTTTTCTACTGCATTTTCAGTGGCCTTCTCATTGATTATATTTTTAATATATTTTTATTCTAATGCTATCAGTACGACATATGGAGAACATCTTCTTGTGTTTTCACTTTTGTTAAAGAATCTTAACAAAAGATCTTATTTTTAATTTAATCAAATTTTATCTCTTTTCTAGTCAATGTGTTATTAGGGTCATATTTAAGAAACCCCTCCTTTTCATTTTGTTGAGGAGGGTTTCTTAAATATGAATTAATACCACATGGTAAAATTGAGACAACTGTAACTGAACAACAATAAAGGAAGAATTTCATATCTATACATCATTAATTGAATTACATAAAAAAGAAACCCTCCTTGTCCCAAGGACTGTAATATCACTGAATATCAATTTTAACATTTTGTTTTGGCCGTGTAAGTTTTAATCCACTCAGAACTGAGTTCTTTTTGTCCTCTTCATCTTTATTTTTAACTAGGGCACGAGGTGTAGGTCCACTTTCATTTTCTTCCCAGCAGACTTTTCCCGGCTCTGTTTAGCTCACAGTGGGCTCTCTGCACCCAACCTCTGTCTCACACCAAAGTGCCACACGCATCTGCTTCTGGCCCGTCTATTCCACCGCATCGGCCAATTTACGATCCCGAACCCAAGTGTTACAGTTGCAATTGCAGTACCTTAATTAGCCCTGATGACCAGCAGCACTACCTCCCCACTCTTCTTTTTCAGAAGGGTCCTGGCTATCTTTGGTCCTTTACTTTTACATAAATCCTAAAACCATTTGTGGAAGAGAGAAGACTGTGATTGCTGCCGGACCCACGAGCTAGACTGGGGCCAGAATGGAGACTACTTCCTCTCGCCCACTCAGAGACTGATCTGTCCTACGGGTGCTTTCCTGCCCACACAACCCGGTCCCTCTCCCGTGTCCCACAGCGAGCGGGTTCCTGGAACAGGCCATTGTCTGGACCTGGTCAAGCATCCGAGGCATTTTCCTGTACCTGGGACTGGTCACATACCAGTACTGCTGTCCAACCTGCCCTGTTCTATGGAATTCTTTGGCACCTGCCAAGCGGAGTGGAGGGTATTCGAGTCATCTTAGCAGAACTTGCCCCGTTCTGTCGGTAACTCTTACTATCTTTGGGCCTCGTGTATCTTTCCATGGAGGTCTTCTTATTTCATACTAAAATTTAACCTGTAAATCTTGGACATCATTTATCATTTCTAAGTACTTGCTATTCTTTGATACCATATAAATGGTATCTTTTCATTAATTATATTTTCTCCTAATTGCAGTTCTGCATAATAGCAGAAAATTTTTTAATAATAAACTTATATTCACTCTGTGCTATACTTTCCTATTATTTCAAATAATTTTCCTGTAAATAGGGTCTTTTTTATATAAATAATCATTCCACCTGACACACACTCTATTATTCCCAAATTACAGGTGAGAAAACTGAAACGCAGAAAAGTATTGAAATGAGGACTTCAGTGAGATACCCACAGTCCTATGTACCTTGTAGCATTATTCACAGAGCTGAGAGGTGGAAACCACCTCCATGTCTACTGGCAGGCCGAGTGGATAAAGAAAATGTGGTATACGCACGAAATGGGATCTTATGCAGCTATTTAAAAAGAAGGCCGTCCTGACACACACACAATATGAACGAACTTTGAGGACAGCATGCTAAGTGAAGCGAGGCAGTCAAGGAAGGAAAACTACTTCCTGATTCCAATGTAAGGAGGTGTCTATTAGTGAAGGTGAGAGAGAGACAGGAAGTAGAAGGGAGGCTGCCAGGAGCCGGGGGGGGGGGGGGGGGGGGGGGGGGGGGTCATTGCTAGCCAATGGGGGAAGAGTTTTAATCATGCAAGATGCAAAAGTTCTGGGGATCTGCTATACTTACAGTGGATACTATACTGCACACTGAAAAATGTGTTAAGTGTTAATTTGCATCTTGTTATATGTTTTTTGGAGTTTAAAAAAGGATAAATAAATTGCTTATAAAAACAGTTAGTAAATAGAACTGAGATCCAAATCTAGGCAGTCTGAACTCTTAATTACTATGTTGCTTACTGTCGTGCATATCAAAACAATATGCAAATACAGGTATAAAAATTTACATATTTTCTATTCATATATTAAATAGCATCAATTTTTTATACTTATTCAGCAAGAATACTACTTACTAAGGCTACCTACATAATAATTTATTTGAAATTAAAAGTTTACTATTTTTCATTCTTCATATTTACCACACCTAAGAAGCTTCTTTTTATGTCTTACAGTTACATCTTTTTCTATTTCCTTTTGTTTTCATCAACAAACGAAATAATTTTTAAATTCCTACTGTCAGTAAATGCCACTTCCCCTTCAGCCAAAGTCAGGATTTGGTAAAATTTTAAATTAAGTGCTCAGCATTATAACAGACATAACAAGTAGCATTGAACTCCCACAGATAAAGAGACCAGCTCTGTAAGTCATATATTCCATTACGAATTGACATTGCAAAACCTACAGTACACCGGCAAACTGTTTAAGTGACATTCAGTTCAACTTAAAGAAGAGAAAACCTTTAAGGAAACAATTTTCCTTTTGTAGTTTATGCAACATATGAAATTACTTTCCAATATCAGTACTTTTTTCCATTTCGGTTTTTCACTAGGACTTACCGCTTGGCAAACGCTGGGATTTCTGGTTTGGGTTATCCCTCCCACAAAGACCACACAGGTCAGGAAAATGTGGAAGCACAAGTTCACAAGCATGTGCCAGCCCTTGAGGCTGATTCGAATCAGACTGTTAAAAGAAAAAGGAAAATATTTATATTCAGACTTGTAATTTGAAGCAAGACACTATAATATGTCCCTTCAAGTTAACTATTCCAACAGCATAAAACGCCAAATTTCAATGTTTACACGTTTAAAAAAACAAATACTATCAGACAGACAGACACACACACGTTTCGAGAAATCATTTAACTCAGTACAGATTCTTAACATTTAACTTGACGCACAAAAAAAGACAAGTTATATACGGAATTACTGCCCCCACTAAAGGCTAAAGGAATTCTCTATAATAAGAAACACGGGAGTGCTTTTGTTAGTTCCGATGTCTTATGACAGGTGAATTACTTGTTTGCTTCCTAGAGATTTCTGTAAGGTGCCGATCTCTGTTTCCCTGACCTGCTACTTCTCAGTGCCTTTCTTCTTGGCCTTTCCTAATAAAATGCTGAAGTCTTTCTTTCTTTCTTGTATTGTAATTTCAAACTCTCCTCTTGTTTCTTAACTAAATGTCAAGAAATGCCACATAGGTTCAGCTTAAATACATTCTAGGAAAATCCATTTTAGCAAAACCTCTTATAGAGTTAAGTTTCTGCATAGTGAATTCCTTCAGTTCACTATTTCCTACCATAAAATAAAAGTTTCTATAGTTCTGCCTCCAATTAACAAAAACCATATCCTGTGCTTAAATGCCACAAACTTTCTTAAAAATGCCATCTATAAAATAAAGAAGATCATAACAGGGAAAAAGTCATAAACCAGAAATAACACTACAGTCCAGTCCTCAAAGGCGCCTGTCTAGGTAACAAGCCTCCACGTGACCTCACCCCCTGGTTGCTCCCTGCCCGACCTCCCAGCCTCCCACACAGACTTCCCACGTCCTCTGCCTGATACCCACCCAGAACACTGACTGGCTGCTGTAAAAGATGAACTGACCATCTCCTGTATTAATTATTTATGCCTCAAACTTCACAGAATGAACAAAGCTTGTAGTATGTATTCTAAAGTAACTGTTGTCACTTTGGGAACAGGCCGTGGTATACAACTCAAGAGTTATCCTAATTAAATGTGAAAGAAACTCCTCTAAATCAAAGTCCTCCACTCGTTAAGCTTCAGTCCTTACCTGTGGTGGTACAGGTAACTGACAATGACCGCTAAGAGGCACAGGAGAAGAATGATGGCCGTGGTGTAAACCACAGGGTGCAGGAGGCTGGCAGCCTGAGTGTAGAGTTCAGATCCCGTCAAATCCTGAGTGGGGGGAAGAAAAGCATCATTCCAGCTGCATGTTTCTGGATGCAGAACTACTGCGATTTTCTCTAGTAACTAAAACCCACAGATAAACAAAACTCCAATCCTTACATTTCTTCACTATTCAAGGACTAATGTGTTGTGCTTTTTTCCTCACACCTTACTTTGCCTTTCTAACTTCCACTGTGTTACCTACTTATGGTATGTATATATGTGTATACACACACATATATACACACACATACGTGTATAGGGTGTGTGTGAACACATACACGTGCATGCTACACTGTACTACTGTTGCCCTACACCTGCTCTATTAAAGTGCCATGAGGCCAATGGAGAGAGAACAGGAGCCTGCGTGTGGGTGATTTACAAGGGCCAAGCGGACTTCACCCTCTTCAACGTCCTTTCATCTCCCTTACCACTCTGCATATTCACCAGCTGACACGGCAGAAGACAGCAGCATCTCTGAGTTAACAGAGCCTAACCAGACCTGGCTAACCACCTGCAGTCAAGTTCAACAAATATGAATGGACCAAACACTGGGACGCCTGGGGACATAAAGGTAAGATGTGGTTCTTGTCCTTGAAGAGCTGAAAGTCACAGGGGCGACAGGAGAACAACGAGATCACAGCAATGTCTGAGGAAGGTAAGGGCAGCACGGTTAGGGGAGAGAAGGGCTCAAAAATCAGTTAGCGTGAACAGTAACAGCCGGCCACTTACATGGCATTTGCCATAACCTGGGCACTGTGCAGGCCCTTTGCAGAATAACCCCAGGAGCTAGATCATAGGATTAGCCCCATTTTATAGCCTGAAAAACTGAGGCACGAAGAGGTTAACTGCTTAAGGAGTAGATCTGGAGGAGGGTGGCTGCCTAGTCTATGCCCCCCGCCACCCACAGTATAGACAGCACCTCCAAAAAAGGAAACAACAGACGTCTTAAGGCTTCCTTCCTTGTAAAGGACCAACATAGGCCGGGAAGAAGCCTCCACCCCGGCATCAGCCGCCATGCCCGAGAACTGGGGTGGTAGGATTTGAAGCTGTCGGCTCGCCACACCCCACCACTAAATTATCTTTGCAAAAAGCTTGAGACAACACCTGAGAGGAGACAGGCTAGATTAAAAAAAAAGGATGTGAACAGACAACAGGCAGGAAAACTGATGACGGCCTCAATAATGTAGGAAAGAAGGGGCGAATCATCCCCTGAAAGAATCAGAAGTTCGCAGTTTATGATTTCAGATCTAAACGGACCTACCAGAACACCATAACCAGCCCCTCACCATACCAAATGATGAAGAGAGACCCCCAGAGCCCGACAGACATCCCAGTTAATGGGAAGCGGACGGCACGACATTGCAAACGCGTGCTCCACTGCGCTGCAGGGAGCCTCAAACCGGGAACGCATCTACGCCTTTGACAAAGGCTGAGTGCGTGCCCACCATGACTGGGCGCTATGCCAAGCCCCGGATACTCAGGAAAACGTAGAATGTAGTCACAGCCCTTGAGGGCTGACAGTGGGTGAACAAAAGCCTATCACTAAGAGTTTGGAACAACTGGCCCTTGTAAGATGCCTGCAAGACTAGTCTGTGGCATGTGGTCTCAATGTATTTGCGTTCTGGTAGCAGTCCAGATTGTTAGTGGGAAAATGAAAAAAAAAAAATTGGGGCAATGAGAACCAGTGAGATACTAGTTAAGGGTAGACACATTCTCCCTCAATTCCTATGCGACGTGACTATTTCTGTGCAGAATGAATAACAGAACAAACTTTGAATACCTAGGATTTAGCCTCCGGGCCAGTTCCATGCACTGGCTGCTTTGCATTCCTCTGGGAACGGCGCCCAGTGACACGCGGCCACTTCCTTGCTAGCTGTGTGATTTGGGGGCAGTTGCAGCTGGAGACGCCACCAACCCGTCAGGTTTGGGGTAAGGGTCAGAGGAGGGTGTGTGCCTTCCAATGACCTTGGCAGAGAGTAATGCAAGAGGCACCTGGGTATTATCTAGTAAGACATCAAAGTGCCCATTCAGTTCCCAAAATATACTGTATGTTGTATATCATATCTATGTCTAAAAGAAATCAGCATTTTTCCAAAGCCAAGTGAATGTGACATAGTATGAAAAAGAAAGCGGGTTTTGAAACAGAGGCCAATGACTCCTAGTTCAAAGTCACGACTGGAGAAAAGCACACGTCCTACGTCCCTGGTCAGAGGCTCTGCTTCTCCAGGGTTGTCACAACAAACTGACCTGCCCAAGAGCAAGCAAACCCCTGCCAGAGAGTAAGTATTTCAGGCTTCATGTGCCAAGAGGCAAACCGAGGCCATGATGTAGGTACTCATTAACCACTAACCATTAAACAACTTTCCAATCATTCTTAGCTTTCCAGCATTAAATAAAACAAACAAACCAGCACTGGGTAAATGGGGCCTGTGGGTCAAATGTTGGTTAGCGTTCATAGGCCCCTGGTTCAGGGAGAACAAATAAGATATGAAAAACCTATCCTGATGGCAAAGAATTCTTGAGAACATAAGACTATTTAGGACAGTTGAGAAAATTAGGATAGTTAAGATGTTAAAGATCCCAAATAAAAGAGGTAAAGCCGAAATCTGAATCAAAATCATTTTTAATTATACTGGTAAACAGATATAGGCTTTGTGATCCTATGATCAAAACATTACTAAGTGCACTGTCCAAAAATGGCCACTAGGAGATGCCCACGAGAAGAAAAAGAGAGACTGCCATTCACAGTAGCAAACAGTGTGATCCAGAAAGTCTCTGCCGCCAGTGTCTACAACAGCCTGTCACTAAACTGAATGGTGACCCAGTCCCTCTTCTACATGGGAAAGTCTGAGCAGACAACTGAGCTAGGAACGGAGAAGCCAAGTTGTCCAGGAACACTACGCAGTATTAGAACACTTGAAAGTGTGTTACAAATCACCAAGGTGATTATTACTGAGGACCCCAATACATGAAAGACGAACTGATAATATTTGTTTCCTTGACAAAGATTCATACATTTTCAAGCTATTTCTAGCCTGAGAATTACTACATATAAAATCACTGGCAGTTTTAAAGAATACATTAGCATCCCATCAAAACCAAGGATAATTATAAATTAGTAATTCTCTAATCTTGCCAGGATCTGAAGAAACTAAAATATATATATATATATATATATATATATATATATATATATATTAAGGTACTCTCTGTCAGAACATAAAGAATCACGAAAAGAGCTTACCAATAAATTAAAATGTAAAAATAGATCTGAAATCAGAAATACAAAGAAGACTGTGACTTCTGTGTTGCTTTTTATAGTTCCCCTAAGACACAAGAATAAAGACTGAGCTCCCCCCACATCACACTGTACACCAAGTCACTTCCAGTCCACTCAGGGCCCTGAGTGTGAAAGATACAACTTTCAAACAGAACATAAAAAGCACTCACTATTAAAAAAGAAAACTTCAGGAAAATTAAGAAACTCTGTCCATGCAAAAAATTAAGAGAAAAAGGATAAAGGCATTTCTACAGGCTAAATGTTTGTGCCCCTCCCATTCATATATGTTGAAATCTATTCGCCAATGTGATGTATAGGGGGCGGGGCCTCTGGGAGGTGACTCGTTCAGGAGAAGGGAGTCCTCCCAAATGGGATTGCTGCCCTTACAAAAGAGACCCCAAAGAGCCCCTGGTCCCTTCCAACATGTGAGGAGAAAAGGTGGGCTCTCATCAGACACTGAACCTTCATCTTGGACTTCCAGCCTCCAGGGCTTTGAGAAATAAATTTCTGGGGTTCACAAACTCCCTAGTCCGTGGAATTCTGTTACAGCAGCCTGAATGGATTAAGACAGATAGGGACTGGGAGGAGATATTTGCAACACAAAAATCCAACAAAAAGCTCCTGTTCACAATTCATAGCAAGAATCTCTGTAAGTCAGTAAGTAAACAGTAGACAACCAAACTGAAATAGGCAAAGACTTATATGTGAAATCTTAACAAAACAAAACAACCCTCACAGAAAATGAGACCAGAGGCAGAGGATTGGGAGGGTGGGGGAACTGGATAAAGGTGGTCGAAAGGCATAAACTTCCGCTTATAAAGTGAGTAAGTACCAGGGACGTAAAGCACAACATGATGAATAGAGTTGACACTGCTACATACAGTATGTTTGGAAGTTGATGAGAGTAAATCCTAAAAATTCTCATCACAAGCAAAAACGTTTTCTTTCTTTAAATCCACAAGAAATAATGGGTATTCAGTAAACTTACTGTGGTTATCATTTCACCATATATGTAAGTCAAGTAACTATTCTATACACCTTCAACTCATACAGGGCTGTATGTCAAAAGAAAGAAAAAACATCAAAGATAATTTTTAAAAGGTTAAAACTTGAGCAAGAATGTCACAGAAAATGGATACCCAAACTGACAACAAGAAACTGAAGAGGTACTCAGCATCATTAGTCACCAGAGGAAGGCAAATCAAAACCACAACGATTTATCATAATACCAGCACCAAAGACTAAAATTAAAGACTTAGAATACCAACCACTGGCAAGGATATGAAGCAACTAAAACTCTCATTATAGGTCAGACCATAAAACCAATATGGCCACTTTGGTCAACTGTAAGGTATTATCTACTAAAGCTAAAGATAGGGATCACCCACAATCCAACAATTTTATCCCATCGAAAAATATGTCCATGAATAATAGCAGCGTTTTCTTGAGAGCTTGAACCTAGCACCAACCCGAATGTCCACCCACAACAGAACGCTCAAGTCTGGGTGTTTTCATACAACGGATGACTAGGTAGGAACGCTGCTACATGCAAAAACGATACATCTCCCAGACCTAAGTAATGGGAAAGACACCGGACACAAAAAAGCACATTGGGGTGATTCTAATGATGTAAGCAAGCTCGTCGTTTGTGCCTGGCATAGAAGGGTGCATATGTCCTGATGTGATGATGGGAACTAACCAAAAATGAAACATGGGGGAGCTGCCAAGGGCTCAAAGTAACAACCTCAATTCTGATGGTGGCGAAATGTGTTTTCAATGGAAACACAGCAGCAAGACATACATTTACGATCTGTGCACTTTGCTCACTCTCTCAATTTAACAAAAAAGAAAAAAGAAAAAGTCTTGGTTGATCCTTTGTGACTACCAATTCCACTCAGGAATTTATCTTGCAGATTTCCTATTAAATGTGCAAAATAATACAGTATAAGCAAATTACTGGAAACAAACCAAATAGAGGAGTGTGTCAATAAAGTATGGGAGGGATATAAAATAATATTCAAAGGTGAATGCAAATGAGGAAGCTCTTTTATACTGATGTGGGAAGATTTTAGAAAGGAGATTTAGCAAAGAGATTAAGAACACAGATTTCTGAAACTTGCAGTCAAATCTCAATTCCAACGCTAACTAAATTTGTAAACGAGGGCATGGTGCTTACGCTCTCTATGCCTCAGTTTCTCCATCCATAGACGGGGTTGGGAGGGGGAATGGTAAGAGTTACTACAGATTGTTATGATGACCAAATAATTTAATGCATATACATACTTCAGAAGAGTGCCTAGCACATGTGCTGAGTGAAAATTCGCCCCTGCCATCTCTACTACCAAGTCATCATAAGGTCTCATCATCAAAAATCCAGTCCATGGAACCATCATTATCATAAAACATAGTTTTATTTAAAAAAAAAAAGCACGGTTCGCAGCAATGTTTGTAGCATGCAACCTTCCTGTAAAAATGGAAGGAAATGTATTCATTTTGTTTCACTAAACCTGAAACTCTCTCCAACAAGAGTCAAGAAACTAGTATTAGTGGCTACCTACTTTGTAAAGAATGTGACGGGCGAGAGAGGTGGGAGTTAAGTCTTCCCTATACATTACTGTGTAGAAATAATTAAAACGTTGGCTCCATCTGAATGCAGTACCTATTTAACAGAAACATGATTAGAACTCATGTTCAATGAAAGAACAAATGGAACCAAAGTTTGCCTCCATTCAGCAAGTTTTCTATGAACAATAATTAAAAGCAACCTTAGAGAGATGGAAAGACAAATGAGCACTCTCTAGTTTTATGTATTTCTAGGTGAATACAGTAACAAATGGGAGCCAAAGTATGGAGATTATCTTACCTTCACTACCACTACCATTAAAGTATTAAGCACCACATAAAAGGTTTGACCCTAATCATTACCTTCTTGCTATTTATGTTTCTTCTTTGCTTACTGGCCCAGCTCCTAGAATTCTTCCCGAAGAAACTGGCTACCTCTGATCATCCGATTCAAACAGACCCAATTTCTGCTTAATTTTACATTTTGTCTATGGCTCTCACAGGCACCTCAGCACATAACACACTATGACAGCCTGTCTACGGAACCAAACTGTGGTATCTGTTTGAGATTTACAAACAAGTATATTCTTTTTGTCTTGATTTTTAATACAAAATTCTTGAAAACCATACCAAGAAAAGATTTATGTGCTATCTGAAAAAAAACCCACAGATATTCAAGACTTACTATATAAAACCATATATTAAGATTTGGGTTTTTAGCTATTACTCAAAATAGTGTCAGGTAAGGGAAAAAGATGTTGATTTCCAATTTTTAAAAGACATTTCTTGAATTTTAGACATTATTTGAGAGTACGTATGATTTCATTTAACTGCCTTTAATGTTTAATTAGCAACTCTAAAAATCCCACATAGTAAATTTTATTAGACATTTGTCAACAATTTTAGGTACATTTCACATTGCTGCCTCTAGGTGGCACAGTTATATTTAAGAAAGGCAAAAAGAAGAGTTTGAAAATAAATGAAAAACATCTTAGTACTATCTTTTAGCTTATAAGAATTGTATACTGCATTTTTTAAAAGATTAAAGTATGAAAGATAAAAGAATAGCTTATTTCTTCTGGAAAGGGATTATACTAATTTAAATAGTTTAGAAGAACAGCTAGGAAGTTCAAAAATAGATGCTTTAAACTGGTATTCGATGAAATAAAAATAAAAGTTTCACACGGTATAGTATCATGTCATTACCAGTGAAGCTTATAAAATGCCTTTTTTATGTGTGTTTCACTTATTTTCCCAACTTCTAGTTAACTATTATATAAATTTCAGACAATGCTGTAGAGAGATATTATTTCTTCTTCAGTACTTCGTAGTTTCTGGTTATTTTATAACAAAAACCTGAACGAGAAAATACTTTTAAACTGAAATAGAAAATGCTTCATATTTTCATGAATGCTTCATGCTTTAATTGAAAAGTTTCCTACAAATTAATAAAATGTGAACTTACAGAAACCAGACTCATACTTAACTGAAATCAAACATCTCCTATTTGTGAGGAGATTCCTCAATTATCCCTGCAAACGTTAAGCCCAAATTGATAAACGACTTCTATAAACACAGCTGAGTCTCAGCAGCATGGCTGTGCCCACTGTCCCCTGGGATGAAGAGCACATGTGAATGGATGTCGTTGAAAAGACAAGCCTTACACCTGCCAAATTACCTATTTACTCTTCCTGTTGGTCAGGTATGCCAGGTAAGGTATATGAAAATTGAGGAGCAAAGTTGAGGAAATCTAATTCATGCTTGTTTTAAGATCATTTCTAGTGGTAAAGGCTCTTTAATTTTTTTCAAGAAGAGGATAAATCACAAAAAGCAAAATGTATCAGATTTCAAGCCCAGTCAGGGCTTTCATGAAATAGTGTCTACATCACAGATTCGGAGCTGAAGGCGGAAATGAAACGTAGGCGTCCTCACTCCCAGGCTAGCCTCGAGCCATTTCTGAGAACTGTCTTTCAGGTTCATTAGTGATTCCTTCCACTGTACCCTAAATACATGTACATACTCCAGGATGTTAGTGTCTTACCGCAACTGCAAAATAAAATAAAAATCAGCATGGCTGATTTCACAATTATTGACTTAGGGAGTGGGTTCACAGAAATAATTGATTCATGAAAAGAGCTGTCCCTATACATTAATCACTGGTTACTTTACCAAATATTAATAATGATAAATAACAGAAAACATTGCTTGGTTAGCGTTAAAATGGAAAACACATGATTTGTGTCAACACCGTGGCTTGCAGTGACTAAACTGAAATTACCACCAGTACTCTTAATTTGAAAGGACACTAACGAAAAATCACTGTTCACTATTTGTCTTTGGGCAAATGAGTCACTTCCTGGGTTGAGAGCTGGACTGTGTAGACCCAAGACGTCCCCAAATCTGAAGGTCAAAGTCTCGGTGAACTGATTCACTTACAGAGTTTACTGACAATTCCTATTCCAAATTCAATCCCATCATTTCACTTGGTCAGAACTCAAGTTCGCTTTATAGTCAGAAGTACAACAAAAATCACCTCTTACTTAAGGGAAGTAATCTGTTAAAAGTATTTTTTTTTTTACTCTTCACCTGAGTTTAACTAGGCATAGTAAAAACTGAGACGACTTTGTATTTATGAATGAAGAGAACAACTGCCCACCATTAGCACCGCATAGTTACTGAGGGAGTAGCACTGAATGGTAGTGATATTCTCGTCCGAGTAGAGTATGTGGCACCCATCCGACTTCCAGCCTCCTTGTCCGTTCAGCAAGTCGAAGTCCCACTGGGCGGCCACGGCATCGGCTCCATGGGCGATCCGCCGCAGCGTCACATTAACGGGGATGCGGTGGCTGTCCACATTCACACCCTCTGGAGAAAAGGGGAATAAAAGGACGTCTGAAACAAACTATGAGCACTTGGATGCCACCCTACAGGAATGTGCAGTCTCCTTCTTCTGTAGTAGTGGCCCGTTAACGCAAGAAACAAGGGCAGGCAGTTTAAGGAACGGTGAACACAGATAACACATGCCACATGCAAACCTATTTTGGTGAGAATCACGGGGGTGACCACCGTACGCCGTTTTCCATCATCGGCCAAATTTGTGGAGTTCCCCGTGGCTGGAAACAGCTTTCCATTGCGGAAGGCGATGAGCTGGAGCTTGTAGAGAGAGTCCTCAGCTGGTCTGACTTCTCTTTTCTGCTTTGGTGAGAACAGGGATGGTGGAAGCTGAATAGATGCTTCTACTATAGTATTCTGAAAACATGTAATAAACAACAAAAAAAAGGTTGCCGTATTAGTCTGAGTATGTGGAAACCAGAAAGGGTATTTCAGACAATTACAAATGTTTTCTAATTATATGGTGAATACTTTTTAAAATGTATACATAAAACTTAATAGCTAAAACTATTTATCAGTTCAGTGAAATGACTGAACACCACATAAAAGCAAAGAAGCAAAGTATAAAATAAAGAGAAATGCAACTCTATTTCAAAGTTAAAGAAGTAAATAAAAAAATAACTTCGAACCAGAGTGAATTTTCCCATGATAGCATACACTGCTGAAGTAGATAGCATTAAACAGATCAGGAATCTCTGATCACTCTTTATGTCAATTTTACGATGACAAAATTTGGTAAATAAGTACAAATGTAGCATATCACAAATGTGAGTATAATTAATTTGGGCTTATGGAACTTTAAGTTGATTTATGATGGATTCAAACTGTCAAGCAGCCAAAGAAGAAATTATGCAAACATAACAGAAGCTTGGATTCAGCAAATTCTTCTTTTAGAAGTTTCTCTGAGACTAAGAAACACATTACGTTTAGAAAAACACAGTAACAAATAGGAACACCAGAAGACGCTGGCTGATTACTGAATGGTTTTCAGACTCCTTTATTAGGAATTTTAACATTATAAATTATTCAATATTCAATAAAAAATAAATCTATAAACCCAGGAGGCAAATAATTAACTATCTAAAACAAAATTCTCTATTTTAAGAATTTATCACAGTCTTTCCATTGGCACAAGCCAACCTCTCTCTCTCCAATCCAATGCTCACACTGCCAGGGGAATTTCATCTTGGGAAATAAATGGGATCATGTTACTCAGTTTTAAATGACACCTTGTTTCTCAAACGATTAGAGACTACTGCCCCCATGTCCTAAGGACACCACATCATTTGGATAAAAATCTGTCTCAAATTCAGCTTTTAACACTCCCCATGCCACAGCCTATAATCCAGCCACACCGGATTTCTCTGTTTTTGAGCATTCTCTCGTTTTTATGCCACTGTAACTACTGTGCGTGCCAGTGTCCTTGGGTGAAATGCTCTACTGTTCTTCTGGCAAACCCAGACTAGGCAGATTTGATGTTTACCAAGATCCGTCTGTTGGCAAGGTAAAAGGACAGGTCAGGATAAGAGAGGCTGTTGGCAGCCAACAGAAGGACTTTACAAAGTCCTTTTTAAATATGGCTTTTTATTTTTTTATTTTTTGGATGATTAATTTTAGCAGTCCTCAGTATACTGCTTTAAGAGTTAGTTGCTTCCTCTTCTGGACTCATGTGACATTCTGTACATATCTCTAGCAAAACTAATATTTGCAGTATCACAGTATGGCTCACCGCTCCTCTGACTCGATAATCTCACTTATTTTTCTAGCCCCCTTCCTCATGCTACTAATACTCCCTGGTAGTCATATTTGATAAAGGTAGACCACTGTTTATAAAATTAGTAAGTCTGTGTGACATGTTTATTGTTTTAAAAGAGGTTCTACTTAGGGTTGCTGGTTCGATTCCCAGTCAGGGCACATGCCTGAGTTGCAGGCCAGGTCCCCAGTAAGGGGTTCACGAGAGGCAACCACACATTGATGTTTTCTCTCCCTTTCCTTCTCTTTTCCTTCCCCTCTCTCTAAAAATAAATACATAAAATCTTTAAGAAAAAAGAGGTTCTACTTAAGCAACTGAATAATTTTCAGAATTAGTCTCTGACCGCTAGGCTTAGAACAATGCTGGAAGCCAGCAGCTGAATGCAAGCATTCTGGAAATCTGAATGCTGACAGTTTGAAGACGCCCAGAAAATATCAGAAATGTCTCACCTGAGAAAATGCATAAAGAGGTTTCTACTCTTCTCACGAATACAGTCTGGTGGGGAAAAGGGGTACTATAGACTCATTTGCTAATACACTAGATTTCTATTAAGTGTACAGATTTATTTTGTGTATAATGAGGCATTCAAAATAGGGAAAACACCAACAAGACCAACGAAAGGGGAAAAAACTGACAAAGCGTGACACACTAGGTATCTACTAAAACTTCAGTGTTTCCGAATTCTTGAATACAGAATGAGTCAAGAAGTATCACTTAGGATTAATCACATTTTAACAGATCATAGTAGTATTTCCTAAAAGACAGCTGAAAAGGGAAGTGATATCTATAATTTCCAGAAGTCCAAAGACTTTTGCTTCGCAAGTTTAAACTTGTAAAACCAACCAAAGAACAACACTTTTAAAAAAACCCAGGTGTACAGACAGCACACTGAGAAATGAGAGCTCCCTTCAAGGCTGTTTGTACCTCTGGTTCCACACCACTCTTCTGAGTGCAATAAAGAATACTACTAAATAATAATTACAGGTTCCTCTGATGCAGGGAAGGTAGCCCAGGGGTGCCGGAGAAGCAAACTTCAGTTGTATCGATAATGTTTCGAGTACGCAGTAAGAATGTGATACGTCTATATTTAATTTTTTGAAAGAAGTGTGGGTCATTTATTATGAAAAGGTTAAAATCTAATTTTAAAAAATCACTGAGAAAAGCTCATTTAATTTTTTTACATTTATCATGATTATACCTTTTGCACTTGGCCTGAAGGGAAGGACCACAGTTTATAATTTCATTTAAACATATGTTTGTTTTTAGAGTATGGATTACAGCAATGGAAACAGACCGAAATACATGAAGTATAGCTAATAAACGAGGAAGACTTCTCTGGAAATCCTCCGGGAAGTACATGTTTTTGGCATCTAATATTTATTCCTGAAAGCTCACATGCCACCCACGAGGAAAGGCACATGGGACTTGAAACAAGGAACCGGGACGAGGTCCCCACGTCACCGCTTCATAGCTGCCAACACTCTGCCCAGTTCTATTTGCCTCTCTGGGCCTCATCTGCCAAACACAGCTCCTGCTCTTCCTGGCAAATGCATGTGAGGACCGAGGGAATCATGAACCCCATCATGGCTTTTCTTCTACAATTCTAGTACTAATCTCAGTACTGAAAACTGACCAAGGGTAGACACACACGATACCAATGTTATCATAGAGCTCTCATGAGTTTATTTGCTAAATTCACGTATACGTCTCTGCAATGACATTAAGCTAAGAAGAAAATGTTAAGTATCGTAGGCGATGTTAACTCAAATACTTCTAGATGTTAACATCATTCCTTACAAAACAATCTGGAGTCCTACCCCCGTGTGATTAATAAATTAAATCTTCCTAAAACCCTAATCTGTGTAAGTCTACAAAATTCTGATAATAAAATTAGAGTCAAAAAGCCAACTCATTTAAAAGAATAAAACACTAGTTTCTCCATGTTTTCTTGACTATCTACACACTCCATTTTAAACAGATAGATATAATGACATATTCTGGTTATTTTCTTATGTATAATCAGTTTTGAACTGCAGACCACCTTCTGATTATCTCACTGCTAAAGATTAACAGGGATTATGTTTGCCTTTAGAATTAATTTTTAACTGACTTTCTTTGCTAATTAAGTATGACTGTTAATTTTTATCCGACAACATTTACGGAGTGTTTCATTCCTCTGTGTCAGCACTGCGCAGAATCTAGACACACGATGAAATGGGCCATGTGCCTGCCCTCAAATATTCACAATTTAACAAGAGAGAGACCACAATAATTAAAAAAAAACAACAGTAATAATAAGAGCTAACACTTATTACATGCTTACTCTGCACCAGGCACTGTTGTAAATGTCTATACATGAGCCTCACTTAATCCTAATAACCCTTTGAGCGCCATGCCATGATTCCTGTGGAACAGATGAGGAACGGACAACAGAGAGGTGAAGCACTTGCCCAAGTTTGCACAGCAGTTACCTGGGGCAGCGGAATGTGAATCTAGGCTGTCCGGCTGCAGAAAGACCACACTCTTAGTCACTACTTCCTATGGCCTCTCTCCCTATAACTCAACTCACCACCACATCAGCCTCTAATTACTCTGGAGAATGTGGGACTAACAGGCAGTGATGAACTCTGAGGAAGAACTCTCAGAGGGAGGACAGCAGGAACATCCCCAGACAGGGGTGGTCCTGAGGGCTCAGAAAAGGGCAGAAAGCAAAACGATGTACAAAACTGGTCTGGAAAATGAAAAGGACTTCATTTGGGCTAAAGCCCTAAATGTCTGACATGAGGGAAATAGCAGATATGTAGAGAAAAACTAATTTCTAAATTACAGTCAAGAAAGGTTTAAAGAACTGCTTCTTTCTGGATACAATACAGATAAATTGAAAATGCTAAAAATTTCTAAAATCTTTTAGAAGTACATCAAAAACAGGTAACATTTTGTGATGTTAACATTTCTGAATTACGGTGCTGATGCTGGAAGAAAGCATTTGGCTATGAAAAATATTTTATTTGGTGCTTTGAGAGTCAGATGACAAACTGGCCAGACACCTGGGGCCAGGCACTGGAATCACTGGTGACTTCAGCACTAGCTCTGCCCTCATACAGTCCCCAGTCCAGTGTGGGAGGTGGGAAACCCATCTGTCTTCTGTGTAATGACTGAGAGATGAGCAGAGGGTTAGGGGCAGAGTGAGGTAGATAAATACAGGACACAAGGATGGGAGAGGTAAGGGCAGACAGGATGCGATTAGCTAAGATTCTTTGAAGGTGAAGTTTCTGCTGGGTGTTAACACACAACCATGGAGCTGGGGAGGGAAGGAGAGAAGGAGAAAATTCTAGCAGATGAATTAACATGAGCCTGGCCTGAGAATGCCCAATGACTGGGAGAGAAGGCAAGGGACGTTTGCTGTCACTGGATAAAAGGAAGAGGAGGAAGGAAGAGACATGGAGCAAGCAATAAATGCCAAATGGGGAAGCCACCTGAAAGCCTGGCTACAGAGGGACAGGAAGTGTTTATCAGGGGAGGTAGGAGGTCAATTTCCAGTTGGGTAGATCTAGGATAATGCTGACACCACGAAGACCCTGAAGTGATGCACACACTGACCATGAGAACAACCTCCGCAGAGGGGGAGGCTCCGAGAGCCCCCTGCTCCCCAGGCACCGAACACATCTGGGCGGTGTCCCCAACAGAAGGGCCAGCAGGGCTGCAGAGGCGCTCAGAGCACTGTGGCAGCAGCTACTTGTAAAGGTAAGGAAGTACTTCAATAATCTGCTAACTGGCATGGTTGCATCGGTACTTGTTGGCCAAACAGCAGCCCTAGGTAGACTAATCCATATGAGAAGGACAAATTTTTAAGGAACAACCTGGAGACAGAGACTCAATAGGTAACAATGGTTTGGTCAACACAGAATGGAAGTCCCTCCAACCCAGGCTGTGATGGTAAGTAAACAGAGAAGGATGCAAGAAACATGTAGAAAGCAATCCAAGTAAGGCTCCAATATTGCTAAGGGCTGGGTTTTTATGGGTTTGACCTCCTATGCTAGCATATTTTCCCACTGAAGGGGAGTATATCGATTATTGCAGGTTCAAGTTGTGTAGTTAGTGCTATACTCAAGGCATTAAAACACACACACACACACACACACACAAAGCATATAAATTATCCTAGTACAAAGTTTAAAATACAAAGTTTTCTGTTAACGTGCTAAAGCATTTTGAGCTGTTGACATTAAAATATTTAACTAATTTTGTGTCACAAAAGCCAATGTTCTTTCACTCAATTTAATCAAGTCCATATATGAAGCATGAATGTTAGTGTAATGCGTCCTTGGCTTCTAGCCACAGTATGATCAAAAGGGTAGAACAGTACAAGATTGACAAATTTGAGTGTTCATTTAAAGCTTTCTACTTTAGAAAGCAGAAACTTTTCTTACCCAGAGGGGCGGGTTTGTGAAATTGATCAAATGTATAGGGTTTCACCATTTTTTAATTCCTTTCTACCAACTACGATCCCCTCAGATGGAAGGATTCCTCAATTTTCAGTGCTCCTCAAAGACACACACCTTTCTCTCCAGGGCTTGTGTGTGATGCTATGTCTATGCCTTTTGCGGTAAGTGTTTACCAGTAAAAAACGGAGTGAGGAAAGGAGCAGACCTACAGTAGCCCTGCTGGCTGCATCGAGCACTCGCACAAAGAGAAGAATATCAAATGCGTGCTGACCCTTCTCCTCTGAGCATATGGAAACAAGTAAACATGTGGTCCTTAGACTTTCTGACCTAGCTGAGATTGTCATGCATGGTGGGGGGAATGGGCTCTTTCTAAATTTCGCAAATTGGCTTTTCCTAGGGAGGTCACCAGGTAATGTATGACGAAATACATTCATTTCTCGTTCATTTATTCATTCAATATCTATTGAGTCCCATAATGCATAAACACCTAACACCTAGTTGATCAATTATTACATAGCCATCAAAGTGACTGCAATCCCGTTTGTGATATACTTCAAAAATGATCAAAACAAAGAAACCACTTAGTAATTAAAATCCACAGAGCACACAATGACCCATGCCCACACCAAGCGAACGGAAAAATGTGGTTCCGTTAGGAGCTGGATTATACCTCCACTATTTCTTCAACGTACTTTAATGAAACATTTCTAAACCCCAAATTTTAAAAATCAACAACAATGCTTTTAATTTTGCTCACTGCAATAAAACACACGTTTTCTGAAGACATATCATGTTTGACTTCCTTGCCAAAATTCTTGATATACAGGTTGCCCAATCAACTGCTCTGTCTCAGGGCTGATTTTCCACTAAGTCCTATAGGCACAAAGCCAAGGGCACCGAATACTTTCATGTCTTGAAAATCAGGAGCAATAAAAATGAAATTTAAGGTCAAAGAAAATGTTTTAATATGTAACATTAATATATTCATTTTCTTACCATTGCAGTCATAAAATAGAACTTTGATATTTTTGTGTGGAGGAAGGAGTCCAAAGGGCAAAAATGCCTGGGTCCATGAAAGTTATAACATGTCCCCTCCTGGTCTGAATTTATTTAAAAAAACAAAACAAAACAGCAAAACGAATACCAACAACCTCTCCTCCGAAATGACTTTTAATAAGGTTATTTTGCAAAGCAAAACATTTTGACTTTAGTCTAACGGTAAAAGGTCTTAAATGCTCATAGACCATCACATACCTTCAGTGCCAGGCTGGAGAACGTATTTGACACATTGCACTTGAAGCTCAGCTGCTTATCCAGGTTTCCGTCCGGATCCCGCCTCCCATAGTCAGAAAGGCCTGTGCGGTCAGAGGTGGCCACTTTCTGAAACACGGTACACGTCATCCCAGTGAAGCCGGTGGCCTTGATGACATATGCTTCCAGGGCAATGTTGGGCGAATACTACAAAAGTTGACCAAACAGAAGTTACAGAAGATTTATAAAATGGAAAGAAAAGCCCTTTCAAATAATTTTCAAGCATGAGACACAGCACATAAATTAAAAAGAGAGCTCAGGTTCTAACGAAACAAAGACTCTATGTCCATCGATGGCAGAATTGGAAAAAAAAAAAAAAAAGATGCTGGAAACAAAAGGATGTCCCACAATAGGAAGGAATCGGTGAAGAGGAAAGGATGGGTCATGAAGTGTGGAGGATCAGACAAATTCAAACTCAATTAAAAATAATTTAAAGAGCACTCTGCAGAAAACTGTGAGCCAAAAATGGAGAGGTGCTATAGAAAAAATCAGCTAGAAGTATCAGTATATCCCTTTTCCTCATCACAGTACCGGAGGAGTAATAGGGGCTTGGGAGATGCTCTCAAAGGTCGCCTTGCTCAGTACCTCATGGCATATTCACTTTTTTCTTTTACAGGATGATCCAGTTAACTCTTCGCATTGAGCTGCACAGATAAAAATTTTACACAGACTCACTCCACAGGTGCTTCTGTCACTATGCTCCATTTAGTGAACCCCAAAATTCCACCAAAAAACTACTAAAATTGGTAAATAAATTCAGAAAAGTAGCAGTATACAAAATAAATATATGGAAATCAGTTGCATTTATATAATGAACTACCAGAGAGGGAAACTAAGAAAGCAATTCTATGGACAATTGCACCCCCAAAAAATACCTAGGAAAAACACCAAGGATGTAAAAGACCTGTACTCAGAAAATTTTAAGAGACAGAGTGGGAGAACATATTCACAATGATATATCTGATAAGGTTAATATTCAAAATTTATAAAGAACTTATACAATTCAATACCAAAAAAACCCAAATAATCAAATTTAAAAATTGGCAAAGGACCTGAACAGACATGCAGATGGCCCATAGGCAAATGAAAAGATATTCAATGTTGCTAATCACCAGAGACATGCACACTAAAACCACAAGGAGATATCACCCGACACCGGTCAGAATGGCCATTATTAATAAATCAGCAAACAACAAGTGCTGGCGAGGATGTGGAGAAAAGGGAACCCTGGTGCACTGTTGGTGGGAATGCAGACTGGTGCAGCCACTGTGGAATGCAGTATGGAGTGACCTCAAAAATTAATGGAACTGCCTATGACCCAGAGATTCCACTTCTGAGAATGTATCCAGAGAAGCCTGAAACACTATTTTGAAAGAATATAATGTACCCCTATGGTTGTAGCAGCATTACGTAGAATAGCCAAGATTAGGAAGCAAACCCAGTGCCAGTCAGAATATGAGTGGATAAAAAAGCTGTGGTACGTTTACACAATGAATACTACTCAGTCATAACAAGGAAGGAAATCTTACCTTCTGCAACATCACAGATGACCTGGAGAACATTATGCTAAGTGAAATAAGCCAGTCAGAGAAAGGCAAATAACATATGATTTCACTTATATGTGAAGTGTGCTAAACAAAATAAACTAAGAAACAAAATATAAACAGATTCCTAGATACCAAGAAGAGGCTGATGCTGTCAGAGGTGAGGTAGGGGGGCTGCATGAAAAAGGTGAAGGGATTAAGCAAAAAAAAAAATCTCATATACATAGTATACAGTATACACAGTCAAGAGTATGGTGATTACCAGAGAAGTGGGGTGGGGGCGCAATAAATAGTGATAAAAGGAGATACAACTTAGGGTGGTGAGCACACAATATGATATACTGATGATGTAATATAGAATTGTATACTGAAACCTATGTAATTTTATTAGCCAATGTCACCCAATAAATTCTATTAAAAAATTAAAAAATAAAAGAAAATGAAAGGAGGTACTCATCTAAATAGTAGTAGATGAACAGCTGTTCAAATTAAGCTGGAAAATCACTAGAAAAAAGGATGGCACCTGCCCCAACAATTTTAGGGAACTCAAGAGTGACACTGAACTCAGGAGAAAGCCAATTGTAGGACACAGTGCCACAGCTGCCACACCCACGCCCGCAGGACGGCCAGCATCACTCCCACCATCCGCACCACGCCAGAGAGGGCGCAGGAAGTGACAGCCTTTCACGTGCAGGAAGGCGACATAGTTTACTATAACGTCTAAGGACCACACAACATCGCTTTCTGTTTTTAAGGCTGGCTAAGTCCATGCCTACTCCACAGGCAAGGCACCATTCTAAGTACCACATATGCACAAAGTCCCCTGAATTTCTTTTTAAGCCTAGGACTTCTTTTCTCAGAGTTCTAGAATAACATGGCACTTACTGTGGAATAAACATGCGCGCCGTTTGCGAGGCGGTGGGTCGCGATGCGCTGGAGGCACTGGACAACCCGGCTGCAGGCTTTCGCCTCCCGCTGAGCCAGCCACAGGACACGCTCGTCCGCCAGCATGATGTTGCTCGCGATGTCCACCATCACATCCCCGAGCTGGCAAGCAGAGGGGAGAAGAGAAGCAACTAAGGCAGACTGTTTTACACCATCCGAATCCTCCCGAGACACCGAGACAGGCCCGCAGACTCGGCTGTCCGATGCAAACCCAAGAGGCACTGTACTCCCTTCCATGAAACCCTCTGTGGACATGAACAGCACATTCGATTGTGGCCTTTTGGTAATTTTTAGGGCCAAACAGGGTACTTATGTAACCCCCAAATCATTCGTGAAAAGACTGGCATGCGGTACTCAAAACGAGAGGGGGGAAAAGACATCACGCAACCCCCAAATAAAAAGATCTAAACTCTGTGTGTGGAAAACCACTGAGGAACCCTTGTTCGTGTGCATGAGCTTAGTATTATTACTAAGAAATACCCACTGCCCAGCTCTTTACAAACTGGTGCCACTCAAAACTCTAGACTTGTCCAACCTCAGGAAGCTCCCCATCTATACAGGGCCATCGCATGTCTTTGCACACACAGCTTCCTCCACCTCGAATGCACCTGCACTCCCCTTGAAGACCCGGGGCCATGGAATGAATGGATCCGAAGAGGTGCTCACTTTTCCACTGCTTGTTTTATTAAGTTATGAACTGAGCTAATGAAAAGAACTCATTTACTGCGTTCTTTTCACTAGCTCAGTCCGTAGCTGACAGATGTAAGCATGTCGGCGATGCCAGTGAAAAGTCCACGGACTGTTGATGCTGACTCGTATGCCCTGTGTCAGAGCAATGCATCGAACATGCAGGGCTAATGAGACAGACTGGTGTCAGGGGGGTTGGTATTGAGCAAAATGTTCAGTGAGAGGGAGATCTACAGCCGAAAGAACAACAAAAGCATTCCAGGGGTGGGATCAGAGGATTTCGAAGCTGGCTGGTTCTCTAATCAAGACGCACGCATCAAAGGTGTGAGGCCCCAAAGCCAAGCCAGAAAGCCAAGGCTGTTTCATCAGAAGTCTTTTGATCATCGCAGAAGATCCCAGGCGAGCTTCCCAACCCGTTCTTCATCCACTCGTCTTCCCAGGATGTATAATTATGAGGGCTGAGGTGGGTTTGGAAAACATTCAGTCTATCCCACCCAGAGTCCTTCACAAAGACAGGCCTGTGAAATCCCACCAGATACCAACCCTGGAACCATGGGGTGAAATAACTATTGTAAGTACCAGGGTGAAGAACAGGACTTCAAACCCGGATTCCTAGCTGCGCTGGCCACTTAACCTCTTGCACCTGCCTTTATTTGTATAATGTGGATAATAACAATCCTGTCTGTTCTGAATATTGTGCAGATTAAGTTCCATTAACACACACAAGGCTCCTGAAACCATGCCTGGCATGTGGCAAGCACTCAAAAAATGTGAGCTCGCCTTGTAATTTTGTTGCTCTTTTTTTTTTTTTTTTAAGCACTTGAATCACAATGTAGGCCCTCTTTGAAAATTACAGGCTCTAGTAGAAGTGTTAGGAAGGGGGCATTTTTAAAGTCTGTGTTCATAATTAAACTGGACCAATGCGTCCAGCAAAACTGCCTCTTCCTCCTCATCCCAACACCTCATCCAATTCAAAAATCAGTTTACTGACTTTGCACTGCCCTTCACAGAGTGTATCACAATTCTTTCCTTATTTTATTTTCAACGTAAACACCTCAAGGGCAGGGGCAACTCAACGTCCTACTTATATTTGTACCCTCACTCATAGTATAACCCTGGCAGGAAAGCCGATGGTATACAATATCCACTCAGTCACTGACTAAACATTTACCAAGGACCCAGGTGAGGCAGACACTGTCCTGAACAGTGGAAAACATACACAAGCTCTATTTTGGAGCTTACAATCTAGCGAGGAAAATATGAAATAAATACATTTTTAAAAAGCGATTTACACTATAACTGCAATGAAGGAAATAAGCAGAGGGATATATGATGGAGAGTAATGGAATTTAATTCAAACACCTTATTTCAGTGGACTCACACACAGGCAAAGGGCATTTCCCCCAAACCCAAGAGGTTAACAGCATCAAGTGACAGAGAATTAGGAAGAGCCTGTAATGAAGCTCTGCCGAATCCCCAGCCGGTCTGCACAATCCACGAGACACTAGCATCCTGGTGCTGACCCTAATAAACAGGCACGGGGTTCAATCCCATTCCGACGGAAGTCCTTATTTCTGAAGTTATGAAGAAGGGTCGGGTCTCCAACATGTCGATTACTCCATCTATCAGCCAGCTGTCTACAAAGCAATTAGAAAAATAACCACCACCTCTCAGTAGGAATTCTGAGTAGCTAAAATAACTTGGCTAAGTTTTTCTGCATTATTTTTACCTATTGTTATTTCGAACTTTCAGGCAAAAATGAATAGGGTAAAATAGGCTCTCTGGCTGTCAAAAAAAGAAATTCCCAGTGGCTGCAAAAACGTAAAAGAAAAACTGCAGGAAAATATGGATTCTACTCTAAGGAAGCATTTACAGATTAGCACAATTACTAAGAGACTTGAGGTTTTAAATGTACAAACTTTATGAAGATGCAACGTGAGACCTGATGGATACAGCATCTCCACTGAAAAACGATGGTTATTACAGGATCGAAGGACTCCTGTGGCTCACTCAATGATGCCAGTAATGGAATTTAAGGTGTTAAAAATTATAAAGAAAAGAAATATCTCTAAGAAGGTATGCAGTTGACTAGAGAGATGGTCTTCGCTGGGAAGAAGCAATGGTTCTCATTATTTCATTCTACATGGCTAAGAACTAAGGAAAAAGATGTGATGTCAACAACCTCCCTAGAGCAGGCAATCATAAAATGCTGTATGCTTGTGTAGCTGGTTACAGAAGCAGTTCCGAATCCGTCACAGTGACAAAAAGGACACAAAAGGAATAACAGTGCATGAAAAATTACACTGGACTAAAAAAGTGCCCCTGAACCCTGACAAAGACAGCTTAGAAACTGCAGCCAGAATTCCAAAGCATTTTTGTCCCCTTGACCTCATTCCCGGAAGGCCACTCGAGCCACAGAAGGTCAGAAGGAATCACGCACCTGCTCGGCCACCTGTCCCACTAAACGGTCAAGATGAAACGAATAAACGTGTGAACACACTTGATCAAAGATAAAGGGTAAAGGATGAAAATGCCACACTAATAACAATGAAAATGTTAAATGTCATCTGTTCTAAGAGACAGAATAGTTCTCGTTCTTCTCAGTACAGGGGCGGGCACGAGTTGTTCGGACGGAAGAAGACACGCAAGTTATGATCATTACAGTAGCTGCACAAACTCTGTTTCACATAGTCACAACTGTAAGCCTACTTTTGCCCACCTGGTAGATATGTTTGGAATTCTGATCAAAATTAGACCAAAAGCATCTGTAAATTTCATTAATTTGATAGGCTAGCATATGAAATACATAAGATGCTGCATGAACTAAACTTGATATTTCCTTTTAATGTAGAAGGAGTAAAATGCAACAGTGAAGGCAGAATGTCTATGTGTCTGGGAGTTAAATAGTCCTGGGGTAAGATTGCAACTCTGTCATAGGTCAGATGTCCATGAGCCAATTCTTAGCCTCCCCAGGACTCAGGCTGCTCATCTGCGAAATGACATCAAGAACACTATGAAAGGTGGTTGGAACATCTCATTCCGTAGTAAATTAGGAGGAAAAAAAAAGCAAACAGAAGACAGATACCTTCATTAAGCATCCATGTCTTTCTTTTTTTTTTCTTTTGAGAAAAACCAAGGAATCTAGATCCCTCTTTAGACCCCTCCCCACACTTCCGGTTTCAATCAGCAGGAGGTACCCTTGTTGATTCCAATAACCAGGAAAGAACTGCAGACGCAAGTGTGTGGGAGGCAGCAAGCCAGACAGCTGTTCTGGGACCGCTAAGATGGAAATGGGAACCACAGGGATTGACATGCAGTCCCAACTTGACCAAATAATAACAATAATAGCAGCTGATATTATGAAAGTTCGAGTCTTCATTATTTTCTCCTCGTTACAAATTAGCATATTGAGATGGTGCCTATCTTATGGTACGTTATCATCTTGATTACTTTTAATGGAGAAAATGCTTTTTTGTGAAAGTCAAGTTTTAAAAGTGTATGTATGTCACTCTTACATAGCGGTTACACAAGCTCCAGGGTTCTGACGGTGTCGGGATTCCACTACTGGCTTCTCGGCAGCTGGCTCGGGTGAGCTGCCAACAGTCAATGAGAGGTGTCGTTGGAAACCATCAGGACCCATGGCAAACAGTAAACCTCTGGTTTCACTGAGGCACAGAGGTAAAGAGAAGGAGGGGGAAGCTGATGAAGGTGGAACTGGAGAAACAGGGGAGAAGGGAAGAGGGGAAAGATGAGATGCTGAGAATAATGTTGTATTGATTCTTCATTACCTTCCAGAAAGGATTTGAGGGAGCCTAGCAAAATTTTAAAAATAATTATTTTTAATTAAGAACACAGAAAGAAAGAGTGGGAAATACAGACATAAGAGAAGAAAAAGAGCCTTGGCCAGGTGGCTCAATTGGTTAGAGCACCAGCCAATACACCGAAGGGTTAGGTTTGATCCCCGGTCCCCCCTCGTGGTGTGTACAGAAGGCAACCTATCACTGTTCTCTCTCTTTCTCTCTCTCTCTTCCCCTCCCTCTCTAAACTCAATACACATATCCTCAGGTAATGATTTAAAACAGAGAGAAGGAGAGAGAGTAAAGAGACACAGACAAGTTAAAAATATGTATCAATGGCAGAGCAGCTGTGACTGGGAACAGTTCATTCCTGGTATGTTTCTAGTCAAGGCAGTGAAGGTAATTTTACAATTATCAACAGAAAGGGGACCATTTCCTCCAGACAGATGAAGCTGCTTTTGTGACGAAGTCACCAAACACGTGAGGTACGCCAGCCAGGACAGGCAGGATTTCATGTGCAGCGACCTCAGCCGCACCTTCACAACACCTGGAAAAGCCTAGTGTCTAAGGTTCCTCCTCTTCTCCCCCGGAAGCAGATTTTGATTTGTTCTGATTACAAAAATGTCTGTGTATCTCCCTTTCTGGAAGAATAGCAAACTAAGTACTCTGGACAACTCTCTTGCTAAAGAGAGAAATGCTGAAGCGAAAAAGTTATCTCTTTTTTTACTTCACTGTTTAAAGTAAATTTTATTGATTATGCCATTACAGTTGTCCCATTTTTTCTCTCCTTTATCCCCCTCCACCCAGCGTGCCCATTCTTTTTACATGCATCGATGACCAGGCAGGAGACAAAGCCGCCTCCAGAGGCCAGTGTGGAAACTCTGGGGGTGAACCCGGCTGACCAGGGACTATGTTGTGACTGTGCTGTGACATCCGCACAGGGCCTGGGACCCACCAACAGCCTTACGGGAGAAGGTCGGTGCATGGAGCTGATAACCAAACAGGATACCTCAGGGTCAGGGCGAACCACCATGTAATCAGCCCCGCAGAGAAAAGGGGCAGTGAGGAAACTTGAAATGTACCTGTCTTGACCTTGACCCAAGGGAGAAGGAGGTAAAAAGTCACTTCCCAACAACTTGTAAACTCCAATTGACCTTCACAGAGGCCTGAGGTCAGACTTCACATGACTTCCATGGTCTGAAAAACTTCAAGCTGAAAACTCACGTCAAAGCAACCCGTCACCCTGGTACCGGACCCTCGGCACTTGGCGAATCAAGCAAGTGTCACCCCTGATAAGGACAAACTAGACCATTCACACTAATATCTGTTATCACCCATGCATAACCAGAACAAAAACAAAAGCCATTTTATACAGGAGCAGAAAAATGGATTGTTCTTTTCTGGTGACATAACTGTCTGTCTACAAAATCCCACATACCAAATAAGGCAACTAGAAATAAGGTCTACATTAAAAATAATAACAATAATAATCAAGGAAAATTGAACATGGACTAAATAGTTGATGATATTAAGTAAGGACACAGACATAGAGGCTCATTTTGGTGCCACAATTACAATATTATGGTTCTGTTTTAAAGTTCCTTATATTGCAGAAAAATTATGGATAAAATATGACATACGGAATTCACTATTAAATGATTCAGAGAAAGAAATAAAAAAAGGAGGAGGAGGAGGGTGGAGGGAGGAAGGGAGGGAAGGAGGGAGGAAGGGAGAGAGGGAGGGAGAGAGGAAGGAAGGAAGGAAGGGAGGAAGGAAGATGAGGGAGGAGGAAGGAAGGAAGAAAAGAAGGAAGGAAGGAAGGAGGATGGGGGATGGAGGATAAAGGAAATAAGTAGATAAATGAAGTTAGACTGGTAAATACTGAAAATGGTTGAAGGTGACAGGTATAAAATAGATATTAACAAAACATTCTCTCCTATACTTTTATAATTTTCCAATAAAAAAATTCTAAAAAGCTGTTAAAAAGTTAAACCCAAAGGGAAAATTTTAACTAGGTAACTATAAATACAAAGGTACTACAGTGGTTCTCAAAGCCTCTGCCTTTCTCACAGACACACCGCCAGCATCCCCTGGACCTTCGCTAGACACTCGGATTCCCGGCCCCCTGCACGCTTTGTTTAGCAACCCCTCCAGGTGGTAAAGGCGCAGGGTCAAGTTTGAGAAACAGTGTTCAGGAACGGATCCCCAAAGCCAGCAAGCTGGGTCTTTAAAAGCTGAACGATACAGAAAAGTCTGAGGAGATGAAGAAAACAATCAGAAACATGGGAAATAAAGAAGAAACATAACAGCCAATACAGAAGTGATTACATTTTAAAATGAACACATGAACTTCATACATTTTTTTAGGCCTGCACATAATAACCTGCCAAATGCCCTCTGTAGTAAAGTAGTGTCAGGTGCATGCCGCAGGGCCATTTCTCACCTGGAGCACAGGACGGAGCCTCTAATACAACCCACTGTCATCCCTAATATTTTCTCATCTACTGAAATGGAGGCATAATGTTTTCATCACTCGCCGAAATACGGAACAGATGCTTATGCTGCCTGACAGACAACCTTCAGCTGTTTTTTAAGACCCCACTAAGCACACCACTTACGACTGGCAGTGTGATAGCTTTTAGTACCCACCCTACCCGCCGAAAACCGGCTTGTGTGGGTGTGATTTGATCCCAGGTTAAAAGGCCACTGTTCACAATATGTCAGCCATGACTTCATTCACAGGAGAGTCAGTTTTTGGACATAAAACAAAAATCAACTTAATTATTTGTCCAACTGAGCTATGCACATTTTAGGGTATCAGAGCCTAGTTTTATGCTGGAGTAATGGCCTTCCTTAGCCCTCCCGATTTCCTTTTGCAATCCTAATAAACGGTGAAAGGGATGGCCTTTGGTTTAAACTCCCAAAGAACCAGACAGGATGTCCGCCACTGTATCACGAGTGATTTGCATCTATACTTCAGTTTTCCAATCCTGAATATTTTCCTCTGTTTCCCCTCTTTATAATCAGTTGCCATCATTTGTTTCCAAAGATACTGCAATTCAAAGTTTACCTTGCACATCAACCAGTGAAAGTGACAGAACTCTACATCAAACTGTAAGTTTTTAGAGAAGTAACTAGAACACTGATATTTAAGGACCTCATTCTCAGCTTCTGAAATCATCAGAATATTACATTTCCTAACCCTATAAAATTACGTCCTAGCTTTGCAACTACTGTACAAAAATGGTTTCACCCGTCTTTTCTCACTTGTACGCTCATTCTGCAAGTTAAGCAGGCAAGTGTCATTCCCATTTTTAAAGTAAAGCAAGGTTAATTAATGACCCATGAAACCAAATTTACTTTCAGTCATCAACAAGACACTGGCCCCGAAGCACATTCCAAAGCAGCAGACCAGTCACACCACACACTAGCAAACACAGTGAAATGCACACCTCTGGGCACCACACTGCTCTTCACGACCTGGAGGGTGAGCAAAGGCCCTCACCTCGAAACAGGGAGGCATGGAGATAAATATATACTGTACGGTGGCAAAATCTGTTTCAATGTGCACATTCCAAATGTCATTCCAATTACTTTAGTGACTCAGAACATCCCACTTCCACGAATGACTTGTAATCATGTGGGCAGCAAAGCTGTGATTAGGCTCTACAACGGAGAGCAGAACTGCCCCAGAGCCAGAATCCAGGCAGCTTTTCCCAGGGCAGAGAAAACTCACCACAGGGAGCAGGCTGTGGCCAGAGACACAATCAGAAAGCAGGAGAGCTCAGTGACAAAACTGTGGTCTGAAGTTCAGACGACAACACTGACACATTATCTCATTACCAAGTGGTGTGTTCACCTGAGTCCTCTGTACATACCTGTATCTATTTTCCTTCCTTTAACAGCTACATCATATCGAGTACAGCGCCTAATGTACTGGGGCTGCACTTCCAAAACTTATCTCTAAAATGCAAGAAATTGTACCCAAAAAATTCCTTGCTTGAATGACGAAGGAAAACAAGGCTTAGTTTTTTTATGTTTTAACATATTCATGAATCTGAGATGTCCTATATAGAGAGTTTGTTTAGCACAGTACTTTCCCCACAGATGGCTACTGAGTGCTTTCGGATAGCGCGACAGGGCAACATTTCTAGAAGGTAAGTGTGAAACTGCAGGAAACCTGGACTAGACGCCAAGGTTCTTGGCTTCTGTTTTCAGCCCTGCCGTAACCTAGCAGCATAACCTTGGAAAAAATCATTTAATTTTATTTAGGCTTCAGTTTATGACTTGACCTAGGTTTCTTCTACCTCTAGAATTCATTTCCATATAAATAATTACATCACAAAAGAAGCAGGATATATAAAGTTCTCACATAGCTGGAAACTTAGAGCTTAAGAATATGTTAATCTCCGTCTTGAAACTCATTCAAAGCAGGATTTGCTGCTCATTCATTCTGGAAACTGCTGTTGTCAAAGTTTTCCCCTACAGGGTATCACGTGGGCACCAAGTCATCGGTTTTAAAAAGGGTCTGTTAAAATGCACTACTTTGCAAAGCCACTAAATTTCCGTAACTTGTATATTCCAATCACTTGAAATTCCAAGAAAGTTCCTAAAACAGACTTGCATTTCTCCAGGACATTACAAAAGGAATTAAGTAACGTCACACACACTCTGGGTGACTAAACCTTATTAAGAAGAGAGAGCGGAGGGCTGTGGGGAGAAGAGAAACCTGGGAAGCCGAACACAGGCAGCCCTGGCTCACCCACAGCACGGAGCAAACCTTCTTTCTCCTGGTCGGCTACACTGTATCGTGGTACATTAATTTCCAAGAACTGATAGGTCACCTCTAGGCCTCCCAACACAAGGTCACTAACAGATTATGAGTTTCTCAATGACAATTTTTGATGTAAAAAGTGTATTTATTTAGTTCAAATACAGTAAACATAAACAGGCTTTAAAAATAAAGATTCAAGACCACGCGACCATTTATTGACTTGCGATATGCAACCCACTTGGAACCAGAAAAATACCTCTTTTGATTTTTCCTCTCTGGTAAATCTTCCAAATTTTTCTATCATTTCAGCCACAAATATGACATCCATCTTGTCAGAAAAGTTGGCTGCTTCCACGGTGTACGCCAGTAATTGCCTTGCTGTGGCCACAGCATTGGTAAGATTGAGAGGCATCTACAATGAAAATGCAAAAAAAAAAAAAAAAAAAAACATTTAGCAAATCGATCAACAACATTTTTAACATTTTTTCTTTGCATTTCGAAACACTGCAATGAATTCAAACTCTTAACATTTACTCACCATGGCCTCCTAAAACGCTTTTTCAAACCTGAGAAAAATAAAATGTTAATGGAAACTGACCTGAGGGGAATGTTTTTAAGACTTGGAATGAATGGTAATACAGAAAACGCCACCACATAAACATGCTGCACCATCGCTTCCTCTTCGCTTATCCCAATCTACACAAACTCAACCCCAATTGCTGGGAAAAGTCTTCCCTGAGTATTCCAGCTGGGAGGAATCAATACCTCCCTGCACAGGGCTATGAACCACTTATTTAGCACTTATCTGTATCACCAAGCACCGCCAGCAATGTTTTACATTTGTTTCTTTATTGACTTAAACATGACTCGGCACCAAGCATTGCAAAAAGGGTCTATTAGGTGGCTAAGGATCCTAAGAAAATGTGTAACACAGAAACTTGTCTTCCAGCTGGTTGTCATCTGGGAGGGTTTATAAAAGACACATAAAAGCAAATACAGGGAAAGGCAGTGAGGGGTACAGGTATGACAAGGGGTCACCTGTGACAAAGGGATCATAAAAAGGAGCCCACGGGGTAGCTCCCAGGTAGACGTGAAGGATGGCCGGGATTTTGTCTGGTGGATACAGATAACACAGGTATTCAAACAAAGGCACAATGCCCGGCAGTGACAGGGAAGAGGGGCACCACTGAGGGCCATGAACACCATTTGAGAAGACCAGAACTTATTCCGGAGACAGATCCATCAAGCGAAGTATAAACACCAAATCTGTATACTTGACAAATATTTTAAAAATGATCTTTCATATCTGGTTTGAATACCATGTTTCGTTGACAACCTCAGTAAATCTGAAGACCTTCTAGTTACCTGATTAAACATATAGAGAACTCTAGTGACATCGTTTGCATACTGGCAGCGAGAATAGTCATCATCTGCCCAAAAGCCTCCTCGGTCACATCTGCGCCAAGCCTTTCTCTCGTCCTGTGGGTTCCCGGGGTAGATCCCGCTGCCGTGGGTGTTCCGCGTGCACTGCAGGTAGGCAGTGATGCCCGCCAGCGTCCTGGGCCACCTGGTCACAGGACGACAAAACAGCGTAAGACACAGCAATAGTGGAGGAAAAGCCAGAATCAGAACATATTTTTTAAAAAGACCAAAGTTTTTATAAATAGATCAAGCCACACTCAGTGAAATTCTTATTAATGCAGTGGAAGTGAAACTGAATAATAACTTGAAGCATGTCAAAAGATGAGTAATTGATTAATTAGTGAAATAATTAGATTCCTCTTCTATTTTGAAAAATGTATAACACGCAAACACTATGAGTAAAAATAGAAAATGTCATAAACAGAGAACGTCATGTTCTGATTATATAATAAAAGATTTTGAATATAAAAAAGAACCAAATGTCATCTATTTCAATTTAAGATATATAATATACGTATTATAGATTAACCATTAATCTGCAGAAAAGATTCAGCCAAGCCATACTCTGGCTGGTGTGGCTCAGTGGATTGAGTGTCAGCCTGCAAACCGAAAGGTTGCCTGTTCGATTCCAAGTCGGGGCACATGCCTGGGTTTCAGGCCAGGTCCCCAGTAGGGAGTATGTGAGAGGCAAATGATCCTTGTTTCTCTCTGACATCAATGTTTCTCTTTTGCTGTCCTTTCCTCTCTCTCTCAAAAATAAACAAAATCTTTATAAAAAAGATAACCACCAGCAACAATAAATGCTGACTTCCACATCCATGTCAAGGAAAATTTAAAAAATATTATTTTTAAAAAAAACAATGAAGAAATAGCTGAGCTAAAGATGCTGTTATTGTTCCTTCACCTTGGACTTGAAAGACTAACACCGAAGGCTTTTCTTATCCTTAAAAATCCGGCTGACAGCCACAAGGCAGCAAGGGCACCAACGGCAAACAGATGGACTGGCATTCCACAGCCTTCATGCTGCTCTTAAGAGCACCGAATCTCCCTTCGTTTATATCAACCACAAACTCATTATTCAAATCCAGAACATAAAAGAACATTAAGTAAACAATACATTTAAAGATGTTCTAAAGCAACTTTGAAACTAAAGAGAGACTAGGTCAAAGGTGTTACCTCTCACAAACTCTAAACTTCCTACACACAAAAAAAAAATCCCTTCACTCATTCTGCTTATGTTAACGGGGTCCAACACCAATGGCAGCGCCCCAAGGGCCAGGCCCCCAACAGCTTCTGTATCTATTGGCAATAATGAATGTTGATTTCCATATAGTCATATCAAGGAGAATTAAAAAAAACCAAAGGGTAAACACATATACCCAATTTCTTACCCCCTTCAGTTCTTCTTTCTTTAACTGACAGAAGAACCACATGGGGAGGGAAATCGGACATGGTTCTCCTGACTAGGGTCTCTACTTACCGTCAATAGTTAAAAGAGACTTACTAGCAACACAAACCCTTCCAAAGTTCATCCATTAAAAAACCCTGAAAAATCAAACAAACAAACAAAAGCAGGAAACCCGGACAGCCTGTCTGAGTTCTGTACTATGTTAGTAGAACTTCCAAAATGTTTCCCCACAGCAGTGGCTGTTAACTTTTTGAACAAAACCACCTCTTAAAAACGAACACTTCTGGCTCTACCTTCAGAGAGACTTACGTCAACAGATTTGAGATAAAGTTCCGCCACCTGTTTGGTTTCGGCTTTATTCTCTGTAAATGATTCTGAAATCACTGTTCTAAAGGGTAGTCCTTAGATTTATAAAGATATATGTAAATGCACGTACATTTCTCCAATATTCTCACGGAGGGTAGGAGACCAATTAGGTGCTTTTGTGGATAAAAAGGGGTGTGGGGCAAACTGGACTTTTCCCAGCACTGTCCGTGCCACCGACCTGAAGTCACCTTTGTTGTTCACCACCCTCTCGGGGGGGCAGTACTGCGCGGAGCTTTCTAATACAACGATATCGACTGTTCTTGTGCTGTTCCCACGCTTGGTGTGGACGTGGCAGCCCCAGTTTCCGGTCGACCCAGCCTGAATATTAGAAATGGTTAGGGCACTGCATGAAGAAAGATTTTAAAAAGAGAGAAAACACGGTTAGGCACAAAGGGCCACAGCCTGGGCTTCCACCACACATTTACAAATACGTCTGAGGGCGCACTGTGGGCCAAGCACTTGCTGGGCGAAAACGAACTTAAATGTCCCTCCTTTTCAGTACTTCAGCAGCAAGTCAGGGTGAGCAGGTAAAGGCACTTGCAATACTACAGGAAGAGCAATAGTAGATCTATGAATACACAGTGCAATGGTACGTAATGCCTGAGACATCTCCTTCCAGACAAGGGAGGGCAGGGCACAGCAGGCAGGGGACAGCAAGTGCAAGGGCAGAACACCGTGGCACATTCTTTGGCAAAACCGATGGAGAAGTTTCTAAGCTATGTCTAGCTTTTTACTGATTCTAAGGAAAATATTCAAGCATGAACAAAGGAGATTAATATTATAAAGTATGTAATTAAGAAAACATTGAAGGTAAAATATTTCATGGAAGAAGGGTTATACAAGAAACAACTTGTTAAGTCTCTAAAAGGATGTAGTAAATTACTAATTAATTAATGGTTTAACAAAAGGAGTTTCCATGTAAAGGTATACTTCAATTTACAAAACAGCTATATTTCTCAATAGTTATCAGTAAATATAATTGGCGAGAGGAAGTCATAATTGTCTAACATAAAGCCTATTAATTAAAGAGCAAATGTCAGAACATTTAATTAACCTTTATTCCCCACACTCACAGGACAAATTAGGCTTTGCTTTTAAGTAGATACAAATGATAAGTAATTAGACACAAAATACCATTGTCAGTAACTTACAAAATTATGTCTTGAAATGTAACACACATTTTTCCAGTCTCCGAAGCCATCAATGGCTACGCAACAAATATTCTAATAAAGACTTTGAGGCACCATTACGCTGAATCAAAGGAAATGTTTAGCATCTCTACTAGGTCAGTAAGTATACCGATACATTGTAATAAATATATTCCAAGAAAATGTGACACAAGAGTCTGACATTAAATTTAAATAACCAGAAAGCTTATCAAACTTTCTACTCATATGACTCTACTGAAATAGGAAAAAGTATGTGTGTATGTGCATATATATATATAAGTGTATATATGTATATGTATATATGTGTATATATACATATGTATCTGTATATGTGTGTATATGTATGTGTGTGTGTGTGTGTGTGTAGTCATGGAAATCATCCCGTAATCCAATAGATTTCCAAACTCTCTTGGTTCACAGCCCCTTCACTGACTAGATAACTTTTTCATGGTGCCCCTAGACCAAAAAAAAAATACCTATGGTGGTGCTAATTACCAAATTAAATCCCCAAACCGTGTATCTATGTCCTAATAACTCAGTAGCCATTTGAATAAGTAGCACACATCAATTTGAAATAAACATCTTCTTCAATAACTACATTTAATGGCTTGTGTGTGCCTGCTGAGCATTACAAAATTAATCAAACATCAGACACAGATCAGATAATGGTATCGTTATTTCTTGTTCCACAATGATTTTTCACGTGGTGCTTGCTTTGTGTCAAAGTAGTGGACAAAAACTCTACATCCCAAAGTACGACACCCACAAAAGGAATCCGAATTTAGCATGATCTAACGCGACACTGTAACTGCCTGGAGCCAGCAGCTGTGTGGAGTCTGACAAACGTGAGTATCACTGTTCTTCACCGAAAACTTAAAATGCCCCACAGCACCTCTGTAAGTTCACGGTGGTGCCCCGGGCACCATCCCTCCCATTGGGACCTATGGTCCTAAAATATTTTGTAAACATTTTTTAAAGATAACTTTCAGCAATAACGCCAGTGTCTTTAAAAAAAAAAATCCAAATTCTACTGGAATAAAATTTTCAGGTATCCTCAAGACAGCACACTTGGAGATGTGAGGAAAAAGAGGCAGCTTCAATCTAATCTTTGAGGAAAACCAGAAACTCTTGGTCTTTCTAATCAAGCATCAGTGACATGAGGAGACACTGAAGAATCAACAGGTGTCTCAGGTAGCAACTCGATAACTGTCTTTTCTTTTTCTACAACTTCTCGGGGTAAAGGACTTCTCAGTCTTCATATGAAACATTTTCACTTTAGGCAAGTGTCCTAGCAACAAAAATATTAGGCAAGGCTGCTCTCCTTAGAAGGTTTGTACTTCTATAAAGAATTTAGATTAAAGTACAACTTACTGATATAATTTTATCAATTAATCTAATTACTTTACAGTCATCAAAATTAAAGGCTCTAAATTAATCAAAGCTTTTATTCAGAAAAAGGTTCCATGTATTTTTAAAGCTCTACTCTTGTATTATATGCCAATTTTTGTCTATTCATATAACAACTGTGTGAAGTGCACAGTTGATGAGTTGTAACACACGTAGAGACTTAGGAAATTCTCACCATGGTAAAACCAGTGTAGCAATCAGAGGCTTCTCTCACTGGGCCCTAAGAAGCGGTCGCTAACAACCTCAGAGGAGCTAAGAAAGGAACGCTGCTTCTGGCCATCCCAGAGCAGCGCCTGTCACAGGGCCCTCCCTGCAGTTGGTGTTTACAGGGTCTTTCCACACCACCCAGTGACAACTATCTGCGCACACGGAGAGGGAGAGGGATCCAAAGCAAGAGGAAACCAGACAGGCACTGACACGAGGAGGAAGGGGCTGGCCCTGGGGAGTAATCATAAAACTGTTTTTCATGGCTTTTGTTCAAGGACATGCCTTACTCAAACAGAAAGTCACAGTCTTACTTGCAGAAAAATCAGAGGACAAAGGTAGGAAGGAGGCTGGCTGTAAGCCTGTGCCTCCACACATAACATCTACGGAGATCTCTCTACACTGACCCCCAATGCACACACGGCGGGGGGGGGGGATTTCGGAGGCAGCCCACCTCACAGAAGGCAGAGCTGGGAGTCTGAATCTAGTCAGGCTAACAGCTCAAGGCAACAAAAACCAGCTCTCTTCCGGTGAGCAGAACAAAACCCAGAGTCAGCACTCCAACTTTTTCTTCAAAGGCCAAGAAGCAACACTGAGGATATTATATAGGGACTTATGTAGCCCTCTGAAGTATAACTGTTTAAAATCATTAAAAAAGGTTCTCAGATCCTAGGCCCAGCCAGGAGATTTGGCCCATAGGCTGTACTTGGCCGACTTCTCTATAATCAATCATCTGCAATGTCCACGATATCATCCAACATGACTAGACATATAAATAATACTTTTTAAAAAATAGGAAAATATAAGCCATGTTCAAAAGAAAAGCAGTCAGTGGTGATAATCCCACAATGACGCAGAAGTTTGAATTAGATGGCAAGGATTTAAAAGCGCCTACTATAAACATGTTAAAAGACATAAATGAAAACATGCCTCTAATAATCAGAGAGAAAACTGCAGTAGAGAACCAAATTATAAAATAGAATATTCTACTCTCACAATTCCCAGACATGATCTTCAACTCTGAGAACCTTTAGTTTCTCGATAATATTTTCATTCATTTCTGTGGGTCTGTTGTGATACTACCCTCAGGTGCCCCAGCAGAGTCTGGAAACCATAGATCTACTCTCAAAAATTCAAGCAGAATTCGGTCTTTAAGAAATTGGTAGGAAGGGGCCCTGACTGGTGTGACTTAGTGGATTGAGCGCCAGCCTGTGAACCAAAGTGTTACCAGTTCAATTCCCAATCAGGACACATGCCTGGGTTGCTGGCCAGGTCCCCAGTGGGGGGCGCACAAGGGGCAACCACACATTGATGCTTCTTTCCCTGTCTTTCTCCCACCCTTCACCTCTGTCTAAAAATAAATAAATAAAATCTTTTAAAAAAAAGAGAGAGAGAGGAAAGAATTGGTAGGAAGGTAAGAGATACATGGAGAGACGAAGAGACACAAAGACAGAAAATCCAATGCCTATAGGTTAAGATTTTACCAAAATAAAATATATGGTGAGTTATAATATATATATTTTTACTTTGCTTTTTACACTTTATAAAGCACATTTAAATTGAAGAGTTTGGTGCTCACACCAGTCATGGGGTTAACAAGATGGGTGTTACATTTTTTTATGCTACTGGCGTAGAGAAAGGAAGCATCTTAAAATGTAGCATTAATCATAAGAGAGCAAAAATTGGGTGATTCTTAGAAGTGAAAGTCTGAGCTTAGCAGCAGGAAATGATTAGAAATTAAGCTTGGCACTAAAAGTTTACATTTCTCCTCCTGAAACTTTAAACAAAAATCCTCCAACTTTTTAACAATGTTCCCTTTTCATCCTGTACTTTCTCCCCCACTCCCTAAAAAAATCTGGTGGAAAAGATGACTATTTAATTTCACACGGTGAGTAGCAATCAGGAAACCAGATGCTTACATTTTTAAATGCAAGAAGATAAAATATTAATTCAAATCCCAAGTACACATCACGATCCTCCAACGATGAATATTTAAAATCCACAGGGACAATCCTTCACTGAAACAAGTTTACCTGGCAATCAAGGAGCAATTGTGAATCATGTTCTTTTCAACGAAGATGCCCTGGGACTCATCTGTCTCAACTATCCGCCCATCCTGGTACCACAAGACTTGCATGTCCTGATCGATGTAGGAGGCCATGCACTGGAAGGGAAGGCTGTCTCCTTCAAACACGACTTGACGATGCGACGGCGTCATGTAGAAAGACGGCAGTTCAAGGGGAGGGTCTAGAGACGGTGAAGCACACTCAGTAAACAAATACAAGACCGACTGCACGCTCCAGAATTAAAAGGTCTAGAAATCCTCATTAACACTTTACGAATGGACACACAAATATGCCTCAGTAACAAGCATTCCAATGCCAGCACAGACAAGGCTGCCACTGAGATAAGTGGGTCTCGAAGAAAACAAAAATGGAAAAATTAAAAAGAAATCTTTCCACAATGAGTTCTGATGGTTGAGTTGTTCCTTTTGGGGGGTGTCACAGGCCACCTGACGATCACAAATAGTAACACTAAAAGAACAACTGTGACGTAACACCAAGATCTGGAGAAGGGAACTGGTCATAAGGAAGTGCTGATATATACACAACTTAAAAATGCACTTGGAGAGTTTATTACCTTTGCTTAAACCACTGGGTTCTGGTTATAAAAGGAATGCACACCCACTGCAGAAAATTTAGAACATTTAAAGAAAAAGGGGAATAAATCTTTTAAGATCTCATATATTTTAATTACTTTTTAAAAGCTGATATATTTTTTTTTCAGTCAGAAAAACAAAACAAATTTTAAGTGTATATGCAAAAATGTATACAAATATAATGGGCTCATTAAAGACTTTAAAATACTTAGTTCATTGTCTAACACAATTCTACTTTTAGTGGTCTACCCAAAAGAATAATAACATAGTGCGCAGAGAAGTATAGAAGGAAATTAATGTATAGAAGGAAATTAATCCTTGCACTGTTTATGGAGTAAGAAATATCTTATTTCAAAATCTGAAAGGTTACAAAAGCATGAGAATATAATATTTTGGTCAAAACATAGGAAAAAGGTACAAAATATAATGCACCCATGTGTCTCTGACATTAGCTAACTGTGAATGATAATTAGCAAGTAAATTTATAAAATATTTAAAGTGTACATCATCATCTAATGTACATATACATTATTTATTTTCATGAATTTTAATTTTTATCCAATGAGCATATTTTACCTGTGAAACAGCAATAAAAATTTAAAGGGAAAAAGGAAAAAATGTTAGGACTGTTTATTTCCAAACACGAAGATTAAGCTGGAATCTCTTCCTATCATCTTAAGGATTGTGTGTGTGTGTGTGTGTGTGTTTTCATTTAATACATGGTAAGTGTATCATTTCCCTCGTCTTTCACTATTCTTCAAAATCATTTTTCAATAGCTATGGAGTAGGCATAGATGTGTCACAAATAAGTGAACCGACCTCCTATTTTTGAGAATTTCAGATATGCTTAAATATAAAGTCTGAAGGTTTACACACATAGCTGATCACTTCCTAGGAATAAACCTTTACACATAGAATTACTGGATCAGATTGTATCGGTTTCTTAAGAACTTTGATATATATTACCAAACTGTACTTCAAAAAGGCTGTATCAGTTCACTCTCCCATGAATGGGGAGTGCATCCTGAGATTTGATTACTATCAACAAATTCCTAACTTACCAACTGATAAAAATTGGAAGGTCTCTGTTACTATCTGAATTTGGTTTTTATAAAGCTGTTCAGAACCTAAGAACCTCAAATACCAAGCGAAAAAATGTTTGTTTTCTTTTTTCATTGAGCTGACCTACTTGTTGGCATAAACTAAATATTATCGAATTCATATAGACTAATGGTCTTATTCAGTTCCATCAAAGTGTAAAGAGAGTGTTATGGTTTGTCAAGAAAAACATGGGGGCAGGTAAAATTCGGTAAATGCCTTCTGATTTCTTTCTCCCTCACCGCAGGTCAACAACTCCTGCTTCACCCCGGTGACCGGCTGGGCCTGCAGAGACTTTGGGTAAACACACCGCGTGTCCCGCACAGTGATGTTCCTCTCCTTCACCCAGCGATGCATCCACAGTATGTTACAGTCACACAAGAGATACTCGGTCTGGAACTCTCTGTAGCGTACATAATGCAAATTAGAGATTAGGGTGGATAAAATGAAAGAACACTTTCACATTGGCTTACACTGTAGGGGGTCAGCCCGCTGGTGCTCTCCTTCAACACAGTGGATACGGTCTCCTTTCCAGTGATATGACCTTCAGGGGGTCCAACTCCAGCACAGTCCCCCACTGATGCCAGACTCACACTACTGCTCAGCCTCGCCACACTGGTGACCTCCACCACTGACCAGATACAGCTCCCTTCCAGAGCCTCCGACTCCCGCTTGGTTCCTCATTGATCCTGGACTCACGCTGCTTTCAACCAAAGTTGAATTGTGAACAAGATCTACTCATTAGCCCTCATCTCTGCGACAAGCCCCTCAACCCCAGGGTTCTGGAGTCCCAGAGCTCCAGGCTTTGTTCTACCCAAAGTTTCCCAATCCATCTTAAAATGTGTAGCACTACCACTACCTCTTGAAGCCTTCTCCAATTTTCCCCACCATCACTGCCATGTTCTCAGCTTAAATGCCCACAAACTCTCCTGTTAATTTTGGCAACATCAAGCAATGCATGACTGCTTCCCATGGTCATGTTCATCTGTCTGACTGTAGTCCCTCAAGGATGGGGACTACTTTTGACACTTTGTTATATGCCAAGTGATACCATAGTTATTTACAAACTTAAGAGATACAGACTCAACCAAACAAAAATATAAGATTTCATACTTGCTATGAAAGAAAATAGAGAATTATCTTTATGCACGGCAAGAAGTGTTACAATTTGGCATGTGGGTATGAGAAACAAAGAGACAACATACACAGCTTCCATATAAGCAAAACAATCTCTTGCATACTTGTTTTATGAAGCACAAACTACTCATGTGTCATGCATTTCCCTAAGTCTAGCTAATAAAAATAAAGGCAGGTGCTGCCCCCTGCCAACCTGGAGGGCATTGTGTAACAGGGGAACGAAACGTAAATACAACAAAAATAGAATGCCACACAGCCTACACAAATAAACCGACAACGTGCAAAGAGCAAATATAACCACGTGTGCTTGTAACACAGCCCGTCTGCCGGCACAGGCCTCATCTCAGTTTTGGCAATGGTGGGGGTGGGGGGGTGGGGAGGGGACAGTTGAATTGAGATACAGCAAATGGAAAGTAACTATAGAAAAAGTACCAAAGGGATGACCAGACTGACTTGTACTGCTCCAGCACCAACTTCTGGTCACTTTCTGGCACTACCAAGTAAAAAAACACTGGTGCTTTTCCCCAATATGGGGACGAAATACTCCCCACATTCCTGTTATTCAAGGTCTCAAAAGCCAGATTATTCTTTGCAGTCTTTTATTTCCTAAACTTCACAGTAATGACTGACTTGATCCCACTAAATATGTCAAAAGGAGATTTTCCCCCCAAAATCAGTCTTCGAATAAGAACAGGAGTGGCACCAAAAAGAGAGACCAGATGGCGTTTGACCCAGTGTGACTCTAGACCTATGGGGGTCCAGCATGGGGGCCGGGAGCCAGATGGATGCCCAACCTAGGAGCTACACCCCAGTGAAACTGCTAATGAGATTTAAGTGGTAGATTTAGAAAAGGAAAGGGGAGAAGGGCAGGGGAGAGGAGGGGAGGGAAAGAAAAGGAGGAGGGAAAAGAGAAGGGAGAGGAGGAAAGAAGCCAGTATACACAGAACAGAGGCATCTGTTAGGGAAGATAATTTTCTCTGGAAAAACAGATACAATCCCATGAGTTCCACATGATAAAAACTTGAAAAACATTATATTTTACTGTAATTCTAATAAAAATCAGTATAACAATGTTTGAAATATATTAACGTTTATCTGGAAATACAGTTACTTTTAAAAGTAACACCTGTATAATTTCAGAGTTAACAAAACTGTTTATGGAAGAAAAAAAAACCCAGCCAATTCCAAAGCTACAGAGAACTGGGTAAATATGATCTTACATCGACTTTACAAAACAGACATTCTACATAAACATTCCCAGAAATGTAGTAAGTTGTGAATTAAGTTTGGCAAAGAGGTTGCAGGTAGTTTTAGGGATATAACTAAATCCCTAAAGTATGAAAAATTGTTAAGCACAAATTCTTCAGAGGGAGGAATATTTACACTTCGGGGATTTGATTAGTCAAAGAAGAAAATACTTTCTAACTTGCAAACAAAGTCAAAGAGAAAGAATTACCAATGTATATACTTGAAATACAGATTTGACAGATGTAATATTCTAAGGAGAAAATGGCCATCCCCATCTGAAATGCATTATATTAAGGTTTATAGAATGGGTTTCCATGTGAATGCATGAAAGATTCTAATTTCTGCGAAATTACAAGATTTTCCCCATGAGCTCTGTTAAAACATATAGTATTTTTAATTTTCAAAACCAAAGATATATTTATATAAACAAGAAAAAGTCCTTACTTACAAAGACCGTAATGAGCCAAGATAATCAAAAGTTCCTTGAGATAATGAAGAAAACAAATTCCCGGAAAGGTTTCTGGGGGAAAAAAAGAGAAAAGAATGTCACTTTTAAAAAGACTAACAAATATATCTTTTTATACTACTTCGTATTTCCTAAAGTGTACTGTACTCATTAAATATCACAAAGAATTTATAAAAGTTGTTTTAGGTCTTATTAAGTGAGAACAAGTAGTAAATATTTGTCCAAGGCTGAAAAACAAAATTGTTCTTAACCTTATATAAAGCAGTAAACTAAATCATTTACAAACTATTTCTGCTAGATGAGGATTTTTCTATCAAATAGCAGGTGAGCCTAGAAGTTACCTCTCTGACCCAGACCTTTAGTCATGTTCTCACTGCAACCAGGTTTCCTCTTCAGGTGTTCACTCAGTATCATTTGAGAAAGTAAAATTAAAAAAAAAAAAAGAGAGAGAGAGAGAGAGAAAAAAAATGACCTGCACGATTGGCAGCAGCAGCCCCCAGTAACTGAGTAGAAATATCAGCAGAGTAGAAAGGGCCCAGGGTTTAAAGTGAAAGGCCTGGGATATAATTCAGTGTTGGCCTTTTCTCTCGTTTTCTCTGTATCAGATGGCTTTAAGAAATACCTGTCTAAACCCCTGCAGAGTGTTGTATCCCATGCTACAGTTTGAGTAGTTTGTTACATCCATAATGACTTCCCGGAAGTATTTCTTCCATGTTTGACTATGAACTCCAGCAGGGGAGGGACCTGTGCGTCTTATTTATTTTGGGGTAGCTCTGGCAGCTAGTAACATGCTGTGGTATACAGTAGGTGCTCAGTGGCGGTGGAGCCCAGCTTCAGGAGGCTTCTAAGACGCAAGGGGACGGAAGGCTCTGGGGGAATGACAGCATGATCCACCCACCGCAAGATCAGGTCTGTATCTGCTGTGGCATCAAGGGGACCCTTGTGCACCGCTGCTGGGAATGCAGACTGGTGCAGCCACTGTGGAAAGCAGGATGGAGGTACCTCAAAAAATTAAACACAGAACTGCCTTTTGACCCAGCAATCCACTTCTGGGAATATATCCAAAGCAACCCAAAACACTAATTCAAAAGCACAGAAGTACCCCTATATTCATTGCAGCGTTATTTACAATTGTCAAGATATGGAAGCAACCCAAGTGTCCATCAGTAGATGAGTGGATGAAACAACTGTGGGACTTTCACACAATGGGATACCACTCAGCTGTAAAAAAGAAGAAGATTTTACCCTTTGCAACAGTATGGATGGACCTGGAGATCATTATGCTAAGTGAAATCAGCCAGTCAGAGAAAGACAAGTATCACATGATTTCACTCATATGTGGAATTTAACGAACAAATGGAACCAACAAACAAAACAGAGACACACTCATAGATGGAGATCAGGATGACAGCTAAGAGGAAGAGGGTAGGGGGTGGAGGCTATTGAGTAAAAAGGAAAAAGGACTCACGGACATGGACAACAGTGCAGTGATTATGGGGATGGGGAGGTATAAGAGGAAAAAATGCAATAACAAAAAGAAATGAAGAAGTCTGTGGACCTGCCAAGAGGCCTTCAGAGTCTGGGTTGAATGCTCCAGGTGGGCGAGAAAGTGACAGTTGGGCAGATGGATTCCCCAGTTCCCCAGTGTGGAGAGGAAAGAGGACTGAGCTGGGAGAAATCAACTCTCCCCAGTCACCTGCAGCTGTGAATTCCTGCTGACTCACGCTTACACAAATGCCAATCCTTCGCCAATTAATATATAATGAACTTCCATCAGAACGTCACTTTTTGTATGTGTCTTTTGATAGAAAAAGCTGGATAAAATGATTCTGATCCTCACAGAATTGCCTTGGAACTCAAACGCAAACAAATAAAAAAGAATACTTGCAAATAAAAAGAACGATGAAAGAGATGCCCTTTTCCTTTTTGGCCTATAGGAGTGGATACCGAATGTGAATTTTGGAAAGGGTGCTGCTGATGGCAGTGTAAATCACTGTGTAACATTTCAAGAAAGTAACTTAGGTGCAATTAAAATGAACAACTGTACCTTTATGAAGGTATCCTATGTGAAATTGTGACTACTGGGATTCGTTTAAAATAATGTAGGTGGCAAGACAAGCGATGGGAGGTAAAATGGAACAAGACTAGAGTCTAAGTATTGAAACTGATTCTTTGTTAGATGTTTGAAAAGATTCCATAATGGTAACTTGAAAATAAAATCTGTCCTACAAATATAGAGTTTAACCATTAATGAAATAATTACATCTTACAGGGACCACTGGATTGTAACTATTATTTTATTCTAATTATTAGGTATTGTTAGATATTTTCCCTTACTAACCCCAGAGGAAGGAATCCCATTGGAGAGAGACATTTCCATCTTCCCAGTAAATCCCAACACAGACCAATTTTTCCTCCAGGGTTGGAACACACTACTGTTTGCTTGGCAGAACACCTAATGATGTTTGGCTTTGGTTTAGGGGCCACTGAAAGTTACACAAATTTTAAAACACTCCAGCTCTGAGATGCTTACACACAAAAAAGCAAAAGGCAACGGTGATGACAAAGGGCCAGCAAAGTCACTGCCCCTGTGTCCTCATAAAGGCACTGGAAGGAGTGGCAGGTGAACTCTCCACCCCCTTCCCCCCACCCACGCCCACCCTCCAGGCTGCTGTTTGTTACTCTCTTGCTTAACTCTTCTTTATTTGCTTACTTTCTGTGAAACAGATATATCTGAATCCCTGTGAGTGAAATGAAAACGGTGTATCGATCTGTGTGTATACCAGGGTGTGTACCGGAACAGATTTGTTAAAGGAAGAGAAAATGCAATTAAATCACTTGTAGCAGAGAAACTGACTAAATTATGTTTTATACTTGGAATATTCTGCAGCTATTAACAAGCATAAACTAAATCAACGTGTATGCTCTTGAAAAGATTAATACGTTGGTAATTTTTTTAAAAAATGTGAACTGCCACCCTGGCTGGTGTGGCTTAGTGGACTGAGTACCAGCCTGTGAACCGAAAGGTAGCCGGTTCAATTCCCAGTCAGGAGAGCACATGCCTGGCTTGTGGGTCAGGTCCCCAGCTGGGGGGCATCAAATATATCCCTCACACATTACTGTCTTTCTCCCTCTCTCTCTCCTTCCCTGCCCTTCTCTCTAAAAATAAGTAAATAAAATCTTTACAAAAAATGTAAATTGCCAAATACAGCAGATCTTTAAGCCTCATATGTATGCCTGTATATTTGTGGGGGCAGCAGAAAATCTGAAAGTCGATGAGCCCAACTGTTAGTACGGGCTCTCTCAGGTGGTGCGTCTGAAGGGGCAGAGGGAGGACGTGACTTCCCCTTCACATCGCTGTATGGTTTTACTGCTTAATGACGTCAGTGATGTTTTTTATTGTATAAAGGAAGTTCTTATAAATACCATTCACCGATTATTTCTAAAAGAAAAATATTGAAGTTATAATTCTTAGGAAAAAATATAGTTTTTAATTCATTAAAAAGCAAAAAACAGGAGAGCTTCTGGTTTGGTAATCCCCTGAGAAGTTGTTTGTGAATGAACTTCCTAAGTGAAGGACAGGTGTCCCTGATGGTTCCCAGATGTGCGGGCTGCCAGGTGTCTCCAGTGTGAGAGGGATGGGTGGGAGCTTCTCATAAGGCAAGGCTGCACCTCTCTGGGCCACGTCTTCCCCAAATTTCTCCCCACCAGCAAAGGCAGAGGTCAATGCACAGAATTAATCCACCCCCCTTCCCCAAAACTCACACCCACGTCCACTGAAGCCTCGGACACGTTTATTTTTCAATATTTAACCCAAATCTCCAAAGCCAGCACTTGTTTCAAAAGGAGGAGAAGTCTGGGCTAGAACACCACAGGCCTCCATTCCAGCCTCCTGGGGAAGAGGCCTGGTCAGTCTGACAGCCCACGTCCCTGGGTAACCCAGAGAGGTCAGCTGAAGAGGTAGCCTAGGAAATAGCAGAGCAGAGGTCCACTCTAGCCTCTGTTCCTTTGTATACTTCTTGTGTGGGAGGAAGTAAAAGGGAGCTCTCCAATTCCTAACTAAGAAACGTACCAAAAGCCCATTCATTACTCATCAGATTCTCTTCTCCACCTGTTAGATTGAGAAAATGGTATATTCTCCAAGTCTAAAATACAGATTATCACCAGCCTTCACAACAGGCACACTGCCGGGCTCAGAGTGCCCAGAAACCTGGTGGTCACAGCAGCCCGTACAGAACAGGCCTCCAAACTTTCTTGGTCCCTAACTCTGGGCCATGTCAACCCAAATTAGTACAGGCAACTCTGCTGCAATAAATTCCTGAACAGTTTCTTTTGGAGTGGGGTTGTGGTGGCGGTTTTTCTTATCTTTTATTTTCCTGTTAAAGACTTAGTTCTTTTAATTTTTTAAAAACCTAAGATACAATTGACATATAACACTGTGCTAGTTTTAGGTATACAACATACACACATACCCAGTACAAAATGATTACCACTATAAGTTTGGTTAACATCCATCACCACACGCAGTTACAATTTTTTTCTTGTGTGGGAACATTAAGACGGACTGACTTAGCAACTTTCAAATGGACAATACAGTCTTGTTGACTAGAGTCACCACGTTGTACCTTACACCCCCAGGACTTCTGTACCTCGTAACGGGAAGTGTGTACCTTTGGGCCACCTTCACCCATTTTGCCCATCCCCACCCCCATTCCTGAAGGTTCAGAAGCTACCTCAACTGACAATTTGTTTAGGACAGAATGTAAATCAAGTTTAAAGAATGGAAACCAAGTATATTTCTGCATATACCATAGATTGTTACAGTGTGTACAGTAACAATACACGTTCTGTATTGTTACCGTACAGTAATACCATGTTCTGGTGACACTGTAAGTATCTCCATGGCTAAATTCCCACCACTTTAGCTGCTACTGTATAGCTGTTACATGAATGTTAAACATGTCATAGGAATTTATAAATATATGGGGACTGATTCAAATGTTTCCTTATCTCTTAATAGGAAAGAAAGATATACTTACAATCTAACCAGATTGGTGAGTCCTCGAAATATGTCTGCATTCAGACATCCTATTCGATTATTTGTCAGATCCCTAAGGGTAGAGGGGGGGAAATGCCTTCAATTAGTTCTCTTGGTTAATGAAGGTTGCATACATTCAATATTCAAAAAGAGCAGCCAGGTAGCATACACAACCTTTCTTTTCAGCATCTCTGAGGCACCATTGCGATGGCACTAAGGAGGCGCGAACCCTTGCTCTCACCTACTTGTGACGCGTGCAGACTAAACGCTGATTAATTATGTAGAGTGAGCGCCCTCTGGGTTTCGGGCACTGGCCCTGTAAAATGGCTGGATACTGTGGAGGAGCACGCGTGAGACTGCATCCATTTACTGTCTGCGACACAGGTCCGCAGATAGTCTATGCAGGTTCACGCAGGGAAAAGTGACGGGGCAGAGCCCCATCTCTGCCAACATCTAGCACAGCGGAGTAGTGGCCAGGCAACCAAAATAAACGCTCCAACTTTCAGCTCCTTAGATACTCAAAAGTTTTCAATGGGAAGAAAACACCCCTGAGTTAGCTTTTACTTCACAGATCACTTAGTCTCCGTACAAAGTAGCTGGGCCATCACCTAGCCCTCCTTGAACAATATCTAGGTAACGGCCCACCTTTTTCCCCAACACCCCTAAACCCTTACAGTTCCCATGAAACGTTACTTTCTCAATATTTTTTTCTTCTCAACCCATGAAACCTTTTCACTTACATCTATGTAAAATATTTGGTAAATACAAGGGTGGGCAAAAGTAGGTTTACAGTCATAATACAGTAACTAATAACACAAGAATAAACTCTGTGTTTCGAGTACTCACCACAGCAAGCCTGCTTTTGCCCACCCCTGTATTTTATTGTTTCTTCACTATTTTTCTTCACACCAAGGGTAGTGAATACATTTTTTACATTTTAATCTGGCCACTATAGTTTAACTGGGAGAAAATAATTGATAATTTCTAGAACCTTCATGTAAGATGGCATGCGTACCTTTCCTCATTTTATCGGTGGATTTAGCAAACAATAGTGCAAGAAAACCCTAAAACAAGGAATCTTAATTTTTGTCAGTTAGAGTTAGAATTATTCACCACTTTAAATTTTGATAAAAAGAATGAGAACAAGCTTTCTAAACCAAACTTTCAAAAGTATTTTTATCACATTGTCTTTAATGTCCACATTATTCCCTTTAGTGGAGAGTCTGCACCTCCTTGGAGGTGCATTCTGAGTCACCCTCTTTAGAGAAGTGATGTGCACCACCCACTTCTAAAGCTGTTGCATTTTAAATTGTGCACTTGGTACTGGAAGTGCATCTGTCTGCTGAGAAATCTTAAGGACGTGGCACCTGGACTTACTCAACTTTTCCCTCAGATACTCTGTAGCGCGAGCAATCCTGATGGTCTGTAATCTCACAGTTCTGCCCTTCCTTCCTTGTGTCGACTTTTGATAAAAGAACCTTAAGCAATATAAGTCTCTATCTGCACTTGCTATTTTCCAGCTCCTCCGGCGATTAAAGCTAAGTATTTAATCGTGCAGGCCTTTTTTTTTTTTAATTCCAGCCGATTTTCCTTTTCTTTCTAGGTTTTACTGTCTAAGAAAATGAGGCATCGTCTCGTGCGTTGTTGCTTAAACAAGCACTTCTGGGCTCTATTCTCTTGTCTCAATGCTGAGCTTTAAATGGCGTAATTACCATGGATTCTTTGGGAAACAATTTCCTTATGGCTATATCTATTTAAAATGGTATTTAGGTATTGATAATGAGCGTTCATTTAGACTGAAAATCGGCATGAATTTGTTGATAAAGGAAAATGAGACACTGAATGGGTCTAGGTTTTACCTACTTCTGGTAGTTTATTCTGCAGAAACCACTTAATCTTCCTGATTCAAATTATCTACAAAATAAAGGCACAGGCATGGTACACTTACAAAAACACTTATCAAGCAGCTGTCAAGTGAGATGTGCAATTGAAATGAATGATTTAAGGCCCCATAAGAAAAAGCGCCTGTATTTGGAAGCAAGTGTGACACGTTACTACTGCAGAGTATCTTTGTATCTCATTGAGTTTACGTCTAAGACTCTCGCAGCTTGCGAGCTGTGTACTGTACGCTATTACAAGTCAGTGGTTTGAAATTAAGACTATATTTTCTAGTGGGAAGAACATTATAAATGGCAATTATCTTTAGGCAAGAACACAAGAGACTACTTAATGTGTAATGCAATGCAAAACACTAGGGCAAAGCCTGGTACAATATTAGTAATTAAATTAAATGCTAGTGAGCAGGAAATCTATATATTTATGTTGGATGGCAGTCATTGAGAAATTATTTACTGAAGGATAGAGAACTAGATGGAGAACTGAAGATATTTTACAGTGTCCTTAAAACATCCTCCTGAAACTGCTTTTTATTAACAGTCCAGTGTCCTTCCATTTCTATCTTGACACGGACAGACTGTTAGCATTAATCTTCAAAAAAAAGAGAAATGCTTCCTTCCGAAAAAGCTGTGACTACAGCGGCGTGGATCTGTGGACCACGTGGGGCACGGAGGGCAAAAATATGTGATCTCGCCAGGCAGTAGGATGTCGCACTGCTTCCTCTGGAAAAAAAAGTTGGTGGGAAAAATCTTCAAATACTCTAGAAGTTGGGACACTTAAGTATCAGAATGACGGGGTGGAACAGTTAAACCAGAGATGAGTTGACCTTGGCCCCAGAGTTTCTGAGAGGGCTGGTCTAGCACCTACAGGCCTCCTTTCTGCTTAGGCACAGGATGGAACTGACCCATCCACACGGGGTGTCAGCCTGCCCCTGGTTAAGAAGCACATAAAACGTGAGTTGCTGTGACACATCCAGCTTATTGAGCCACTCCCCTCCACACCCTAGTGACTCTGTTCCTGGAGAGGTGTGCTGCCTGCTGACAGCTGTGCCCCACGCTTCTTCCTGTGTCGGTCTGGCAGATTTCTAACAGCTGTCAAGACTCTTAGCAGCTAAACCGGAGCCATGGCTCCACCTCTCTGTAAATAGATTCCAAGTTCATACCTAGGCTCTTGGTCAGTGTGTACAATTCCACGAAACTGCAAACTCTCAAGGAGTTCCCAAGTTACCCTGGTATCTCTGGAGCCCGGCTCACTGTTGGGCACACAATAGCCTCAAGGAACGAGTATGCAACTGCACTGAAGCTGATCTCTGTCTCACACTTTATGCTGTTAAGCCTGGTTGATACTCAGTTACTGAACTCTGCCTTAACCCACTGCGACTCTGATGCCTACCTAATGCCCACCACCCTCTGACTCTTACCTTCCTTTTCTAGAACTCCAGTTTCCATGCCCACTGACCTACCCCAGACGGGCCAGATTTTCTTACTTGTTTCAGTAGAAAGCCTTCATTGGAAACCAGAGAAGAGAAGAGTGAATGCGGAGGAAGAACACCGATCCTCCCCGTACATCACTGAGCCTCTTCCTCTGAGGGCACACAAAGCCAGTAAACACTGCGAACCGCCCCCAATGAAGACATGGTCAGAAATTCCCTTCTATAGAGCCTGACCGAACCTTTAAATTTCACAAGACTAAGACAGAATCTTTTAATTCCTATTATTCTTAATATTCCAGGATTCTGAACCTTAAAACTTCCCAAGAGGGGGAAATGAGAGACCTGGAAAGAGGAAGTTTTAGAAGAAAGAGAATTTTACTAGCATAAGTAATTTAAAAAAAAAACCCTGAAAAATTAGCATGGCCAATTCTTGCAACTGGATGTAACTATAAAAATGAGCAGGTTTTGAATGACAGAAAAAGAGCTACAAGATATCCAAAGTATTAGGATGGAAGGTCAGGATTAACATTTACATAGGACATAGTGCAGACACTGTACTATGGAAAACAAATTAAGACATAAATAATACTCAGGCACCTTGGGCTCTTTTTAAAAAATTAAATAAATAATAAGAAAGGGTGATAGAACCAAAAGAGAGAGACAGACAGACAGGGACAGAGAGGGGCTTAAGGGGTGACCTCTAAAGAGAATGAAAGCATGGAGCTGGCCGCTCTCTCCTGGGTGTCTTTTGTCCCTGAATCTCTGCACTCAAGCGGTTTCTCCTTACTGTCATCAGGAATACGCTGAAACACAGATCTGATCACGTCAATTCACATTCATGACGTTCTGCCTGCTCCCCACACCCATCTAAACGACAGATTGGGAATTTTTAAGACATGGCAAGACGTCATCAAAGCCCACAAAAGCTTACTCCCGCCCCGAACAGCCCCACACTGTTCTCCCTCTTTCTACTTTAGGCTACGGCCAAGGAACTAAGGCACTGTGTGTTTTCACGCCTACTTCCTCCGAGCTTCTGTTAAGTCTTCCCACAAGGAGTGAGGTCAAGTCTAAAGGTTCGCTGCTCCTGGAGCTGGCCACCCCCGTCTCAGGTCATCCTCCTTTCCCTGGCGGATGGTTATTATTTTATCTGTTATAGCACATATGTATGACGTTTTTTCATTATCCACCTATTCCCCTCCCAAGAGACTGTGAGCCGTTCCAGAGAAGTCAGAGATGGCCAGCAGCCAGCACGCACTGAATGCCTTCAGAAGGAATAAAGAACAGTAGGACAGACAGGACACAATGCTCGAGCGCAGAGTTACTTTTTGACAACTGGAAACAGCATAAGGGTGGGGGGGGCGGGGAGTTTTCAGCTTCAGAATAAAGACTGGTCTTTAGGACTTGAAATAATAATAATATAAGATACATTATACATGAATATGGCAAGACTTTATATCATTAATAGAAAGGGATCTCAACTGATAGGGAATGTACAACAGATAGGATCTGAATAGGTTCGTAGCTTGACTAACAACAGCTGGCAAAGCCAATGCAGCAAAGATTGGATTAGCTTAACAGGGAAACAACCCCCAAACAAATCAAACTGCCTTCTAAGCTACTTGTATTAAATATTCTCTGTTTTCTATCCTGGACCTAGCCAGGTGGACGTCTCAGAGTCATTAAAAACCAATTTTTTTAATCATGTAAAAGCTTAAAGTAGATGAACAGTTACTTATCAAAGAAACAATTCAAACTCATAAGAAGCAATGCAAACACTTACAATCTTTTTAGCGATGACAGTCCCCAAAAGGCACCTGGGTCTATACTACTAATAAGATTATTTCGGAGGTCCCTGTTAAAAATAAAAGGAAACAAATTATTTACATGTGAGCACTGTAACAAACATTTCGGCACATTGCACTTAACTACCATACAGAGAACAACAATAACAAAAGTAATGTGAGCAAACTGAAGCCAAAAAGACTAAACCGAGATTGCCCCGGTAGTAAGTGCTAGAGCCAGAATCCAAGTTCGAGCCATCGGATTCTAGAGCCATTTGTTTTGGCCAATAGAAGAAAAAAGGTATATGTCAAGAAAAATATATGTATCCTAGTAGCATTCAAATCCAAGGTTATCAGTAAACTACAGCCCTATAAAATATTGTAACTATAAAAGGTTCCAGAATTTAACAAGATAACTGCTAGAACAATTATTTAATGTTCAGTCACTGTGCTAAGCACCGTTTTTGTTTTTGTAGCCTTCTCCCTCGTTTTCCCTACTTTCCCACAGCCTACGGTACACACCAGACAGGGCCTAGAACTCTCAACACCACCCCTCCAGGTGTGGCGCTTGGACAACCCCTGTCCTGATTTTTCATACACTCTGGCCCTAGTAATTGGCATGATTACATGACCTTGGTCTAACGAAACATAGGGACTTGAGGGAGGAGAAAGACGGGGCAGAGAATAACCATTTCCACTGACTTGACAAGAGGTCGAGATGTAAGCCTGGAACTGTAAGTGACTTTTTTGCTGCCACGATAGAAGAGGCTGACTGATGAAGCCAATAGACAAGAAAAGAAAATAAATGCTGAGTCCCTGGGTCCAGCCAACCCTGAAGTCCAGCTCTGACTCTGGGCTCCTCAGTTATACTAAATCAGTGAGTTGGTATCTGTCACTTATCATCCCGTTAAGATCTCACAATCAATCCTAGGAGGTATTACTGTTGCTTCAGACAAGGAAACTCATGTGCAGAAAGATTATGAAATCTGGCTAAGGTCTTGGTGTCAATAAGTAGCCAAGCCAGAAGTCAGGATGTAAACACATCTTTCCTACTGACACAGTGAACATTTACTAAAGGAACTGAGCAAATTTATACCTAGAGCAAGAGGGAGACAGATAAACATACCAAAAAGTCGGCCATAATTAAATCAAGGTGCTAGAGATATTTTCTTTCAACATCTTTGTATGTTAGAAAAATGTTCTAACACGTTGAACAAACTATACCGTGTGGTATCATGCACCTGCCAGCTACCGTATTTTGCTGTGTATTATGCGCACTTTTTTGCCCAAATTTTTGAGGGAAAAATAAGGATGCACATTATACATGGGTATAATGATTACATACCATGGGTTTAATAATGGGTATAATCCCGTGTATAATGCACACAAAATGTGGGTGCACATCATACACAGGAGCACATTACACACAGCAAAATACAGTATGTGTGAAAGGCTCCCACTTCTCTTTCCTCCCACAGCATCACCCCAGCCCAGGTAATATGCCACACAGCTCCGACTGACATGTGTCCCAGCTTCTCTCCACTCCCCATTTACATCTTCATAAGCATGAGGCGCCACAGTCCCCTCAGAACATAGTTCAGACTCTTCCAGGTAACCTCCGGGCTATCCATGGCCCTGACCTTGCCCATCGTCCCACTCTGACTCTCATGACCCCTTCTACCCCTACACCTTCCTTTAACACTCACTGGCTCAGTCTGTCTTTCTTCATATATACTAGTCATACCGTGAGATGTTTCTAGAAAGAGTCATCTATCTCTCACCTCTAGACCTCTGCACATGGTTTCCCTGTCCTTGACACACCCCTCCGTCTCTCCCACCTCACAGCCTCACCCCTGTCCTGCTTCTCTCTTCTGACTCCTATTCATCCTTAGGCCTTGGAGTCCACACCGTTCTGTCCTCCGGAAAAATACCTGTGAACAGCAGTGCCCCATGCCTCCCCTGTCATGGCCTCAGCCCACTGTACTTAGATTGCTTAAGCCACCTTCAGATCCCACGAGACCTGAAGTTGCACAAGGGTGGAATTCATGACTGTTTAGCGAGAGCGGGAGCGAGAGAACTCAGTATGTACTAAGGGGTGGATGGATAGTGGTACGGGAGTGTCCAACCCACGGCCCGCGGGCCTCATGTGGCCCAGGATATCTAGGAATGTGGCCCAACACAAAACTGTAAATTTACTTGAAACCTTCTTTTTGCTCACTTTTCGTTAGTGTTTGTGTATTTCATGTGTGGCCCAAGACAACTCTTCTTCTTCCAGTATGGCCCAGAGATGCCAAAAGGTGGGACACGCCTATCAGTGTTTGCCCCCCTCACCCAAATTCATACATTGAAAGCCTAACTCCCAAGGTGATGGAATTAGGGGGTGGAGTTTTGGGGAGGTGATTAGGTCATGAGAACAGAGACCTAATGAATGAGATTAATGGCCTCCAAAAGGAGACTTGAGACAGCTCCCTTTCCCTCTCCCACCACGAGAGGTTTCAGCGAAAAGATGGTCCAGTAGGAAGCATTCCCTCGCTGGACACTAATCTGCCGGTGCCTTCACCCTGGACATTCCAGCCTCCAGAACTGTGAGAAATAAATGCTTGTTGTTACAAACTACCCAGTTTCTGGTAGTTTGCTGGAGAAGCCGGATCAGACTGAGTTGGATGATAAATGGATGAAAAAGTAAACTGCAGCTGAGAGACAGAATTACATTTACCTAAGCTTTACTACAGAACTCACTTTACTAAATTAGGGTTACCCACGAAATCATTAGAATGTTCATTAAGTCAGACAACGCGGAGATTACTGCATGTCACTCACAACACTTACACCTCGTAAAGGTAGAGGATCATGTCTGCAACTGACCTTCAAATAATGTAGCAAACGTGTGTATGTGTAAGCATATTCCAAAATTTAAAAAAGTGACTGAAAACTGTGAATAATTATTGAGTCTGGGTAAGTAAATTGGATGTATGGGAGATTACTACATTATTATTTCAATTTTTCTGCATGTCTGAAATGTTTCATAATAAAAATTAGTTTTTATCCCCAACTTTTTAAGTCCTGGGAAGTACAATTCATCATCAGGCCCAACGTACTACTTCCTGTCTTCCCCTCCCCCACTGATCCCAAACCAAACCTCAAAGGGAAGGTTTCTGGAGAAAACTCAATCAGCATGTGTTTGACTGGTATTGCATAAGCTAAAAATCTCTGCAAATAGAAATGCATATAATGTCAGTTCCATTTTTCTCAAAACCATGTTTCCCTTTTCAGAGTTTGAAAAACATCTACAATAGGAAATAATTTAGCTAAAGCACAACATAAATCTGTGGTCAATGATGTACTGCGTGTGTCTTTGGAAAATACCTCTCATGAATAACTAAGTCGTGTAATATGATTTAAAGATACACTTTTTCTTTAATAATGAAAAAATGCTTGACATATTGTATAATATTTAATAACAGTCATATTAATCAGGCATTGCCAAAAGATATTTATAGTCAGGTTGTCTCATTCAACATTCCCCTCACCCACCCAGAGCTTCCCTAGTGAACAGAAGTCTGATGTTAGGATGTGCAGCTGAATCTGAATGTGTTGGGTCATTAAAACATAAATGAAAAAAGGGGAACACAAAATGCTTCAACAAAATTGAAGAAATGTTTAAATAGTTCTTGGAAAAAGAGCTAGCTCTTAATTTAGGCAAGAATACCAAGTGTATCAGAAAAGAACCGTTTTAGCTGCCCATGTCAAAAACTCTACTTGAAACAGCTTCCTCAAGAAAGAAAATAATTCCCTGATATTACAGGAAATCAGGAAGTAAGGCAGCCTTGCTGGCGGGTTCCATCCCTCTCTCAGATCCCTGTGCTCACGAAGTCACACTGGCCCCCAGGCTGCCCTCTGGCATCATCGGATCCAAAAGTCCACCTCCAATCACAAAGCCATGGAAAAGAATGGAGGCTTGCTTCTTCTGTCTCCTTAGGAGCTGGGAAATCCTTCTCCAAAGCCTCAAAGCTAACCACCCTTCATCTCTTATTGGGGAGGACCGGCTCTGTCATTCACGAGAAAGAGATGCTTTGGTGACCTAGACCCATCATCTTGGGGGGAATGAACACCGAAGAGTCACACACATTGACCACTGTGCAATTCTGGAGTCAGTGATGAGAGTGTGGGCGGTGACAGTAATTTCTGACAAAGACATAACACAGGACGGGAATGCCAAGACTATACAATGAAGAGGGAAGATGGAGGGGAGGAAGGAGGGATGAACGGGTAAGTGGAAGAACAGACAAATAACAGCAGTTCTCAGTTATAAACAGTGTAAAAAGTCTAAAAAATACCAAAAAAAAAAAAAAACCATTTACCAAAAAATTGAGAGAAAAATGTATAGGGAGTATGAGTTTTAGGCAATTCTTTTAAAAACAATATACGCTTCACCCTTGAACAACACGGTTTAAAATTCTAGGCTGAACTGGGTCCCCACCAAATTCCTATGTTGAAGTCCTAACCCCTAAGACCTCAAACTGCAGCTGTATTTGGACACAGGGCCAAATGCTATCGATGGCATATGCTTAAAACACAGCAGTGACAGAAGCAATGAAGTCCCGTGGGTGCTCAATTGTGGGAGGAGCCAGCAGGGGAAATGGTCAAGGAAAGGCCACCTGGGAGTAGGGAAAGTGAAGCACAACGAAGAGAGCTAAGAATATGAGGAACGTCTGACATTCAGCAGAAAAGATGGTCACGGTGTGGCTCCCTGGTGTACTCGGAAATGTTACCTGAAATGTATGGGTAACGTGGGAATTTGAAATGCAATCCTAGAACAGCATTCAGAAAATAAGGAAATTAAATATCCACCATGTAGAACTCCCCAAGGCAAAAAATGAGTACTACCTATAACACATCTGATCAGAGGCAAAAAGCACCTAACTGCTAAGCAAAACACAATGATCACATTCAGAGACATCTGGATAAAATATCAAAGTTTATGCAAAAGTCCCCCCCGCCCTTAAACTCTGCATGGCTATTTGATGAGGCACACACGTGACCTGACAGAACTTCAAAAGCGTGCCTCCACCTCCCAAGCCAGCGGTCAGCCAACCGAGGCCCACGGCCTGTTTTGTGAATAGTCACTCCACTGCGATTCACTCACTCACCGCCTGGGGCTGCTCTCTCACTCCAATGGCAGTGTCATGGCACTGTGGCAAGGTCCCGTGGCCCACACGGCCTAAAATACTGACTGTCTGGCCCCTTACAGAAAGTTTGCCGACCTCTGCTTTACCTAGCTGTTTTTTTAAATTAATTTTCCAATTACAGCTCACATATTATATTGTGCAACTAATATATGTACCTTATCTACCTTGCAAAGATACATTCACATACTTTACAATGTCACCACTCCAATAAGCCCGGTACCCATCTGACATCATACACAGTTTTATTACAGTATTACTGACCATATTCACTTATGCTGTACTTTTCATGTCCGTGACTGTCTCCCTAACTGGCAGTCTATACTTTCTTAATCCCTCTCACCCTTTTCTCTCCTCTCCTCAACCCCCCACCCCCATACCTGGCAACCCTCCACTTGTTCTCTGTATCTCCATGTTTGTTTCTGTTCAGTCTGTTCCTTCCTTTTGTTTTTCAGATTCCTCATGTAAGTGAAATCACGATTAGTTGCTTTTTAGAATTCAATTATTGAAATTTCTCCTAACAAAATGTTGGAAAAGCTCATTTTTTTTTTATTTTGAAAAGTTGGGGGTTTAGTACTAAATTTACAATAAAAATGCATAAAGTAAAATAACAATAAGAAATGATAATAAAAAAAAATACTCACAATCTTTCAAGGAGACTTAGCCCAGAAAATGAACCATTCTTCAGCTCAGATATTTTATTGTTACTCAGAATCCTAAAAATGACAGAAAAACAAAATGTAAGTTGCCTAATATGTGTACACCATCAACATCAAAATAATTTAGCTCATTATATTTAAACCTATGAGGAATTCTAAGTCATTTATTTCCACCCAAATTTTTGAAATGCCTGACAAAAAAAAAAGGGAGCTTATGTTTTTTAAAAAAACCACCTACAAAAGCTCACACATCTGTCACCTCTTAAATTGTTCCTATCACACTGAAGCAAAAATTTAAAACACAGAGAAGTCAACACAAAACAGCTCTCAGTTCAATATAAGAATAAAGAATGCCACATACATTTATATAATTAATCAACTTAGATAAGTTGAATACTTATTTAAAAATTGGAAATGTAACAGAAAAAATGTGTATGGTGCTCTATAAAACACTGACCTGACAAAGAAATAAAGCACCCTCTAGACATCATTGCAATAATGCTGACTATTATTTGTAACTTAACAACATGCAAATCCACGTATCTGTGCGAAAATACACTTTCCACAGCCCCTCACATACAGACGTGGAGAGTAGCTGTATCACAGTATTACACCTCCTGTGTCAAGACAATGTTCTCAAAACAAAATAAACTGAGACCAGAAATTTACTGGAAGTCATAATCAAGCCACCTCCATGAAAGGACTTGCCTAGGAGACTATGTACTCATAATCTAGCTTCCTCTGTAGGCTCTATGCCTGGGCACCTGTGGCAGATTGAATTCTAGTGAAGAGATTCCATAAGTGAAGTGAAATGCCAAAGCTACTTGATTTGGAGGGGGGGGGGACATCAAGATAAGACAACGAGAACACCAAGGCACAGAAGAGTCACATCAGTGGCACAAGATTACACTAGCAAATGGCGGAGGCAAATGGTGAGGCCAGGACACTCTACTCCAACCCCACGCTCTCCAATACACGCCCACATCGGTCAGGAGGCACTGCTGGCATCCTGGGCAGAAAATGCTCCATCGCACTCGCTGTGGCACAACTTCAGGGGCCAGTGGCTCCCCACCTCCCTCCAAGACAGCACAACACACGATTCTCTGTGTACACAAGTGTTAACAACACCTCTGTGTCCTAACCTTTCAGGTGCATTTTCACTTTGTCTACTTTCGTCAACCTAAAAGTATATTAAAACAAAGATACCCATTTGACATCTACTTTTCTTTTGATGTAAGTGCAATATTTAAAAAAATCTCTACTCATGCAGATTAACATTTCAGTCTCTTATGTGGGATGATTATTACTGGGAGTTTTTCAAATCAAGTATATCTGTTGTTTGAAACCCAGCTCTTAAATCATTCTCAAGGGACACTGATTTGGGGTGAGTCATTCCATCTCTCCGTAACAGAGTCCCCTCACTCATAAAATGGAAAGGATAACACCTACCTCATAAACACTAGAAGGAAATTAGAAAATGTACAACACGCTCAGTGCGTATTCATTAGAAGTCAGATTCGCTTTCCCTGGTTCTAAGACTCACATCCTCCCTCATTTTAATGTTCCTTGTAATCAAACTGTATTACTGTGTAGTATTTGGCCTCCCCGGCCCCATAGCTGTTACTAAAACAGTGACACGGGGACCAAGAGAACACAGTGATCAAAAGTATTCCAATTAAAATACAACACCGTGTTCTCGAACCAAAATCGCAAAGGTTTTTCAAAGTGAGGTGGTAGGCGTGGGCCGAAGCAAACTCTGACAGCCACGTGGCCAGCCTGTCCCAGCAGCTCGGCGGTGCACGCCCAGGAGCCTCCAACCCACCGTCCGCTTAGGCATCAACCCGAAGCTAACAAGCCACCAAATCTGACAAGTATGCCCAGTGACCTATTTTAGCATGATTTATGACAGACAAAATGAGAAACTACTGAACAGGTCAGTTTATGCAGGAGGAAGAGAGAAACATTGTGACACATCCAAACACCAAAAGGTTACACACATTAAAAGTGATTCTGTTAAGTGAAACTTGATAAAAAGAAAAATGCTCAGTATCAGTTATAAAGCAAACAACAAAACTAACACCACTGATTGCAAAGAATCCAGGCAGAGCCAAAAAAAAAAAAAAAAGATTTGGAAGAAAAACACCAAAATGATCACTTCTGTTGGTTTCTCTTTTATTCTTTATAATCTTGCAGTATCTTTTAAACTATCTAGATGATGATTCTTATTTTTAAAATATTTTCTCTCGATGGTAAAATATTTTCTCTCAATGGTAAAATATTTTCTCCTTAATAACTGAGCATAGCTTAAAATTGAGTTAATTTTGAATACAATTATATCCAAGCAACAAAAAGTAATGTTTTATTTATACTTTGAGATTAAAGACTCACATTTATTTATATTCAAAAACTGTTTATGCAGTGACTGTTTGCAACATACTCGGCTCTAAAAGAACAGTGGTGATGACAGGTGGACACCCCTCCCGTAATAAATTAGTTGGTTTGTGACAGTCACTCACTTTTCTAGGTAGCGTTCATTTTGAAGATGGAAAATACTAGGCCAGCATGATTGTCAAGATCTCTTCCAGCTTCTCGTAATTTTTTATAACTATTTGTGGCTTACTGAGCAAAGCTGATGAAGTTCACAGTGACTAAGAATTTAGAACCAAGAAACCCAAAGTAAGGAAAATGACACAACCCTTGCTAAGCTCCATGACGTTAGTGTCCGGGCTCCACATGAGGAATGAAGCCCAAATACGGGAGCAGCTTGTGAGAAGGTGCCGGGGCGGTGACTTCATTACACTCACCATGCTCAGCAGTGCTTCAGAGAAAGGACCCTCGTTCGCTCAGCCATAATGGCTTTACTACAATAAATGATAGATTTTATTGAGGAGTAAAAAGACATTTCATCACACTTAAAAAGTTGTAACTGTAACCTGAAAAATATAGTTTACGACCTCGTGTTAATATATTCAGACTACACGTCAGTCTACACATTACTTGACGTGTTTAAGGATTCTGTGCAAGAAAACAGGACCGGTAGGAATAAATCTACTCTGCGGACAGTTTTTATACTCAGCTTTGAGACGAGGGACGGTGAAACTAAAAATGCGTAATAGCCTGTATCATTATGAGCCTAAAAACCCATTCATAATCAGTATTTTTGCTGACATCTCTGAAATTTCAAACTATCTAGGAGGTAACTAAATAAAAAATACCCATTGCTGTTCTAGACTAGCGGCGTTAACGCACATGATCCACAGACCATGAGTAGGGAACGCTATTCTGGGAACGCTATTCTGGGCTCGCGTCTCCCGAATTTTAACACTGGAAGGCATGCCGAAGTCCCCCGCTACAACTCAGCACGGTTCCAGGGTGGTTCGGTATGTCATTTACACTGAAAACGAAGAAAGGAGGAAGACAATGTAAATATATGGTTTTTTTAATAAAACCAGTTTATGGAACAGAAAGAAATAAAAGTTAAGTATGACGTGTTCTCAGTTGCTTGCTATTGCAAGACCCAGAATGGAATGCAGTTAACAGCACCCTCACTCTGTATGGCGGGAGGTGGAGAATAATTCTCCTTTTGAGGCGAAATGAAAATATATTTCAAGAGCATTAAATATTCAGATCAAATGTTAGGAATATCATTCTTAAAGTCAACCACTGGAGGGAAAAATCAGATAAGCAATCACACAGGGTTACTGTGGTTGGCTCCAAAAAGATATGTCCATCCAGAACCTGTGAATGGAAAAAGGGTATTTGTGATAGAATTAAGTTAAGGGTTTCAAGATGAGATCACCCTGGATTAGGGTGGGTCCTAAATCCAAGGACAAGCATCCTTAGAAGAGGAGAGGGGCTGGATACTCAGAGGTCAGATGAAAAGCAAGGCAGACTCAGAAAGAGAAAAAAGAAAAAAGGAAAGCTGGGCAGGTTTAGAAGCTGTAACAAGTAAAGATTTTCAAGACCTAAGGAAAGGAGAAAATAGGACTACACTTTAAACTGTAGTACATTTTAAAAACTTCTTTTTGAAAATTTTGAAGCCATAAGCAATGTTAAAAGATAAACAACAAATATTTGTAACTACTATCAAAAACAAAGGAACTGCCCCGGGGCGAGTGGCTCAGTTAGTTGGAGCGTTGTTCGGGTTCGATTCCCTGTCAGGGCACAGACCTACACACCTAGGCTGCGGGTTCAGTACCCAGTCAGGGTGCGTATGGGAGGCAACTGTTCTGTTTCTCTCTCTCTTTCTTCCTTTCTGTCTCTCTCTTTGAAATCAATAAGTATATCCTCAGGTTCGGATTTAACAAAAACCAAAACAAGAAACAAAGCACTAATTTTTCAAATACGTAAAGGGCTCTTAAAAACAGCCCCAATAGAAAACTTATATAGCAAAGGCCACGGACAGAGAGTTCAGTAAAAGTGAACATTGATGGATCATAATCATATGAGGGGATATACAATCCCAATCATGAAAGAAATGTAAATTAAAACTAAAACAAGACACCATAAATCAAGTAGGGTGGGTAAAAGTATGCTACGTTGTTTTTTGCAGAGGGAAGCAGCTGATCATATGTTGCTATAAATCAGTACAATCACTAGGGAGGGCAAAACTAGAAATGCATACACGTGTACAGTATTTGATCCACTAATTCCCCTTTAGGAAACACATCCCAAATGCATACTTGTACATTTGCAAACACTCACATGTTACGTGTTAAACGTTGCATGATTATATATTTACGTAACAAAATTACTCACTACACTATTGTTTGTTAAAGCTAATGACTGGGTACTTAGGTTGGTTCCAGGAATATGGAATCGGTTAAGGCTGTCGGCACGGTGGGACGCCATGCAGATGGGGGGCTGCAGAACTGGGGAGCAGACGCTCTCAGGTATTCACACAGCAAGATCGATGACATATGAGGATGGAAACATTTCTACCCCTTGACATTTATGATTTGCTCAAGTAATGCAAATTCCAGTGATACGGTTTGATTCGTGTATTAGGTTTATCATGCAGATTAATAGTTGCTATTGCTACATCGTTATCAAGTACAAGAAAAATGGACAATAGAGCTAGGCTATGCTTTTGAGTCACCAGCCTCAATGGGCATAGGGCCTAAACCTCTAGAACCCTGTGAGATAAGCTAAAATCGAGAATGCTAACTCCTCAAAAGCAAATTTTTAGCGCTTTGCTTCCTTTATCCAGTAACGAAAACTGGTTCCTCCACAAATCTTCACAGTTCTAGTCCGGGGGCAGCCAAACCCGGTACTCACCTGTTCTGCCAGACCTTGCTTGGGCTCTAAGAATGATTTTTATGTTTTTAAATGGTTAAAAGAAAATTTAAAAAATAATATGATGCATGAAAAATGCATGAAATTTAAATTTCAATGTTCTGCAAGTTTCACTGGAACACATACAGAGTGTGGCAGCTTTCACATTATGATGGTGGAGTTGAGAAGCACCGACAGACTGGCTGGCCAGCAGAGCCCAAAATATTTACTCCGTGGCCCTTCATAGGAAAACAATCTGTCGACTCCCGTTTTAGCATACCCTGTCCCAGTTTATCCTCTGTTTTCAGGCAAATGAAAATCAAGTGCTGATTTCTAAATTAATTCTTCCTGGCTGGTAAGAATAAGAGAATATCTACAGATTCCAGAACTCCCCACCAATCTGAGTAATCTTTATGTCCAAATCACGTTTAATTCCACCTGCCATTGGCAATTACACACATTTTTGTCCTCAGTAGTGTCAGTTTGGTCACCAATGTGTTTTCCTCTTAATGGCATTCCTTCCTTCCTTCCTTCCTTCTGGCAGAAAAACAATCTGGGTGGTATATTTTGGTTCTTGAGGTTAAAAAATGTTTTGCCTTCACTCTGTCCCATCATCTTGTTTTAACGACACTACTTATCATCTGAAATAACTCTGTCCAGGTATGTGTGTATCTACCATGTTTCCCATGTCAAAGTCAAACCAGTGAAGTGTAGACACCTTGACCATCACCGCATCCCCAGAAAGGACATAAGTCCCTCAGGTGAGCGTCTGAGGGACTCCATCGTGCAGCCACCCTTCTTTACGAGGATGTGCCACTCCCTCACGCCTCATAAGAATCCAATGGTATCAGTAATGTTGTTTTACCAAAACAACAGCACCAAAAATTTGCAAGTTAAAGTAACTCGTTCAGATTCACACACAGACCAGGCAGCAGAGTTTAAATAACCGTTGTGGCTGTGGAGTGCGCCCTGCATTGGTCCAGAAGATCTGCCTCAGTTTGCAGGCAGACGCCGCTCACTTTGCAGGCGATGCCAGCCAAGGGCTGAGCACAGCAGTGGTAAGAGGCTCTCCGTCAGTGGCTGGGAAGGACTCCCTGATGGGCAATTTGCACCACAGCTTCCGGTTGGGCTGGCCAAGACCTTCTTGTAGCTGCACTGTAGTCCAAGCCCCATCTTACCCAATGGTCCTTCTTCCCTCTTTCCTTTCAGAGGCGCTAGACCTGCATCCCAGTTCAAAGGCTTCCCATGCCCACTTCTGCCTCATCGCCTTTTGTTTTTCAGTTATTTCCCCAGTGAAAATGTTGTCGTTCTAACCTCACACTGGCATGTGCTTCCCGGAGGATCCACTGACAAGATGCCCACAATACCTGACCAGTAAATGAGTGAAATAAAAATACGGCTGGATGGAAGGTTCCATGCATGGTCAAAGATCCCCCTCTAAGGAATGAATGATACAAAACCTATAACGTCCTGGCACTCAGAGGAGCAGATGAGAAGTACAAATGTCAGTCCCCTCTCATCCTTTCTTCTTTCTGAGGCTTAGGAAAATTTGGGGGTGGGAGGGAATCCAAAACTGTACCAGAGTTTGTCTAGTTTTCTTCTTTTAATATTGCAATGGGAGCATTCTAAGATACTTCCTCTACATTCAACCCTCCTAAAATTAGGACCCTCTTAGCTTTGACATCAGAAGAAATTTCCAGCTGCTAGGAGAAAGTAGGTTATGAATTTAACCGTGGTTGTCAATGTTGGCACATACACAAGCAAGCTGTGGATGAATTTTAAGTCAGGATCCTTAATTATGGCTTAATGTTTATACATTAAGGTTTCATATGACACAGCGCTGAAATAAAAATTTGTGTAATAGAAGACTGCGTACTACACGGCAGTCGGCATAATGAAAGGCAGCAGAAATGGTAAATCTCTCAGAATTTAACACTTAGGAGAGGCTGGTGGGATTCACTCATGTGCCATGGGGAATTATCACTCAAGCAGCTCCCTTCTCTCAGGTGCCCATTGATGTATAAGGGAAGCAGTTAAACTTCCAGTGATGCATGGTTAGCTTGAATTTGGAAAAAAATAAAATAAAATAAAATAAAAGCTTGTTAAGTTAACCAAGTAAAAAGTACAAACAAAACCATGTCCAAATTATATCATCAAGACTAAGGTCCTGGCCAGGAAGCTCAGTTGGTTAGAGCATCGTCCTGATACACCAACGCGTGTTCGATCCCCCATCAACACGTACAAGAGTCAGCCGATGAATGCATAGTTAAGGGGAACAACCAATTGATGCTTCTCTCCCAAATCAATACATTTAAAAAAATTAAAAAGATGTTATCAAGACTAAAGGTGGAAAAAAATAAAGTCAAAGTCACTTATAAAACGCTCAGTAGGTTATGGCATGTGCGTCATAGTGCCAAGTGATTTAAAACACATTCATCAGGCATTCACAAGCCAGAAGGCAACTGATAAAGGAGAGGCATAAAATGATAGCAACAGCACAATCTATACAGGGCTTCTAAACTTATTACCCTGATTCTTTTAACTTTCACATAAGTTTAATATTATTTTCAAATAAACAATGTGAAAACCTTTGTGTTAAAATAATACCATGTGTTAACAAGAATGGTCAAGTGACTCAGAAGAACTCTAAATGAGAAGGCTGGGTGTCAAGTTAAGTACTGAAGAACTGGTATTTCATGGTATTGGGGGAAAAAAATAAACATTTTTAAGAAAACCAGCTCATAAACATTCTGTCTCTCAGCTCCCTAGCTGATAAGCTATTTGCAAATAGGTATATGATCTTCCATGGCATCTTAGAATCAGAGAAATACAGGCCTCCTTTTCCTTCTCCATCTGCTTCTTAGTTAGGGGCTTGTCTCCTAGACCTATCCTCCACATCTCTTCATTCTTCTTCATAATTCTCAGCTTAAACCTGTTGCTTTGCATTTTGGAAGAAATCTCTGCTCAATTTTCCAGACCACTTTTTCTGAGACCTAAGCAGGTCCCATTTCGCTCTTGACCCCATTTCCTGCCCCAGCCAGAGCTTCCTATCTGCGCCACCTCATAGTGACCTTCTCAGGCCTCTTCCTCTCCTCAGCATCCCTTTCCCAAGGGTGCTCCTGCTTTACAGACTGGATGCTCCCTCGGATCTGAGACTAGGGATTACAACCTCCCTGTCTGAACTTTTCACTGCGCATTCTGTTGACTTCCTCTCAAATGTCTGATGACCCTTGGCTGCTTGCCCACTCTTACAAATGGGGTCTGGGTTGGTGGGAATCCCCAAAACAAGCAGAGGTTTGTTTTTGTTTTATTATTTTTTTAAATTCACTTTAGAGGGAGAGAGAAAGGAGGAGGGAGGGAGGGAAGGAAGGAGGGAAAGAAATATTGATTATTGAAAGAAAAATTTTGTTGATTATTGAAAGAAAGAAAGATTTTGTTGTTCCACCCATCCAAGCATTCATTGGGTCGCTGCTTATATGTGACCTGACCGGGAATCAAACGAACAACTTCGGTGTTTCAGGGCAACGCTCTAACCAACTGAGCTACCCCGCCAGGGCCCGGCAGAGAGTTTCTTTAGCACACAGGAGAATAACAGTAAACAAGCAGGAAAAGGAGGTGGAACGAAAGTGTGTTTATTTCAAGGTTCAGAAGTCACCTATCCTTGGAAGGTAGGGACACAAAAGAAACCTGGAGTCCCCTACGACTTCTCCTTCCAGCTGCAAGCCCCCACCAGTGTTCTGCCTTGGCGAATCTCCCAGTTTACTGAAAACTAAGCTGAACAGCTTTCTCGCACAGGCAAACCCTGCCACCGAGCCAAACTCACTGGAAGCAGAATAAGAGCAGCTGTTCCAGGCTTATTAATTCTGGGCCGAGCGCTCGCCTTACCCACTTTTGTTGCCACTCCCTATAGATTCAATTCTTGGAAATCTTCCAGGATCCCGTTAGGAAAATTCATTTTTCTAGCTATTCCCGCTCTCGTCTCTACTGGGCTGTAAGCTCCTTTGCTGTGTAATGTCACCATCGATCTGATCCCATAGGTTTTATTTATTCCACAACAGCCTCAGTACTTCGGGACCCCCGGAGCACCTTTCTCATTTTCCAGTCCCATTAGTTATGGGTCTGCTCATATTTTTATGGGGGTTTTTTTTCCTGTCATTTTCAACAGAATTTTGGAAGAAAAGGAGAAAAAGTAAACAAACATGGTTCAATGTATATCCACTTGGGGAGTCTGTAAAGGGGTCTTTTCCTTTAAAAAAAAAAAAAAAAAAGAGGACTATTTCCTCTTCGACTGCCTCTCTGGATGCAAATGTTTTGGGGGCAGGCTTGGTTTCTAGCCCATCCTTTCCCCTTCATGCAGGTTGGCTAGAGTTTTCCTTTACGAATTTTGCCGAAACCTCAAGTGCCTTTCACTTAACAGAATGATGACTGTTAATCACAAGGGTGTCCATTAAAACATAATACTTCATATGTGGACCAAAGGTGAAGGAAGCCCAGGTTCCCTGCACACATCAGGTGTTCCTGAGCACACCCATTCTTGACAGCTGCCATCATCCTGGTCCAACATCCAAACGCCAAGTGCAAAACAAGGGTGTCAGATGCCGGGCCTGCAGGAGGAAGGTGAGGTTCTGTTCCCCGACCTGGCAAATTGAACCCATTTTTTGTTTGGGGTCACTTTCCAGCCTCTGCTCTGTTCCAGTAATCACTGAGCGTGAAGAGACAATGGCAGAGGGTAGGCTCCGTATTACGAAGGACCTGACGTGAATCTTAACTCCAGGATCTGGCTTCATGACTTCAGACAAGTTCCTTAGCCTCTCAGTCACTTAATGCCTCATCTATAAGACATACTGGACATTTCTGAGAGAAAATACGGGCCTTTTGTGAAGAGTGTATGTGGCACAGCACTCCAAGCACAAGCTGGAGAATTCCATGCTCCTGGACAACATCACACCTAGAAAACGGTGCAGCCGAGACCTATATGGTTCCATTGAGCCGTGTCTGCTGGTGATCAACCGCCCTGGCCACGGTGTTGCCTTCTCACAAGATCAACAGCATCTGCTCCACCACCCACCTGCTCTCAGTGGTGAGGTTCGCAAACACTTTTCCTAGGTTTTTCCCCTTACTTTAACACATTGTTATAATAAATAAAACCACCTCAAACCCCTAACTTCACACATACTGTTTAAAATATGCATTTAAAAATTGAGACAATATAAGTAACCGGACAAGAGGTCTCAATGACACATTAAGACGATGGCACACACACGCCTAACATTGGGAAACACTACTATTTTCAGAAACAAAAGCGCCACAGAGCAGGCGAGTTCAGGGACATGACCTGTCACTGACTTCTGGGACTGAAGGCATTCAGAAAACACTACCTGCCAGCTCCAACCCCCTCTCAGAAATCCAGCGTGTACACTACCGTCCTGAATCGGAGATACTTAACTCAAATTTATCTGAGCACTTCTCAAATTTATGTAACCCATAAACTCTTTAACGTGACGATAATGCTACAGCCTGCCAAGCCCACTTCGCAGAGAGCTGCGCTGCACGTGTGCGCGAAAGCAGCGGCTGTGGGTCAGGACACCTGCTGGGGGATTCAGCGCTGCCACTCACATCACACACTAGCAAGTGAGCCGCTCTCCCACCTTCGTGTTGCAATCCGTAAATGCGGGAACGGTGCTGATTTGTTTAGAGCACGGCTCAGCAAACTCTGGCTGCAAACTGTTGTTATAAATAAAGTTTTATTGGCACACAGCCATGTTCCCTCATTCATAAACTAGTTTATGGCTGAGTTTAGTAGCTGCACACCTAAAAGGCTTACTATGGGGGCCTTTACAGAAAGAGTGTGCCCACTCCTGGTGGAGAACACAGGTTCTCAACTCTGGCTGCAAACGCAAATTATTTTAGGAGCTTTATAAAAAAGCCCACTCCCTGCCCCCCCATTAACTCAAAATTATAGGGCATGGGGGTCTGATATCACCTAAGTTCCCAGGTGGGCTTCGCCGCGCCTGTGTCCCCGGCCTGTGGGGGCAGAGAGCAGCATTGCGCCCGCCCATCACTCATAAGTCCACTCTGCTCGGGGCATGCGGAGGGCTCTGCCCTGTGAAGAGGCCACAGGAGGCAAAGCGCCCCGTGACCACCTCCAGGGACAGAGAAACGAGGGAGCAATCCAAAGCCGGCCTGTGATGACACGGAACTCTCAGATGGGACATAGATAATAGTGCCACTGCGCGAAAATAGAGAGAATTAACACAACCTAAGGGGACGCGATAATGGCACAAAAATTTACAACTCTTTGGAAAACATGTCTTGACTTTTAAAATTCAAAAGATAAAATGAAGACAGTGATAAAAGAGAAGCAAGTCATTAAGAAACCTGGAGTATATGTAAATAACAGGAGTTCCAAGGGAGCAAAAATGGCTGTAAGTAAAGAAGCCAAAGGACATGTCTTTGCAGAAAGTGGAACAGAGGCTCCCGAGAGCTGCGGGGGGTGAGGGGTGGGGGTTCATATGTCATGGGTGCCGGGTTTACGTCGGGGATGATGATGACGTCTTTGAGTGGAGAGAGTGACGATGGGCGCACACCAACCACTGCGAGTGTGTTCAATGCCACTGAACTGTGCACTTACAGATGGTCACATGACCAGTGTCACATAGATTTTTACCACAATAAAAAAACTAATGTCTAATATAGGTATGTACAGAAGCCAAAAAAAAAAAAAAAAAAAAAGGAAAGAAATATCTCCAGTTTAAACGCAGACTTGTAAAAATGAACCATATTCCCGGCACCCAGGCATCTTCCAGTAAAATTTCTAAACTCCATGATAAAGAAGAAGATCCTCTAAGGTTCCAAACATACATGAAAACATGGGTGTTTTTATGATTTGGCTTTAATATACAGAGTGGGGCAAAAGTAGGTTTACAGTTGTCCATATGGAAAATATAATGCGTAATAATACAAGAATAAACTCGGTGTTTCACGGACTCACAACTGTAAACCTGCTTTTGCCTCACCCTGCATTTTCTACAGATTTGGTGAATCAGGGAAGACTTCACTATACTCCATCTGCCTTCTTGAAGCTGTCTGCAATAGCACTTCTAACCTCTATCTCCGTAAGGTGAATAATTATTTAAAATGAGACAGCAAGTCAAAGATATCAACAGCTAACATACTACTGGAGGGTCACAACATAATTTGTCATCAGAAAGACGCCTGAGAATAGAAGGAGAGGCCACTAACATATGCAGTAAGACTACAGGTGTCAACCTGGGCCTGAGGCCACCCTTAACTCCTGAAATGGTTCACTAAACAACCTCTCAAGTTTGAAGGCTTTTTTATTAAAGACCTGACATTTTTCAAGGTCTGTTATTCTTATAATTATTTCAGATTCTTTATTCAGCAGTTTCACAAGTAAAAAGAAAAAAAATCTATTTTTCTGCTTTGGCTGTAAACTGCAAGTTTACATGTAATTAAGTGGCATTCGGGTGGCTAAGAAAAACTGAAGGGTTTTTGCTGCCATACTAGATATCTTTCAGAACTGCCTAAAAATGAAAAGCTGTTTATTAAATAATATTAAATAATACTTCATCTGATCTTATGAACAAAGCAGCTTCCTGAGAACAGGGAGTCCGTTTTTCAACATGTGCACACATCATAAATAACACCAGATGCTTAATATTTATGGATACAATAAAAGCAAATTTACTCGGCATTTTAAGTGAATGGAGAACTTTCTATTGAGACCATACTGAGGTTCTTCTAGGATCTTTGATTTTTAAACCGAAATGCATGATGGACCCAACTACTCATTCACTGAGAATATATCTGAGCACCTACTGTGTGCTGGGGGTGACACTAAGGATCCAAAAACAGACCTGAAGGATTAATAGCACACGTGCTTCTGAGTGCCAGGTGCTGCCAGAGGGATGCAGGACTGATCCAAATGAACAGAGTTGCAATGTTGCTGAGAAGCACACGGACTAGGGAAAATGGTTCTGAACTTTGTTTAAAAAAAAAAACAAAAAACGTTGAAATGTAAAAGGCAGACAGGATGGGAAAAATCCTTTTCAACAGAGATAATGCCACAAAAAGTCCGTATGCGTCTTCTATTGCTATTAACAAATTGCCATAAACTGAGTGTTTCACATCAGCACTACTTACTGGCTCACACTCCCGCAGGCCAGAGGCCCAGGCACGGGGTGGGTGGGTCCTCAGCCTGTGGAGCCGGCGGCAGAGAAGCTGGTCACTAACGGTGGGGGCATGCATGCTCCTCAGTTAATGGGAGCGGAGGGGCAATGGAAGTGTGTGCATCACTTATGAAGTATTCTTGTCAGAGTCTCACTCGAATCGGAGCTGTGAAAAGGAGGTCCTCAAAATTTTAATTTATTTGCATTTCCCACTGTGAATTTGTGTTCCCTTCCTGGGTCGGTCTGGAATGTCCATGGACTCTGGAGTCCAACTGCCGGGGGGGTCAAATCCTGGCTCCCACACTCACTGCCTGGGTGGCCTCAGGGGACTGATGAGCTTCTCTGCCCTACTCCCTCAGGCGCAAAAGAGGGATGTGACTAATAATGACCTCATTAGGGAAATATGAGAATTAACTAATACAAGACTTAAGACACTTCGGATAGAATCTCACACACTCCACAGACACTACCCCTTACTACTGGCCTGTATTTCTAATGGGCCAGACTTTTTCTACTAATTTGTAGGAGTTCCTAATATATGGAGACCAGCATTTTTCTCCAATACAATCTCCCAGAGATCTTTAAGCAGCTGGTCAAATGCTGGGGGCCACTCTCTCCTAGAAGATACTCAGGGAGCACATTTTGGAAACTATCACTGAGGAATGAAATCAATCATTTTTACAAGGATAGAACTTACTACTAAGTATTGAATCTAAATAATTCTACTGGTAAGAAATCTCTTGAAACTGTAAATTTAGGTGGCTGAGCCACTGCTTTAAAGTAGCTGTTGAGCCCTGGCTGGTGTGGCTCAGTGGACTGAGAGCAGGCCTGTGACCCTAAAAGTCGCTGGTTCAACTCCCAGTCAGGGCTCATGGCTGTGTTGCAGGCCAGGCCCCCTAGTTGGGGGTGTGAGAGGCAACTGATTGATGTTTCTCTCTCATATCGATGTTCCTCTTCCTCTCTTTCTCCCTCTCTTCCCCTCCCTCTGAAAATAAAGAAATAAAATCAGCTGGTGAAACTCTCAGTGCAGAACCCTGGCGTATACAAGTTGTCATTAACAGAGTTTTGGGCTTCCAGGGCCACTGGCAAACAAGGACACGTGCACCAGCACCTTCTGCCCCCGCGCCCGACCACTCATTATTCAGTCCCAACACTTGCCTGACTGTTGAGCTCACACAACACTCCTGGTGGCTACTCCCACCTTGCCCGTGCAGGCCTTTCGGAAATCTGTGTGCCACACTGGTTCTACTACAGGAGTGATGTCATAGCCAACTAGGACCCCAGACAGACCCTGCCCAGGAACGGGCCTGTTCACCTACAGGAGGGAGTCAGGGGTAGAGAGTCAACAGGGAACTGCTGTGAGACAGAATCAGCCAGAACACTGGTGTTGAAGGGTGCGCACTAAACAGGCGATGATACAGGCAACTCAGGCCAGCGGGGGGGGGGGGGGGGGGGGGGGGGCAGGCAAGAAAAATCACCACGTGACATGGAATCTGCAAGATGTCCATGAAGTCTGGAAATAAAAGGGGAAAAAAATGATGTACGTGTAAAGTCATGAAGGGTGTCTTCACTACGCTAAAAAAATTGTCTGTTTGCAAACACTGTGCACACACCATACATTCTTTTCGTACTAGAAATTCCGACAGGCAGGCTGGCCGACTTGGTGAGCTGGGGGTTAAAAATCCATATTCCTATGAATCTGTTCTAAAAATCTGTTCCAGAGGAAGAAAGAGGGATATGCAAAGAGACAACCAGAGTTCAAGTGCTAAAGTAGCTCTTCAAGTGCTCAGATCTGAAAGACAAGAACTCAGGGACCAAAAAAAAAAAAAAATTCAGTTAACAGGAGGAGAGCACAGGGTCCCAAGCGGGGCCTAGCCCGAGGGGCGGAGGGCAAGCGGGGGCAGGAGCGTGCGGGCCATTAGGATAAGACTGGTGAGAAAGGCAGGCAGGGCTCAGGCTCCACACGGGCCGCAGGCCCAGCGCCCGTCTCTGCCCTCCCCAGACAGCAGCCCCTGCGCTGACTTGCCACTTCAACCCAACTGACGGTTTCTAATAACACAATCTGTGCTTCATTAAATGTGTCTGTAAAGCCTGTGGAATTTTAAAAAATACCTCAGTAATCTTATCAAGTTTAGTTTGGTTTTGTGGGATATGTGAAATCATAGAATTTCAGCAAAGAGACCTTAAGATTATCTTGTTTAAAACCTCATTTTTACTACTCAGGAAGTGAGGGCCAGATCAAGTATGATTTGCTACAGGTCACAACTCTGCTTTGCAGCAAAGCCAGCTTGAGGTCCTGCACCCATCTAGTCTCACTGCTTTCCCCGGCAGCCTCCCTTCTAATCTTTTTACCTTATCAGGTGAGGGGCAGGGATGCCAGTTCTCTGCTTACTCAGCACAAATGTGACAGATGGCAATGAATCCTCCCTAAAACCGGAGAGTGGTGGGGCTTCTTCTCACTTCAGATGAAGATCTAATGAAAATGCAACTACCCTCCCGATGATGTTTTACTTCTTTCGTCTTATTAGGCATCCGGGTTTGAGATCAGGTTATTTATTACTCGAGGAAAAGATTTTCCATCTCAAGGATACAGAGAAGAAAAGGACTGATTGTTTAATAATCAACAATACTACACTGCAGACCTAAGTGTGACCCTCCCTGGTCATTCCCTTGGCCGCCTGACGATGGTAAAATGGGATGTTAAACTTCTTTCCTTCAACAGTGAGTCACTAGGACAGCAAATGCACTAGGTGAAAGTTCCCAGTGACTCTGTTTTCCCATCAGTCGGCCACCTTCAGAGGAATGGTTCAGTGTAGACAAGTCCCCGCTATCTTTTCTTCTACAAAGACTTACCCCCAACTCGACTGCCACTGTGAGCATTTAGGGGGTCTGTGACCTTATGTCTGTAACGACAGTAAGAGTGACACACCAAGAGGTCACAATCCTGGGCCAGAAGCCTTCAAAACATACAGTGTGGGAGGACCAATTTACCTGTTCACACTCAGACGGCACACCTGTCAAATGGGGGCAGCACCAACCTTGGGAAGGTGTTTTCAACAACTGTGATGCTGCACTTGGCACAGGACCTGGACAAATGTCTGAATGCTGACTGTTGTTAGAACACTTAGGTCAATTAAGTGCACTTGTGTATAAAGTTCTGGAGGCCAAAAACTTCTATGGACACCTTAGGTTTCCTTCCCCATAGTAGTTCAAGATACTTATGAGGTCCATTTTAGGAGAAAGTCCAACTAACATAAGAAAGATACACTTTTATATGTGTGTGTATATACACACATACTATACACACACACACATATATGTACATATATATATATATATATATATATATATATATATATATACAATCTCCTCACCCAACATTTCTTTCATCACTTTTTTGAGACAGAGAGGAAGGGAGAGAAACATCAATGCGAGAAAGATGCACCGATTGGTTGTCTTCCATACACACGCAGAGTGGGGATTGAATCTGCAACCTAGGTATGTGCCCTGACTGGGAATCGAACCCACAACACTTCAGTTATGGGGCGACACTCCAACCATAAGCCACTTGGGCTAGGACAGAAAGATACACTTTTTAACTATGTAACTCAATCATGGTCCCATTAAGGTCACATCAAAACTAGAAACAGCAGGTCTATCGAGTTAATCTAATCACAAAGCTAAGAAGTCTTTTCTGAAATGTTCTCTTAAAAGAAAACTATGAGAAGATGAGGAGCTTTAGATTTTCTTTACTAGCCTGCAGCATCCCAACAGAAAACTAACTGCATCACTAGGAAGTACTTGGAATAAAGTACAAGTATAAAGCTTACATACTTTCATAAACTAGCTGTATGTCAAAGAAATTTAAAAAGAACAAGAGAGACCCTGAGTGGAGCATGTTATGCTCACCTCCCAGAAATACTTTTCCAGGACCAAGGGAGCCTGCCAGCCGCGACTGCAGGCCCAGGGCTCCCTGTACTCCCCTTTACTTTTAAAGGCGGCCACCGTGCACTCTCACTCGGGACACATTAAGACAAGGCAGAAGGTCTCCATAGTCCCCCCTCCCGTCTTTGCTGCAGGCAGTGACACAGGGAGTCACAGCACACCTGGAATCTAAAAGGCTTTAGAATCCCTAAAACAGGAAAAGATGGACACACTAACACAGAGACCTGAGGACGCTACAGGTTAAAAAAGTGGAATCTAAACAGCAAAGTAAGTGAACAAGCAAAACAGGAACAGATGCAGCAACACAGAGAACAAACGCACAGCTGCCTGGAGGGAGGGGGGTGAGGGGACTGAGTGGAAAAGGTGAAGGGAGTGGACAGTACAATTCGGCAGTTACAAGACAGTCACGGGGATGTAAAGCACAGCACAGGGGATACAGTCAATAATACTGTAATCACTACATGTGGGGCCAGGTGGTGGCCAGACTTACTGGGGAGATCACTTTGTAAACATACATATGTAACTACTCTTCTGTACACCTGACCCCAATATAAAATAGTACTCAATGTCAACTGTAATTGAAAAATAAGGAAGAAAAATATAAATTAAAAATAAAAATGCAAATAGTCATTAAAAGAAAAAGGAGAGAGCCCTGGCTGGTGTGGCTCAGTGGTTGAGTGCTGGCCCGCAAATCAAAGGGTCGCTGGTTCGATACCCAGTCAGGGCACATGCCTGGGTTATGAGCCAGGTCCCTGGTGGGGGATGTGTAAGACGCAACCACACATTGATGTCCCTCTTCCTCTCTCTCTCCCTTCCCCTCTCTAAAAACTAAATAAGTAAAATCTTAAGAGAAAAGGGAGAGAAAGTCTGACAAAGTTTTCACAGTCACGAATAGTCCCCATCTGTGGTTGCTAACTTCTAGCTAAGCTGATGGTCAAGTCTTCCGACTTTCTCCCTGAGAGAAGAACACAAATACCTTCAGCAAAGAACCCTGAAAAACCAGGCCACAGTGGAACAGTCAACCAGGCTTCCTTAAGAAGGCAATCAATGCTACTGGATGACACCCATTCTCCAGAGCCTCCCCTCAAAGGGTGGGGCCGCACGTCCTGTGTCTCTCCTAGCAGGGAAGCTCTGCAGTCAAGCCAGCCCTTTCCTCGTGAGAGCTTCTGAGCCCAAACTACATAAATGGCCGAAATGCAAGAATTTAGTGCATGGGATTGCAGATATGGTGACCATCAGCTAAAGGCCGAAGAGGACACAGGCAGTGGTCAATGAGAGATGTGTGAATCTAGGCTGACAGTGGGCAGCAACGGGTCACAACTAAGAGGTAAGGAAATGAACATGGATTCCAGCTACTTTTCAAGAAGTTTAATCATAAGGGAGTATTTTGGGGAGGAGAGGTTTTTTAACAGGGGAAAACAGGGTACAACTATGCATGCCAACAAGAAACATCACAAACAAGGGGGAAAGTTTAAAATGCAGGAAAGATAAGAGATATTTTTTCAAAAAGTAGAAGAAAATTGGATCAAGAAAACAGGAAAAAATAAATGTATCTGGGCAAGAAACAGACACTTTTCACTATGAAATGAAGAGTGGGAGTTTAAGCCTTGACCTTGTAGGTTGAGTCTTCTGCTTTGAAGAGACTCAGGCTTATCCAGGACAGAGTCATCCTCTGCTAAAAATAATGCAAAATTCTTCTCCTAATCTTATTTGAAGTGGGGTGGGGTTCAGGGGGTGAGGGGGAAAGCGGGGAAAATAGGACTTCTTTAAACAAAGACTTCCTGAGTACTTCTGTGCTATACGCCCAGGACACAGAGATAAATGATCACCATCAAGAGTTCACAATCTGGTGAGTGAGTGAGCCCAGTAAATAAATAACTTCAAACAGTGTGACAGCTGCCGTAATGCAAGCAGACACAAGGCAGGAAGGGTCACAAGGAATGAAGAGCCAGCCTAGCACTGGAGCCTTGGCCAAACAGGAAGAGGTTTAAACGCTTGATCTTTTTTAGAGCAAACAAACAAGAGGCAGGTTAAAAAGATTAATCCAATAGGAAGCACATCTGTCACAAACACCTTCCTGGAGATGAACACTCCTCCAGTCCATTTCTCCTCCCCTCTTTCATGAGAAAAGAGTTGGGGAAAATTGCACAATGAAAACAAAGAGCGCTTTTAAGTCTTATCTTGATGGGAAGTGAATCAATTTAATTAGACTTAGATTCAAACAGGCTTAAAGAAAGAAAAGTTTAACAATTGCATTTAAAAACATCTGTATTACTCTTACACCTCTGAGTCCATTCGAAGTGACTTTCTATGGAATCCAAGGCAGGTTTAGACCCAACTGTCATCCAATGCAATTGACAACCTGCTTTCCATGTGGCCACAATGGGAGGCCACCACAGAAGTGCCTGTTGAATACCTGTCACTATTCTAGGTGCTACAGTTGCAGGTGGGTGCAAAATAAAGGCTCTGACCTCACAGAACTGACAGTCCGGATGAAGCCACGTCACATGTTTGGAAGCTCGTTTTCCATTTCAGCAATGTCTTCGTATAGGGAGTGAATTTAATTCATAGTCACCTACTGTTCAATATGCCCTGTGGTGGGGGGGTGAGGGGTGAGGGAGCTTAGATTACCCCAGGGAGCCTCTCCTCCCCAGCCTCCGCAGGGAGCCACCTTAGTCCGCAAGAACAATTCTTGAATAGGTGGGAGCGGCACTTACAAAGTAGAGCTACCACTGTGCTCCAAGGATGTAATAATGCTAAAGCAAAGATTGTGCAGGTGATGGACAATTCAGCATTCTTTGTACGGACTACACACACAATTAAATTCCACAGACCTGCCAACTCCCCGCTGCCATTACTCAGGAACTACAGATTCCAAATACACACGACTATTCACAAATATTATATTATTCAAATTTGAGAAGGCACAATATGGGAAGAAGACAGCAAACGATGTCTGTTTTTAGTTTTATTTAAATTAAGAACTAAGAATGTAAATCATCTGAATTGATAATGAGCTAAAAACAACTAGCAAATGCCTCATACACCAGCTGATGCAGGCTTCCAGCCTGACAACCAAGTTATGTGCCCTGATAGAGGCAATCTCTTGTGTGGTCTGCTCAGCATGCCTGTCAATCTCAAAGTCAAGACTATGACAAGGATGCCCACAGTTCACCTTCTTACTTCTCACCAAAGCAGCAAGGAAACAATGAGAGAAATATACTTTAGGATGATGAGTTGTCTCTAAATATCTCAAGGGTGTCAGGTCGGGGGGGAAAAAAAGCTTTTAGAAACACAGTTTACAGAGAAGGTTGCCAAACACAAATGACCTTTTTGTAAATACATCAAAATATATTAATCTCTTATAGTCAGAATGCATATCAAAATATGCTCTTTTTATTTATCAGACTCGGAAAAGGCTGAAAAAAAATTTTCCCAGGAAAAGTACATCCTTGAAACATTGGGCCTCTCATTGTCTCTCTGTACTACTTTAGGATTTTATATTAATAATACATTTTTACCAGGTAATGAGTCTCCATTTTAAGTCTAAAATAAGAGATGTAAGCCACACGAAGGCTGGATTTTATGCGTTGTGCAGCCAGCTCTGCAAGGCTCAGGCCCTCCAACGCTGGTTTCAAACGCTGGCTGCTGTTAGGCCCTTTCGGTTCATTCATTCGGCACCGCGCCACATTCAACCCGCGAGTTGATATTAAATCCAGCTTCAGCACGTCACTCCCCACTTCACAAAGAGTCGTTTTTCTTGTCTCCTGCGAAGAAGACCCAGTGCTAACGCTCTCAGCTCTGTCCTAAAAAATGTCTCTTGACTTTGATTCTTCTTTGTTCCACTTGGAGCCATCTGTCCCTCCCTCCCAGGTGAGGCAGCTGCCCCCAACTTGTTCCCCTGCTGTTTCTTCTACCTTCTTTTGTTGCATCTGATGACCCTTGGTGATGATGGTTAACCTTTCAGGTTGCTGGGCTGCTAAACAACAGCTTCTCAACCCAGGAGACATCAGAATCACCTGCAGAGCTCTGAAAAAATACCAGCTTCCAGGCCCCATACTTAAACAATGAAATTAGAGCAGGAGGGTCCAGGCAGGCGAACTACTAACACTAGCCTGGAAACCTCAACAGCAAATTCACCAACCAGGTTACGGGTTACAGGTGATCACTATCCTGTTATCTGTGTCTAGGAGGGGTTTTTTTGTTTGCTTGCTGCTTAATCCCTTCACCTTGTTCGCCCAGCCAGCTCTGTGCCTGGCCCATGGACAGGAGGGGAAAGCAATGATGGTCACTTCAGCAAGGTTGTTCCTAAGCCAGGCTTTGCAAATTTCCCTTTAGAAATCCAGTGCCTTTAATAATTTCTAAAAACCCACCAGTTACTTGCCTATCTCTTGCTGTCTTAGCAGAAGACAATGGAGGAAGATGCAAGTTAAATCTCATCAAAAAGAGCCAGGTGGCCCTGGCTGGTGTGGCTAAGTGGATTGAGCGCTGGTCTGCAAACCAACAGGTTGCCTGTTAGATTCTCAGTCAGGGCACAAGCTCAGGATGTGGGCCACTCCCGGGTTAGGGGAGTAAGCAGGCAACTGATCATGTTTCTGTCCCTCTCTTTCTCCCTCCCTTCCCCTCTCTTAAAAATAGATAAATAAAATCTTAAAGAAAAAAAAAAAGAGCCAGATGGCTAACCTGAGAGACACCTGACACATATTATATAGCCAGAAGACAAGAGGCAGAGTCCCCGAAAGCGATACCAGCACACAAGACTAGGATAAAACTGGTTTAATAACCACCTTCCACCACAAAAAGTCACGCCCAGAGACGACAAGTCACAGAAGCTCACCTGAGTCCACAACAGGCAGAGCAGGCAGTGGGCCATGATTTGCAGGACGAATGCAAATGCAAGCAGTTTAAATATCTAGGGTATGAATTATCAAGCAGGCCACACCGGAGAAGAGCAAATGTCCAAAGTGAGTTCTGGCCTTTGGACAGCCCCTGCTGCGTGAGGAGGGCAGATTCCCACCTGGGCTTGGGGTTGCAGACAGAGGAAGAGCAGACCAGAGTGTTGGGTGAGGGCGGGAGTTGTTCTGGATTCTTCTTACACCAATCTCCCTTAAACTCCTATTTGTTCCCTGGACAGGAAGGCTCGGAGCACAAGCAATGCTTCCCTGGGTGAAAAGCTCCCTCTGTGCAAGGGGTCCACCGTGGTCCTGCAAGTGGCCGAGACAGACGTGTGCCTCCTGGGAGGGGCCTGCTAGTCTCTGTCCCACCCCACGCCTACAGGCAGGACACTCCCTTCCCAGAGGTGCAAAATTTCTAAAACATTTCATTACGGAAGAAGCAGCAAGCTTGGGAGATATATTGCTTGCTTTATTAACACTCCCTCTTCGGACTAAAATCGCCTGCATTGGAACATAAACACAAAGCTAACCCATATACAGAAACCACTAAAATGATGTTAAGTTTCAAAATAAACGGAGTCAGGCAACAAAAACTCCCCGAGCACGTCTGCATCTACGGCTTCCTAATCTTTGCAAAAACCGAGTTAATAAGATACTAAAATGGAAAGAACTCTGTAGCCTAATTTTTATGTGTTTGAGCAACATGTTCGCACATCAATAACCTGGTGATGTTCTCTGGCCTTTTAAGATTTCTCCACAGGAACAGGCCAACAAAGAAAACAAGTGCCTTCAGAGACGCAGCTGAACGGGGAAAGAGTCACTGAATACTCTTGGAGGAAACTTCACCGTGTCATTTTCTGAGTTATTGCATTTTGCCATGCACATTTTTTTGCCCAAATTTTTGAGCAAAAAGTAAGGGTGCACATTATACATGGGTACTGCCTGAAATACCTTGTATCTGTTCTTGTGCTTTGTAATTATTTGTCACATACAATTTCTTGTACCATAATATGTTCAAAAATAAATGCTAAAACTCCTTTATAATACAAAAGACAAGTATCTAAATATAAATAAATAATTGAGTTAAAAAATTAAACAAAAGTTTTTTCCCCCTGAAAATCTGGGCGCCCAAAAACATGGGTGCTCATTATACACGGGAGCACGTTATACACAACAAAATATGGGTACTTTGAAGGGTTTTTACTCCAGTTTTTTGTGTTGTGTTTGTTTGCTTTATTTTTAACCATCTTTACAGACTCCTGGAAACAGAAGCTGTAACTAGATTGGGGCAACACTTCCCAAACGTTCCTGTGTCCATCTGCTTCTGGTGTTTTGATTTCTGGGCCACTGCCAAACCCACCGACTTCTCCCAGACGTTCCCGATGCTGGAGGGCTGTAAGCAGGCAAGAAGCAACAGGATTCCAAGGCGGAGTCATGCAAAACTTTCCCATCATATTGGAAAAACTTAACACTTGCATTCACTGACCAAACGCCTAAGTGTGCCCAAAATGCCGCACCATTTCTGAGCAACTGGCTCCCAGACTGTCTCAGGGGTGTGCTCAGCACACATGTAAGATCACCCGGGTCACAGGAAACTGCGAATGGAGTTGATGTGCCCACTTTAGAATTGGGGACCCCAGAGCTAAGAAATGCTGGCCTAAACTCAATAAATAAATGTTCTCATTTGCCATAATGGGGTAGAAACTGGAATCTGTATCCCTCTTCCACCCCTCTGCCTGCCCTGCCCTCCCACCACACAGCTGTATCTTTGTCAGCATTACTCGTGTCAATAAAGATCAAGTTCATTCCCACACGGACGGCAGGCACTTGCTAAGATAGGCCTCCCAGTCCTTCCCTCCCAGGGGATGGGTGTTACGGAAGTAACATCAGCATCATATAAGTAACATGAGGGCGCAGACGACAAGCCCTGCCTGGGTTCAGAGAAGCTAGGGATCAAAACTGCGGAAGAGAGACAGAAGAGTTCACAGCAGCTGCGTTGGATGGTGAAGGACCCAGAATTTTGTGGAGCAGGGGCTCAAGGCAAGAGTGGCAATGTAGCCAAGGTGCACGGGATGCAAAGTACAAACTCTGCTCAGGGACAATGAGGCACACTCTGGTTAAGCAGAGAATCTGTGGATAAGCCTGATCCTTGAGTGAAAGAAGCACATCTTCTTATCCCCAAACCCCTAGCACTCAGCACTACAATATAATAGTACCTCAGTCGATGTGCCGGAAAGAAATAGTATTTTTGTGCTAAGTGTTGGAAATAAGGGAAATGAGGCTCCACAGGTATGTAAGACTTTAAGACTTTGAATTCACATGTAGAAACGTTACCTTTGACCATGGGAAGGAATTCAGGCCTCAGCACCTTGCTGGGCTATTTGTGAAAATCACCTTGCTCCTCTCTCCCTCTGTTGTGTTCACCTGGCAAAGCCACAGCCTGGCTGATCCCAACTATTCGCCCTTCTAGGCTGAATGTAGCTGGAGAGCAATACCTGGGTGACCGCCTCCCTTTGAATCTGATCTCAAGCCAAAAGTGGACATGCCACCACCCTGTTGACATTTCTGCAATCCCAGTATGCTCACTTTCCCACTTTCCAGAAGGACCACCCCACTGCTCTTTCACCACCTACCAGCTCCCTTCCTGCCTTGCCCAGCCTCTGTGTCTCTGAGAAAATAACAGCAAAGGCACAGGAACTCCCTCTTCCCCACACCTGTGCTCCCTTGCCCTCCCACCTGCCTGCCTACCTGCCTTTTCACTCCTGCTCACCACCTTCCCTGCTGCCCCCAAAAGCCCAGCCCTCCAAGTACACCAGCTCCCAGCCCATCTCACCTCCCATCCTCCACTTCTTCCTCTCCTGTAGTACTGCCGACTGTATTCAGAATTCATACGTCCTCCAACACTCACTCCTTCCGAAGAAACCTGTTTCTTCTATCACACCAAACTTCATCCTCACCTAGGTGCTAGGACCACCATTCTCATCCCATTCTCCCTTCAAGCCACCCCAACCTGCCTCCTCTGGCCTCTGGTCCATGGATATTGCACATGGTGGGCACCAGGGCTCCAGGCTGTCAACCCTGGTGGTCAACTTTTGGTCTAACTGTTCTTGATCTCTCAGCATTTCTCAACTGGGGCGCCCACTCCTGCCTTCAAACTTGAACTTCTCTGGGCTTCTATGACCAGATATATTCAGGTAGCTCCCCACCTCGACACGGCTCCTTCTCAGGACCCTGCCCTGCCCCAGTGTGCTTCTGCTGGGGCCACCTCCTCCTCCCTGCCACACACTTGCCCCTAAGTGATCTTACCCAGGGGCAGGTTTTAAATACCATGTATAACCACTGGCTCCGGAAACCATCTGCCCACCTCCATGGGGCCAGCCCATCACCAGCCCTCACTGTAACCCGGGACTGCCCTCTCCCCAACCCAGTCCCAGAGCTCCCACCCTCAAGCCAAGCTCCAATCCTCCCTTCAGGAAAACAAACAATCTTCCAGGGCCTTCAGAACCCCACTGGTCTCTCCCCTTGTCAGGCCTCCTAAAACATTTAAACAGTCAGCAGTACGGGGTTTATTACTTCATGACAGGCCTTCCATAATTGTTCCCTAAATGCCTTCTTCTTTGGTGGAAATCCGTCCCCTCCAACTCAGTCGCTTCTGAACAATGCAAGCATTCCATTTTCTGTGCCTGGCACAGAGCTGGACACACCGGTAATGTCCAGTTATCAGGGTCGATAGCAAATACACATAACGTTTTATAAGTAAAAACCAAATTCACACAGTGTTTTTAGTCTGTTAAACAGTCTGAGAAAAATCTGGACTTTGTCACTGAGTTACTTGACAAATCATTAAAAAAAAAAAAAAGTAAAACACTTTGTCTAGAACCACCAGGTAGCATCGTGAGGAAAACACCCACATTTGGAAAAGCAAGGGCTAAATTTGTAAAATTTTCTATCACTGAAGTCTTCACAAATTTTAAAACTTAAAATACTGAGCAGCACTTCACATAAAACATGGAAATTTAAATTGTTTACTATATTCCTAACAAAAACATTCAATGTGGTTAAGTTTTTACTCAATGTGTGTGCAAAAATAATCAATGCAACTTAATCCTGTAATCCAAAAGGCTGCATGAGATGCGGAGACAAGTGTGGTCACGCCAAGAATTTCTGCTAGAACTCTCCTTAAATGTGGCTTTGGAAATGAGTGCTGTTCGTGAAGACAGCTGAACAGCCTGAGCTTCAGGCTGTTTAAGTCCAGTTCATCCACTAAGTAGAAATAGCCTTTCTTCATTATTAAAATAAATAATAGTAAATCCTATCCTATCCTCGCCATCCTCTCAACCCCCAGTTGGCCACACCTAAGAGGTTAAAACTCAAACCAGAGCGCCTGCCTGTTCTCCAGCTGGTACCTACAGCCGTCCCTCTCACCACTCAGGGCAGCGGTCACCTGCCATTGACATTGTAGCAACAGCAACTGTGTAGCATTGCAAGCCACACTGCCCTCCTCCAATCAGGTGGGCAGGCTGGGGTCCCCACCTTCCACCCCCTCATTTCTTCCCCTCACCGTTTCCTTCACAATTACCTTTCTCAATCTTCTTATATTGGATCAGGACCCTCTGATCCTCAATCCCACCAACTGTGCCCCAGGGAGGTCTGGGATGCCTTGCTCTGGGTTCCTTTTGCTACATGCACACCCCAGTATTGGAGCATTTACCATGTTCTGAGACTTATCCATGAATCTTTCTCCCCAAACGTCTCCCCAAGTCCCTGGTGAAGAAAGACCAAGTTTATATTTGTATTCAGCGCTGATTTGAATAGTGTGTACCAAAAAGTGTGTCCAAGTCCTAACTTCTGGTATTTTTAAAAGTGACCTTATTTGGAAAGAGTCACTGCAGATGTAATGAAGTTACGAGTCATGAGACGGGATCATCCGGGACTCAGGGGAAGCACGAAATCCAGTAACTGGTAGTCCTTGTAAGAGAAGGGGAGAGCATTTCAAAGAGAGGGAAGAAAGCCATGGGGAGACAGGCAGAGATGGCAGTTCATCTGCTACAATCCCAGGAAGGTCAGAAGCTTACAGAAGCAAGGGTTCTCCTAGGGACTTGGGAAGGATCATGGCCCTGCTGACACCTCAATTTCAGACTTTAGGCCTCCGGAACTGGGAGAGAAGAAAAGTATTTTCAGCTACCAGTTTGTGGGAATTGGCCGCAGCTCTAAGAAACTACCACCCGGTCCAAACCTCAGCGTGCTTGCTGCCTGCTACCTAAGGAACCACTCAACAAAAACTGTGTTGAACTCAAAAGAAAAAGGAGGGCAATGGGGAGAAAGATGGGGAGCATCAGAGCTGCAGGACAAGAATCTGGAATGTGAACCTCCCACTATTCATTCACTGTGACAACTTGGGCAAGTCATGAGAGTGAAGGAACCGGCCTAAAAGACCCTCTGCCAGCTCTACCGTGGACCATCTTCATCCAGAACATCAGCTCTATTTGATCCTTAAATGAATTATAAGTTCCTGCCATTAAGTAAATACATTTTTATTAATCTCTATTTCATCTAAAGAACATCAAGGTGCAAAAAAATTGGTACAAATGACATTTTAAAGGCACTTACTGTGAAGGAGCACGCAAGAAATCCGGTAAAATAGCTTAACTGATAGTATGCTAAAAAGTGATTTTCTACATTTCTTTTTCTTTTTCTTTCTACAAAGCAAAATCAACAATTTACAAGTAGTTGATCAATCCTGTTGGAACTGCTGAGATTTCAGAAAAACTCGACCTAAACTTGAATCAACTTAAGTGCCACTGACCCAGAACCCAAAAGGCCAATGACTAATTTCTCCAGAGTAGCAAGGGGTGGGGGGGGGGCATCTCCAACACAGAGGTTTTCTCCAGTTGGCTCCACACTGAAATTAAGGTCCATACCCCAAACTTGCACTTCAAAGACTCTGGCTCAGAAATAAGTAAATACAGCTGCTGCCCCTACCAAATGGTCAAGTGTTGGTTGGTGAAGGAGTCAAACAAAACAAAAACTAGTTTACCCATTTTGATGCCTCCATAAACAGAAACACACACCCACACACCCATTTTCCAGTGGGAAACCTTTCGGAATTCAAACAAAAGGAAATGAAGAGCAAAGGGGTTAGTAATGAGATTTACACTTACCTTACCCAATATCCTGCTTAGTTTGGGTTAAATCAGAAACCACAATTTCAGTGTTTCATGGGTCATACTGCTCCCCTGGCCTTTATGTTCAATAGTATAGTGGCAGCCTTGGTGTTCCGGTTTTGGTTTTGGGGGTGTTTTTCTTTTTTTTTTTAAGAAAACCAACCAAAACAACATGGGGGGATGGGGAGCCAAGGGACTCATATTTCACTTCAATAAAAGATCCATTAGGAATCCATTAAAGCTTCCCCAAACTAATTCAAAGTTCAGAAAATAAAATCAAGACTCACTGGGGCCAGCTGTCCAGCTGGAATGCGCAGAACCACCCAAAACTGGACCGTGGATCTCAGCACACACTGAGTTGAGACCAAAAACTTTTACCTTCCAGGTGGCAACTCAGTCCGAAAAACAAACCCTCAAATTGGAAGGCTAACAAACCCACAGTGTTCAATTCCAAAGTTCTCGGCTTTTAACTCTGAGCCCTCACACGCGAAAACCGAGCTGGCAAGTGCTAGGCTTCGTCTCAAATATGTTTCCAGCCCTTCATAACAACTCAGTTTTAAAAAGGTCTCTTTAACCGTAATAAAACGAAGATAGTAAATGGCTAATCAATAATCTAGGGGTTGGGGGAATCACACAAAGGGGCGTTCTGAGTCCAGTGTTGTTCTGTTGTTTTGTTAGGCTGCAAACTGGCATCTGAGTGTAACTTAACGTGCACAGAGTTAAGAGTAGGCGCTTGGAATGAAGTGCAGTTTTGTGGAAGCCCGAGCTCTGGATGAATGAACTGTAATTCTGCCAAGTGTGCATGTTTACTCGCATCCTCACGTGGCAACGCGCCGCGACAGAAGCACTGCTCCTGGACAGCTCGGGGCTCGCTGGGGAACCTGAAAAGTTTTACTTTGCAAACTAGCGGAGCAAGAAGGCACCTCAGAAGCAGATTCATTTGCCTTCCTCCAAATGTGCCCAAGCCAATCCCTCCACCCATCAGCACCCTTGCCTGAAGCTACATTTACACAAAGGCGCGTGGGTGCCCACAGGACCCTCTCCAAAGTTTGCACCGAGAGCAACAGCGCGACTAGAAAGCACCGGAGGGCGAGTCCCGGGAGCGAGGGCTACTCACAGGGTAACGGTGCGGTTGGGCAGCGTGTCCGGGGGCAGGACCTGCGCGAGCTCCAGACTGCTGCACACCACCTTGCCCTCGGCAGCACCCGCCGCCCTGCCGGCCGCTCGGGGCCGCCCGTCGTGCTTGCAACCCGGGGGAAGTGCCTCGGAGCCACGGCCACCTCCCAGCAGCGCCAGCAGCGCCAGCGGTAGCAGCACTGGCGGAGGCGCTAGGCGGCCCCGCAGGCGCCCGGGCTGCTCCATGCTGCGGGCCGGGGCCTGCTGGCCGAGCGGCAGTGCGCTGGCCTAGCAGGCGGGCCCGGCACCCGGGTTGGCAGGGACAAGGCGTGGGCCCAGTGGCGCCCTGAGCCTCATGGCTGCCGGAGGACGCGCCCTCCTCGGCGCCAGCATGCTCCTTTGTCTCCTGCAGCCGCGCTCGGCCTCTGGGGAGCCGCGGGGTCACAGCGGAGTGGGTCCCAGCACCGCTCTACAGCCCGGCGGGATCGCAGCTTCCTCCAACGTCGCAGCCGCCTCCAACCCTGGCCTGCAGGGCCCCTCCCCACCCACCTCCTCCTCTGCCACCGCCTCCTCCTCGTCTCCTCCCCTCTCCGCGCAACCCGCCGCCCGTGGCTCTGGGAAGGAGGTGCGCGCTACCGGCCCTGCCCTGCCCTCCCGCCCTCAGCCTCCGGGCAGGAGTTGTGGGGGCCACGCAGGGGCTACGGTAACTCGTGGAGAGGATGGGAGAAAGTTCTAGTCCAAACTCCAGCCTGAGTGGCCACCCTCACGTACACTCCCTCCTTCGTGGCTGCCTTCTAGACAAAGCTGCCCTGTGCGCCCCCGGGGGCTGCCCCGAATTCCGCCGGAGGAGTCAGGACCCGGCCTGAGTGAGGGAGCTGGACAGGGCTGAATTTCCTGGGAGAAAGGAGAGACCAGGGAAGCGTCCCAAACCAACTATATTGAAAGTAATCGCCTTCCCATCTCACTCCCCAGGAAGGGATTTCAGGCTTTCTCCTGCCACAACGTAAGTAGTCTCATTTGTTCAGAAGACAGCACAGCTTGGAGCAGGTTTCTCACCAGGAAAGGGGACTCTGACACCTTTCTGGCCTTCAGCAGCTCTGGCTTTGGTCCCTGCAAAGGATGCATTGGGGCTTCCCTGGACCAGTAGTCTTCTAAAAGAAATTTCCCTGTGACATCCAATATATAACTAGTTAGAGCAACATTGAGCAAACTAGCCGAGAAACGCCAGCTGAATCGGTTACATACTCGTCTGTGTAAGGCTGCCTGCCCGTGCCTTAAGGTTTGAAAGACCAGGGCTCACATACCCTATGTTCAAATATTTACAAGGAGTATATTAAGCTAACAAGTGAAATATATTCTAATCTCCTACCTTAAGAAACATTTGTTAGTAACAACCTGTAAGGACAGACCTGTGTACAGAGCCCTCAGATACCTCGAAGCTCCACCCTGAAACATGGTGGGAGGAGACAGCCCCACCCCCACCCCCAGTCCTTGGCTTACACATTGCCAACCCCTTTGCTTCCTGTGCCAGTCCCATTCGTGAACAAGAGGGGCTTTCTGCATGCCTGGACACCCAGCCCACTCACCCAAGCTCTATCCACACCCCTTGGCCGCTCCTTGGACCTAGGAGTGCACAGAGCAGTTGTTTGGACCTCCAGGTGGGAGGGCAATTCTGGGAAGAGGCCTGCTTCGGGCCTGAAAGTTGCCTTGGGAATTTTCCATCAGGGAATTCCAGGAGCCTGGGTACCTTGGACAAGGTCTAGAAGTAGGAAGGGGACGCAGGCTCTTCAGGAACATACATACCCATTGGTCCCAGAGATTTTCCGCCCCTTGGAGAGGAGAGCTAGGATGCTGCCCTCTAAAAGGCAGAGCCCAGAGCATGGTTCTTCTTGCCTGGGACTAAGAGTTCAAGGCCAGTACTGCCTAAGGCCCCTACAGAGTTTATCTTAGGGACCAATTCCCAGGAATCCATTTATATAACTGGAACTTTCTCAGTAGAGGGTAAATGGCCTTCCCTAATGTACCCTATTGCATTAAATTTAAATAGCACTTCATTTGACCGACATTTTTTAGCTTCAACTGTGTAAATCTAACAGTGTTCTTCCTCACTGATAGTATGTCCTGCGATAAAATTGTTCTAGGTCTGTGCTGTCCAACATTACCAGCAATTACCGGTAGCTGTCTAACACTTGAAATGAAGCTGGAGTGAGGTAAGAATGTTATTTCTCATTTTATTTTATTTTCACTAATTTAAATAGCACAAGGTGCCTACTGTGTAGGCTACCACGTTGAACACTGAGGGTCTCAATACTGATGGGCAGAAAAAGCGGGAGGCTGTCACAATGATTAAGGAGCTTTAAATCTATTTGTAAGCTTAGAAGGCAAACGGATGCTTCTGTGTTAAGTGGCTGAAATTGATCTCATTCCTCTTGCATTTATTTAAAGAATTATTGTTCCCTAACAAAATCTTTATCATCATTATCTGTTTCCCTTACCACGATAAAAACTTCTTACTCTAGCAATAGGCAGATTTTCAGAGCCGTATTGCTATTGACATAGCCACCAATTCTCATGTGAACTTAGAATCTGTGAGTATTTCCACATGGTCTCTTTCCACCTATAGTTGAAATAGACATGCATGTCTCTTTCAAACTTTGTTTACCACAGATACTGACATCAATTTGGCACCTAGCCTCATTCTACTTCAGTATAGATGAGAAAGTTATATAAAGTATAGAATTATCAGAAAAAAAGAGCTGTCTCGATGTTACCATGACTCCAAGGACAAATACAGAGGAAAAGTTTTATTCTATGGATAACTTCAGTCACTCTTGTATACAAATCACTCGTACCATCTTTGAAATTAAAACCATTATGAATCACAAAATGGTCATATATTAAAACTGGAAAAGGCTTCAGAAAGTCTTTCAACAGTGTAATCCTGGATTGCACACAACCCACAGTTACTATCATTCTGTACAGCATAGCTCCCAAGACATGGCAAGCGGTCCTTTCCACACGTACCGAGATCTCAGAGGATGATACTGTCTGAAACGTACTGTCACTTATGCTAGGTCACACCAAACCCTTCACTTTAATTAAGCTCCCCAGCCCTGACAGCCTCTCGGAAGACAGTTCCATCTTCTGCTGATCCTCCCCTCAAGTGTCAAGAACATCACACTATGCGAAGATGTAGGACTAGCCAGGTCCTTTCAAAGTTTGTGCTGTGTTTCTGACCATCCCACTCACAAACACCCTGTAGAAACTGTTTGAGACATTGCTCGTGCCCCATGTTCATGTGCACACAGTCCAGTAAAACTGCAGTTGCACCCACTGTTGCCGCGGGGCTGCTAGGTGGACGGCATTCCAGAGCTTCGAGGCTGCAGATCCTGTCTTGCTATGTCACGTGAGGCTTGTAGAAGATACCAGGGAAGCCCTCAAAGATGCTTCGATTTTCCCCCTAACATGGACATTGTGTGCATTATGTGTGTGAGTACATATGTACTAGATATGTGTGTGTGCATATACACATTTGCTACCCTAGTCATTGACATTTTTCACACGCCAGTCTTTCTTCTCTAGTAGACTGAGGGCTCCTAGAGGCTTTTCCTGACCCCCTTCTTTAATTGCTCCCTCCCACCTTCAGCCATTCCCTCTTACGTTACTCCAGAATCTAGACCAATTATCTACACTGAGTTGAGATAACATGGCTTGTTGGGACCTGAAGATAGCTACCTCTTGTAATATATTTGTTTACTTTTAGATGTTGTTGGCCTCGCCACCACAATACCAGCTCAATGACACTCTGTCTTACCGTATTTTGCCGTATATAATGCACACCCACATTTTTGGCCCAAACTTTCAGGAAAAAGAATCTTTTGTTTTAATTTTTTAATTCATTTATTTATTTATATTTAGAAACAAAACCGATGATCTTATTCCAGGGTATTGTTTTGCATACAGATATCATTATTGCTTTCTAGAGTTACGCTTTTAATGCACAAGCGTAAATAAAAGAATTAAAAACATTTATATAGATACAGAATTAGTATGACCCATATATAATACGCGTCGTTATTTTTCCCTGAAAAATTTGGGCAAGAAAACTGCACATAATACACGGCAAAATACAGTATTTGCTCTCTACAGCAGACACTGCTGGATGTTGCCAAAGGGCCATTCCCTAACTTCTCCCTTAGAGACTGAAAAGGCTAATCATTTCCCAGCTGCCCTTCCAGCTACTATGGCTCTAACCTAGTTCACGCCAAAAAGAATCAAAGGCTGTATTGTCCAATACGGTAGACACTAGATAGATGCATGTGAGTATTTGAATTTCAATTTAAATTAAATAAAACTAAAAATTCAGTTCCTTAGACACACTAACCACAGTCCAGGGGCTCACTAACGATCTGTGGCTGGCAGATGCTGTTTTGGACAGCGCAAATTGCAGGACGGTTTCAACATCACAGAGACTTGTCATCAATGCTGATCTGAGGGGAAGTCTGCTGGGAAGCCTTAGGATGGAAATAGTTTGTGTTACAAAAAGAGACGTGTAAGAGATCTCTCCACCACGCTCGTTCATCTTGCTTTGAGATGGTCTTGTCAGGACATGATACCTGAAGCTGAAACAGGTGTTTTTTGACCACAAAGCAAAAAGCTCAAATGAAAATTCCAAAATATCAAGAGGAAACGGGAAGACAAAAGCCATTTGGTCACTGAGGTCACAGCTGAGCCACCAATGGAGCCTCGGGACTGACTTGTATTGACAGCGAATGCTTTCTGTGCTAAGCCTCTGTCACGGCAGTTTTCTAGTGCCTCGAACAGTGCCTGGCACATGGAAGGAAGCCCCAAATGTTTGTTGATTCACATGGCTTAAATCTTACTCGTTCTTATGTTCCTCACACCTACCATAGTTCTTCATATATATTGGCTGGTGAGTGAAAGCTTTTTTGAATTAAATATTTTGAATAACTGGGCATAAACTGCCAGCTAAAATCAACTAACTCGAGAAGATTGACTACAGTTTAGTCTTCTAGAAGCAAAAAAGGAAAAAAAGACTGACTAAAGTTTAGTCTTCTAGAAGCAAATTTCATCTTTTTGGTGAAGCTTACAGGACAAAGAACAGCACTGTTTAGCACTTGCAATGTCTCGGTGACACTTGCATAAACCCCGTTAATAAACAGACATTCTCTGTTTATTTTTGCATCGTTTAATGTTAATCTGTTAATTGTGACAGCTGTAGTTTATATTTTTAGTTATTACATAGCATGCGCTAGAATGTGTGCTTGGTCGTTATCCAGGGCCCAGACAGGAACAGCCATAGTATCTCAAATGACCTCCGAGCCTCTTCAGACAGCTCAGCTCCCGTTCTGGCCGACGAGTTAGTGGAAAGAATGGCCTTTGACATGTCTCTAAATCTCACCTTTCCGAATGAGAGCTGGAATTGGAACCGGCTTTCAAGCGCTCCGATTTTATCCTGCTGAACCATGAATTCTTCCCTTGTGTGTGCGCCGCAGCCAGACAATTACTGAAGTGTAGCCCTGTGACGGTTAAATGCTTTTCTTAGATGACCAAATATCTTTCTGAAACGGCATATTCTTTACCCACTGCAATGCAATTATCATCGGTTGTAAAAGAAAGAAGAGAAACGAGGCAAAAATTGGCCAGCAGTGCCACATGGGGAATTACCTTGGTGTAACCGTTGTCTCCAAGTACACCACCCAGCATTTTAGCACAGAAGTCGTGGAACAGGAAGGCTCACAGTCCAAATTAAGGTGCTCTGATCACACAGCTTTTTATATCCATTTAAAACACGCGGTGAGAATACGAAAAAGTGATGCGGTAGGTTAACCCATAAAGAATAGGAGGCAAACAGATGAGAGATCACGCCACCTGAATATTGGGTCACACAATGTTCATACGACCTATATGAGTTGATCCATCTGTCTGTCTCTCTTCTAACTCAGACACGGCAAACTTCCCCACTGCTGGTGTGGTTATAAAGATCAGAGTTGAAGTTTGAGCAAGTTAACCCAACAGATTTAGGATCTCTGGGGCCAATCCCTCACAGGCTCTGTTAGAGAGATACTGGGGCAGTTGTGCCTGGCCACAGTCATAACGCCTGATAAGCATCTTTGGATGTTATTTGTGCTTTCTGGACAGGGGACATGCTGAGCCAGATAGTATGTCACCCGTGGACAGCTGATGTTCAGCCCCATAATACTGGGTGTCTCATGTACCTGGAACATACTTAGTGAATTATAAATATCTGTGCATACAGCGTCCTTTCATCCTTCTACCAATAGGTAGTTTTCACCTTTGTTCCATCATTTTTACCTGGTCACCACACACTTGTTCTTTCTCTGTCTATGTCTACCATGTCTCACAAGTAGAGAAGCTGTTTGCTTCTCTACTTCATGTCATCTATTCTGCCTTTTTTTTTCTATTGGTTTATTGCAGAATTAAATATTTTTAAATAATGCAGAAAAAAACATTATATGACAGATGAAATAACAGACTTTTGGGAAATTTAGAAATATAATCCATACCAGAGATGTAGATAGCTTCCCCAAATAGCAGTATTTCCTGAGTATCTATTTCCCAAATATAATTAATGCATAGAAAGTATCTTGTTATATCAGCTGTGTTATTATGTTTTAGTTCTATATACCTACTATAATGGTTAAAATCTGTCGACCAACTAATAACTTTTAATGATAAGCATAGCAGCAAATATGTCAATCATGAAATTTCTATCCAAATTTTTTTTTTTTAAAAAAACAGTAGCTTTTCTTCCTTAGTGTCAGTTAACATCAAAATCCATTTGTTGAGGGACTTCTGGCCAAGTTGGAGGCATAGGTAGACAGACTGTGCCTCCTTGCACAACCAAAACAAGGACAAAAACAAATTTAAAAACAAAAAACAACCAGAACTGACAGAAAATCAAACTATATGGAAGTCCAACAACCAAGGAGTTAAAGAAGAAACATTCATCCAGACCGGTAGGAGGGGCAGAGCTGGGCAGCCGGGCCAAGAGGACTCACGTGGAGGCAGTGGCTGGTGGACCAGGTCCCACATTCGCACACAGATAAACCGGGAGGAACAACTAGGGGATGACAGTCAACACAACCCAGGGCTCCAGTTTGGGGAAATAAAGACTCAACCACTGATTGAAAACACCTGGGGGTTGAGGAGGCAGCAGGAGAAACTCCCAGCCTCACAGGAGAGTTCATTGGAGAGACCCACACGGGCCTAGGACGTACACAAACCCCCCCCCTGGGAATCAGCACCAGAAGGGCCCACCTTGCTTGTGGGTAGCAGAGGAAGTGATTGAAATCTGGCAGAGAGCAGAACAAGTGGCACTGTTCCCTCTTTGACCCCTCCTCCACATACAGCACCACAACGCAGCCACATGGATTGCCCCGCCCTGGTGAACACCTAAGGCTCCGCCCCTTACTATGTATCAGGCATGCCGTGACAAAAAAAAAAAAAAAAGGCCCAAATGAAAGAACAGTTCAAAGCTCTAGAATAAATACAACTAAGCAACGCAGAGATAGCCAACCTATCAGATGCATAGTTCAAAACACTGGTTATCAGGATGCTCCAGGAACTCACTGGGTACTTCAACAGCATAAAAAAGACCCAGGCAGCAATGAAGGTCACATTATGTGAAATAAAGAAAAATCTAGAGAACCAACAGTGACAGGAAGGAAACCAGGACTCAAATCAATGGTTTGTAGCAGAAGAAAGAAAGAAACATTCAACCAGAACAAAATGAAGAAACAAGAATTCAAAAAAAATGAGGAGAGGCTTCGGAACCTCCAGGACATCTTTAAACATTCCAACATCCAAATCATAGGGGTGTCAGAAGGAGAAGGGGAACACCAAGAAATTGAAAACTTATTTGAAAAAGTAATGAAGGAGAACTTCCCCAATCTGGCAAAGAAAATAGACTTTCAGAAAGTCCAGGAAGCTCAGAGAGACCCAAAGAAGTTGGACCCAAGGAGGAACACACCAAGGCACATCATAATTACAGTAGCCAAGATTAAAGATAAGGAGAGAATCTTAAAAGCAGCAAGAGAAAAGGAGAAAGTTACCTACAAAGTAGTTCCCAGAAGGCTATCAGCTGATTTCTCAAAAGAAACCTTGCAGGCAAGAAGGGGCTAGAAAGAAGTATTTGAAGTCATGAAAGGCAAGGACCTATATCCAAGATTGGCAAAATTCTATCCAGCAAAGCTACCATTTATAATAGAAGGGCAAATAGTGCTTCCCAGATAAAGTCAAGTTAAAGGAGTTCATTATCACCCAGTCATTATTATATGAAATGTTAAAGGGACTTATCTAAGAAAAAGAAGATCAAAAATATGAACACTAAAATGACGATAAACTCACAGCTATTAACAACCAAACCTAAAAAAAAAAAAAAAAAAAACTAAGCAAACAACTAGAACAGGAACAGAATCACAGAAATGGAGATCACATGGAGGGTTATCAGTGGGAGAGGAGGAGGGGGAGAGAAGGGGGAAAAGTACAGAGAATAAGTAGCATAATGGTAGGTAGAAAATAGACAGGGGGAGGTTAACAATAGTATAGGAAATGGAGAAGCCAAAGAACTTATATTTACGACCCATGGACATGAACTAAAAGAGAGGGAATGTGAGTGGGAGGGGGTGTGCAAAGCAGAGGGGAATAAAGGGAGGAAAATGGGACAACCATAATAGCACAATCAATAAAATATATTTTAAAAAATCCATTTGTTAGACATTGAAGTTAAGAACAATATAACAATAGCCAGAGGGGATGGGAGGACAGGGGGGAGAGGGGTTTTCAGGAACTACTATAAAGGACACATGGACAAAACCAAGGGGGAGGGTGGAAGCAGGGCAGGGAGGTGGGTTCGGCTGGGGTGGGGTAGAGGGGTAAGGAGAAAATGCAGACAACTGTAACTGAACAACAATAAAATAATTTTTTAAAAAATAAAAGAAATAAAACACATCAAAGATTCAGAGATGAACAAAAAAATCCATTTGTTGAGATGAACAGAATGGAAGATATATTTGAAATTATACATTTCTCAACAAAGTAATTAGGACTTTGAATCAATCTCTCAATCAGTATGTTAATAAAATATTGAATATCTTGTTGGATTTCTATAACATACTTTTAACACCCTCATATCACTTAGAAGCCTCAAACATTATTAAATCATAAACAATTTGGCTATATAAACTTAATCTTTAAAATTTTAATTTAGATATATTAATAATTTACTCAGATTACATATATTTTGGATAATCAGATTGTTTTGTCTATATGTCAACAAATCAAAATGCATGTATAGTTTTATGTAACTTTATAGAATGCTAAAGTATAGAGAAAAGTAATAAAGTAGAGAGGAAAAAAGCATTGACTTTTGAAGTCATAATATCTGGATTAATATATTGACTCTATCCTTAGCTGGGTTACCTTAGGCAAGTTACTTACGTTCTTGGTGCCTAGGTTTCTTCATTTGTTATAAGATTTAATTCAATTTAATACGATGACATCAAAAGCATCTAACACATGATTTGCGCATAACAGGTGTCTGCTGAAAGCTAGCTGAACCTGCATCTAACTCATTGCCTCCGTTTCAGAGGGAGCAGCTGAAGCCTGAGGTTAAATGAATGTGTGTAAGGCGTACCCTTGGTCACTCGGAAACCTGGGCCAGGGAGCTGGGAGAACTTCGCAGGTGTAACTGGTTTCCCTTGTAAACCAGTAATCTGACTCGGCTAAACCGGTCAGGAGTGTGGTTTGAACAAGTCACTCACTGAATATCTCTGCTTCCCTACCTGCAATACAGAGGGACTGATAATTGCCCCCAACAATCTGGCAACATTGGAAAGGTAAAGAAGTAATGCATGAAATAAATCACTGGGGAAAACATCCTGTGTGATCCTAACACATTATTATAAACACTATAAACTACAAAACATGTCATCTTTAGTGTAGTGTAACACTACATTACCATTGTATACCAGCTCTTTTCATCGGTAGCTTTCTAAATTCCTCCCTAAGAAATGCTGTGAATGTTCCTAGTCAATTCTTAGTTCTACTAGCAAGGCAACATGGAGAACTGAGGCAACTATGCAGAAAATGCAGGAGGAAGCAAGCCCACTGTCCCCCTCCACAGGGTCTGACTCTTACGGCTCTGTTTGTCCAGGTGAATAGTCAGTCGTTCTCACCCCTTTTCAAGTGAACACTCATCGCTACATAGATGAACGTATGGGCATTCTAAGTTCAGTTTAATATACCTGAGATGCTTCTGAGCTGTGGTCCATGAAGGGAAAGCTTTTGTCCGGTTCATTACTGTATCCCTCGCACCTGAGCAGTGCCTAGCATGCAGTAGGCACCCAATAAGTGTTTGTCAAGTGAATAGATGAATGAAGGAATAAATGAATGAAGGAGCCAAAGAATGCATGATATTTATCTATATTTTGTGTGTGTGACTACTAAATAACTATAATTGTTATAATCTAATTGTATGGTAACTTAGGCAAAATTTTTCTTTATGAAGTCAACTCTCAGCTCAGTTGGCTGTGCACTGACCTCTTAAAACTATTTGAATATTTGACGCTCTCACTGCCGCATTATAAATGGTGAAATCCCAGCCATCTGACTCTAAAGCCTGCTCCTATCAGGCAGAGTTACTCATCTAATTGAAGCTTGTTTGCCTGTTAAAGCCCCATATATTAACTTCTAAATACACTTAATTAGCTTCTCTAATATTCATTATATAAAACTCAGTCCCTTCTCGTAGCACTGTATAACCAAAACAACCTGTCTGGCAACTAATATGGCGATATAGAAGGGGGGGGCAAAAGTTAGGTTTACAGTTGTTCGTACGGAAAATAACAAAATAGTTTATAAATAATAATCAAAGAATAAACTCTATGTTTTGTGCACTCACAACTGTAAACCTACTCTTGCCCCACCCTGTGTAGAGTCTTGGGAGAGAGGGAGGTTCTGTTCAAGGCGTTGTTCAGGGCGGTGCCTACTCTTCACGGGAGAATCGCAGGAGTTATTGGTTACTCGGTCAGCTGAGACTCTTCTGCTTTTGCTCTTTTTTGCTTTGTGTATCCAGCCCCTTCCTCTCCTCCCCACAGTGAGTCCCTGAAAACAGGGTAGTCAAGAGTCACGCATTTCTTAGGTCCCTTGCCATAACACCAGGAAATTCTGTCATACACTCCGTTGGTCAAAGCAATTCCAGGTGAAAGTGACAGAAACACAGCTCCAACTGGCTTAATCACAAGAAAGAATATAGTATTGGTTCCTGTGAACAGCAGTTGCTTCAGGCACAGATGCATCTAGAAACGGAAGAAATGGCCCCAGGTCTCTCTCTCTCTCCGTCTCTTCCACACTTTGTTGGTGTTGTTCTCTGGTCGGAAGGACTCACCCAGTAATTGAAGAGCCTCTGGCAGCTCCACCCAGTGTCACCTTGGTGTTGTAAAGTCCCAGCAGGACAACAGGCCTTTGGCCCAGTGGTCCCAGTAAGGGCTGGGACAAGTCTCCCTGGGTCACATCCTTGAAGGAGGGGTGGGGGCAGTGAAGTCCTCTGCTGACCTGGTCTGGGTTGAAAGTATTCCTCTTGGAACCAGTGTAGGAGAGGGTGAGTTCCCCAAATACATACTTGATGGCAGAAAAAAACGCCAAAACTGTCCACTGTGCTTTCTTTATCTCAAATAGTATTATATGTCACACAGAAGCAAAAATAGGAAGTCACAAAATGCTAATCACAGTTATTTCTGGGTGAGAGGCTTAACAGCAAATTTTAATGGCTTTTAAAAATATTTTTGTTCTTTGTTACTTTTTAGAATGTACACAAATTACTAATGTAATTTTAAAGATACAGATTATTTTCAGAATTTATTCCTTTCATTGAATACATGAATGGATAGTGTTACTGAGTTCAGTGCATGTAAAGTGCCCTTCTCAGCGCCAAGAGCAGATTCAGTGAATAAAAAGGCTCGGTCACAACCTTCAAGCTAGGGAGGACAAGCATCCACTCACCTAATTACTACCATGAGGTGTTTAGATTCTTTCAGCAAAGGACAATTACTGTTATTACTCACTGCTTATCAACCGCTTCCTGTGTCATAGCAGAGATCAAAGATTTAAATGTAAAAAAAATCATAAAATATGCTTGAAAAAGCATGTTTGTTCGCATATATACATACAGCCATATGGGTGTACATGTCTGTGTACGCATGCATACCACAACGAGACACAGAACTCAAATAGATCGATTTTATCTCATAAAATTTTATAGTCTGCCTTAACAAGTAATGTAAAAAAATCAAAATCAAGTTAGTAAAAAAAAAAAAAGCTTTGCAATGTATAGGGTAAAAGAATAAGAGGAATAATTTCTTTATTATATTAAAAAAAACCCTTACGAATCAGTAAAAAACATGCAACACACGAAATGTGTGAATAGCTATCTCACAGAAAGAAAAAAATAAAAGGTATGAAGTATGAAAGGATGTTCAGCCTCCCTAGTAATTAAAGAAATGAAGCAAGCAAACTCACCAACAAAAATTGAGATACTAATTTTCACCCATCAAAATGGAAAAACTTAAAAGAGTTAAATGATATTTGGTGATTTCCAGGGGTAAAGAAGCCAACCTTCTACTTGAAAGCAATATAAATGGATGCATTTTTTCTTTGCTTTTCCCTCCAGCTTTATTGAGATATAATTAACATATAACATTGTGTAACTTTAAAGTGTACAGAGGTTTGATTTGATACATTTATAAAATGCAAAATGATTACCACTAATTGTTAGTTACCACTTCCATCCTGTCACATAGTTACCATTTCTCTTTCGTGGTGAGAACAGTTAAAACTTACTCTCTCAGCAACATTTAAGAGCATGGCATATTATTATTAGCTATAATCACCATGCTGTAAATTAAGGGTACAATTTTTTGGCAGGACAATTTGGAATCATCTTTCAAGAAGATTAACAGCAAATACCCTTTGATGCAGCAATTTCATGGGACATCAGTGCATGTGTTTTGTAATGACAAAGGGCTGGAAATTACATAGACATCTACTAACAAGCTGGGTAAAGAGAATGGGTTCAATAAATTATGCTAAACCACAAAGGGATGACACTTCACCTCAGGTGAGGAGTTGAGAAAAGAGAAAAAGAGGATCTCTGTGTACTGTGATCTCCGAGTTAAATGAAAAGAGAGATACAGTGATGCTCATTTCTGTCAATCAGTGGGTATGTCTTTGTACTGAGCATGCGTGGAGTACTGTCGGAGGGGTACAAAGAAACTTGATCATTGATACCTTACCTTTGGGAGAGATGTAAGTTGTGAGACTTACATTTCATTGTGTTCCTTTTTTATATTTGATTTTTAAAAAATTCTATACATATATGTATTTACTTTATAAGAAAAAAAGACCAAATGGTTTAAAAATAGACTGAGAGCAAAAATTGTACATATGTTTTTCAATATTTGCCATGAGTAGACAGCAAATCATCAGAGTATATCCTATTGTTCCAAGAAGAATCTCTTGAAGGAAACCTCTTAATTATATAGGTTTAAAAAATATGATTATGTCAGTGCAAAAACTATGAAGCAAAAGAAGTATCTACTGCCCTAAGGAAGTCCATTGGGGGGAAAAAAACCTTTTTTGTTTGTTTGTTTTTGTTTTTAATATCCCTTCAAATGTAGATCAGGTCACTGGGGGAAAAGGTGGATAAATTTGCATAGAGACCAAGGAGACTCCTGGGAATTAGGGATGGAGCCTGAAGACCAGGGCCCCTCTGAGGTTCAGTGGCTTTATCTCTCTGATAGACTTAAATGGGCTTGAGGGAGTTGTGTTGTAAGTACGGTTTTAGCTGAGCTTAGAGAGAACTGCTTGTGAAGGCTCCTGCAGCTGGAAAGAAAATGGAACATTTGGGAAAATGAGAGAAGACCAATTTGTCAGGGATTCAAAGGGAGGGGAATTGTGCCACCCATTGAGACCGGTGAGGGAGACAAAGGTAAGATCTGGCAGGGGTTGTGTCTTTGTTCAGTAAGAATGTTGTTTTTCACCTTGATAACAGTTGGAGGCTAGTGAAGGGTTTAAAGCAGAGGGAAGACACAAATAGAAGTTGCAGTTTTCTGTGCTTTTGGCTCCTGCGTGGAAGTTGGAGGGGGACAGGGGAACTGCGCAAGAACAGTCTATGAAACAGTGAGGTGTCTCTAGCCAGAGATGAGAGATTATCCTGGTAGCTTAAACTATAATAGTGGGAATAGGGATGAAGAGAAGTGGGCATATATGAATGATACAGTATTTAAGAAACTGCAAGACTCCTTTTTCTGCTTGTTTGGGGAGAGGGAGTTGTCCAAGATGCCCCCCAGGTTTTTGACTTGCCTGGGTGCATGAACATGCCACTCATCAACTTAGGAAACCCTGGAGGAAGAGCACTTTGCCTGGGAGGATCAAGAGTCTGCTGGGGCATGTTAAGACCTGGGTCCACTGGAAGCATTCAAGTGGTGTGCTGAATAGGCACTATTGTAGTCACCAGTTTGCAGCAAGGCTCGGGATAATTGTGGGTTTTTTTTTCTGTCAGAGCACATAAATTGTGTTTGAAGCATAAGTGAGGATGAGATTTCCTAAGTAAAATATATATATATATACATATATATATATAAAGATTAATAATCTTTAGAAGAAATAATTAAAGGAAAAGGAATTAGCTAGCATCAGTCCTAAAGACATGAAAGTTTTCAACTTTGGGAGAGAAGACAGCAGCAGACAGAGTACGAGAAGGAGCTGGCAGCAGAGAAAGAGGAACAAGAGAAATGGAATGAAGCCTGAGCATGGCATTTCAAAAAACGAATGTTGTAACAATATGTGACTGGTGATAAATCTCTGTGATCATTTAACTTCTCCTTGTTTTATGGGTAATGAGATTACTCAGTGACAAGTAACGATTTGAAGAAATCTTTCTTTATCAAGGACAATATCTATTTTAAATCTACCCTTCTTACATTGCCTCTGGAACACCAAAGGAAGTGAACACCAATTTAAACACCAAAGGAACACAGAACACTAGCACTAAAAGCACAAAACCACCTGTCCTGCGGGGGACACCCAGCGACACTCCACCCTCCAGCCCCATCCTCAGCACCGAGCTAATGGAATCCCTGCCATTGGTGACAAAGCTTTTTAAGAGATCGCTTCTGAGTTTTACTAATAAGCGTGGAAATCCCAGCTGACTTCTCTTCAGCAGCTGCGGAACTCCAGGGAGAATGGTTGTTTTCTTTTCTTTGTGGCTCTACTCAATTTTTAGAAGACAGCTTACAGTTCCATGCCAGATGGCACCAGAAGAGGCATTTCTGAGGATTTTGTTGTCACCAAGTCATAATGGAAGGATACCTATTCAATACTGGGTCCATCTTTTGCCCATTTATGTCTTTTAAAGATAAATTTCTCATCTAGTCCTTTACAAAGTCTCCAGCAAAATGTTGTCTTTTGGCAAAATAGGTAAAAATATGGGGCTGACTTCCAGAGGAAGTGTTTTGTTTTATTTTGTTTTGCTTTCTTTCGTTTGTCTTTAGAATGCTAAGCAGAAGTCAGTAAACTTTTTCAACAGAGGGCCAAGTGGTAAATACTTCCACCTTTGCCGGCTATACAGTCTCTGTTACAACTACCACGGAGAAAGTAGTGGTGGACAATATGTTAATTAATCAGTGTCACTGTGATATAATTAACCTTTAGGAACACCGAAATTAGAATTTCACATAATTTTCATGTGTCATGAAATGCCATTCTTCCCCCCCCCCCATCCATTTAAAAATACAAAAACCGTCTTAGCTTGTGGACTTTATGAAAATCACTGGTGGACTGACTGCTGCTCGAGAAGAGACCAGCCGAGCAGGTTTGGACTTGAATTGTCACCTCCCTTCTTCCCTACACCCATGAATTCAGAAGGTTCAGTTCCAGCTATTGCAAATGAAAATGTTGAAGCCTGGGGGACAAAACAATCTGGCAAATATTGGAGTCCGGTTCTCCCAGCATTCTTATTTAAGGCAATCTGTGTAGTTGGTGCCCTCCAGGGACGATGGCCCTTTGCCCGGGGTTGATAAGACTTACCCTGGACAGCTCAGATAAGGCTTCCAACTACAAATTCTCACCACTCAAGCTGCGGCTGAATCAGAACTCTCGTCAGAAAGAACAGTGTCCATCAATCCGCGTGTTGCAAAACCCAGTGCGGAGCTGACTGTTGAAGCAGATGTTTGAAGTGTAACTATAAGCCCTTAGAGTCATTTGGGCAGGGAGTCTAACCAAGAAGTTCTCCGGGCATCCGCCTGCAAAAATCAATACAAACTCTTGGAATAAATTTTGAATGTTTCCTGAGCCCTCAGCCTCAGCGACCTCGGGCCAATAATGTCACGTAGGCTGGAATGGGGTACCACTCTTTTCACAAGTGGTACAAGTCTTATTATCTGTATTCGTTCCAGGCCACTTGACATGAGTTTCAGCAATGAGATCATGCAGATTTCTCCAGAAGGTTTCATAAGATGACCTCATGACTCCCTTTCAGAAAATCAGTATCATTTCTCTACAAAATGCATCCTTACCATAAAATCAACTCATGGTGATGGCTTGAGATCCAGCCTTTACTTCAGATTCCTGCTGCTTACCTAATTTGAGACATAGGAAAAAACGGGACATTCTACAAAGGGAATTCTGTAATAAGATCAGCCAAAAGACTGAACAGCTAGAGGTCCTCAGACTTTGGTAACAAGAACACAACAAAAATCTGTAATTCCTAGGCTTTCCAAGAAAAATTCTCAAAACTGAACCTCAGACTTGTACTCGGACTCTGGAAGCTGAAGAAAACTCCCTGGTGACAGATATACTAGGATAGTCTTTTTCCAAGAACACATCCTCAACCACGGCTTACTCCCCTTTGCCGAGCCTCCCTTAGTGACAGAAACTCTATTTAAGGAATTTAAGGCATGACCACCGCTAGCACCTGAAGCTGAAAAGGCTAATAGGAAACAGAATGGATTTGTATCCACTCAGAGGAGCTTTGGAGACACCCAGCCAGGTTTCTCCTTGTCCTCTGAAATTTAGCCCACAGCTCTGTAAGGTTAAATGTCATGGGAAAGGAAACCTTAAAGCTCTCTCTGCAGATATTGTCCATCTTCGTACTCTTTGTCCTTTTCTGCCCCACCATTCAAACTAAACAAGGTCGGAACTCTCCTCATCAGATAGTCTTTCTGAGTTCCCAGTTTGGGATGAGCTGAGTTTTGATTTTAGTGCAAGTAAAAGAGTAGTTTCCTCAGACAAGACAGGAACAGAGTTGCTGGTTGCTGATACAGAACATGCTTTTTTAGGAACGTCAAGACCAGGCATTCAGTGAGCAGGGGAAAATCAGTGGTTTGGAAGCATGCTCTGACTATTGGGGAGACGGAGAGGTTGTGCAAGATAAATACGGAACAGATGGTCAGATAATTGGGAAGTTATGGTCTATTAACAGAGGAAGATTGTCAAGGCTAAAAGCTGGGTTAGTCAGGTAAGGCAACTGAAAGAGGCGGCTGTGAGTGATGTTCACATTAGGATATCCCTTCACTGGATCCTCTAGGGTGAGTTGGTCCAGGAATCCCTAAGGGTCTCCTCTCAGGAGTTAGTTCTCCCATGATTTCAGAGACCTAGTACTCCAGATACTAGGCTTAGACTGTAAGCTGAAATGCCAGTCACCTAAGGAAAGTTTGGAATTTTCTATCCACTTCAAGGGTAGGCGGAACTATATTTCATGAGCCTTTCCTTGAGTGAGGGTGAGCACTAACCATATTGACATGATCACTTAAAGTAGTGACACTAGAACCCTGCCTGGTGTGGCTCAGTGGATTGAGTGCCAGCCTGAGAACCAAAGGGTGGCTAGTTCCATTCCCAGTCAGAGCACATGCCTGGGTTGTGGGCCAGGTCCCTGGTAGGGGTCTTGTGAAGGCAACCGCACATTGATATTTCTCTCCCTCTCTTTCTCCCTCCCTTTCCCTCTTTCTAAAAATAAATAAAATCTTTTTTTTTTTAAAGAAGTGACACTGGAAATTTAACTTTTTGGGTTTTCCCACTCATATAACTCATGCAGCAACATGATTTAAGGCCTCCCAAATGTCTCTGTAATTCATCATCTGTTGATAACAGAAATATGGTGCAGAACAATGAATGGGCTTAAAGCTGAGAAGTAGAAGCACTAAACTCCAAGCCTTGTACTGGGAGATGTTTAAGAGTGCTAATATCCATGACACATCTCAGAAATGCTGATAACACAAAGGGGGAAAAGTCTGTTTTCTAAATAACTAGGAGCAACCATTAAGTGGAAAGAATCAGATGAAACACCTAACCTCTTACTACAGTTGATGTATGTATTTGAACTTTTTAAACCATCCGAACGTTGAACAATTACAGATGCAGAGACTGGAAGTTCTCTGCAATCGGTAGAAAGCCTCTGACTAAGGATATTGAGCGTTAAGCAGGGCCACCCCTCAGGAGACACGAGAGAAAAAGATTGGCAAAACACCAAAGTGAAGAAGAGGAAAGATACCAACAAATCATATTCAGAGTCTGTTTTCTGTCATCATAACCCCATCTGGTAGACTAATTAAACACTATATGGACTTGAAGAGGGGAAGAAATTTTCTCTACCCTTCTAGGTTCTTCCAGCTGGTCTTATGATCAAATCAACATGCGACAGATTAGCAAGAGAAAAATAACCAAGTTTAATTACATACATACACATGGCAACCCCACATACATGAGAGAGTGAGAGACCCCCCCCCACAGGAGGGGTTCAAAGTAGAAGGGAAAGTGACTTGTATGGGACACTATGAACAAAGGATGAGGTACGGTGCCTTGGGGCTTCAGAGCGGCGCGGTCGCTCACCGGACCATAAGAAGAGCAGATATTCCATGGTTCTATGTTTGCACTGCCCTACAGATAGGTCACAAAAATGCTATTTCTGGTAGTGACTCCTGTTATGAGCAAGGACTCCAATTTATATTTTTTTAAAGGAGAGGTAAAAGCTTCTCTTGAGCCCACAGGGTCTCAGTTGCCTTTAGCTCGAAATAATCCACATTTCAAAGTGGTGTATTTTGAGGAGGCCTGTTTCGAACCCCTTCAGACCACGTTATGTTAAAACGTGAATGTTGAAGAGAGTCTATCTATCTATCTGTTGTTATGTAGCTTAACTACCTGCCTGTAGCTTGTTTGAAGACAACTCTTCTGATTTGAAGATTAAGGTTGGGAATTGAAACCAACACTTACACACAACTTGGTCACTTGGGAATTAAAATTCCTACTCCCTTCACTCCCCATAACGGTTTACCTTGACAAGAGTTTACTCGTCCATTGTCCTCATCAGTGTGGTTTTCATAAGATCCATTCAGACTTCAATGGAAAGCATCAACACACAGTTTGAATCCTGAGATTCTTTGACTGTCTTGCCTCAAAAATCCTTGCCTTACTATTTTCAACAACTCTGGACAGATGGTATCTTAATCTTCACACAGTTCTCCCCAAGCCGTCTTGCACTGAAAAACCCACCTTGAACTAAACTTTGACTTCTCAATGAATTCTGACTTTGTTTCCCTATTGAGACATGACCAAAGCTTTGTGGAGATGTGTTCTGCATGAATATGGTAAGCAATATACTTAGCTTCGTCTTACCCACAGGTTGTGTTTGGGAATATTTGAGAAGCCGGCTTTCAACAAGGTCTATTTTAGTTGTTTCGCCTACAGGAAAATTATGCTTCTAGCTTTCAGGAACATTTACAGAAGACCAATTTGTGCTGGCATCTTTAAAAGGTAGATTACTATAACTTCTCCCTGCACACTTAAAAGATGGCTTCATTGTAGGCTTGAGATTGTATTTATATATATATATAGTAGTTTCAGGAAGTTTGGTGGAGGAACTTTCAACAATTTGTGGCAAATGGTATATTTATTATTTTTTTGGCACAGCATGACCAGGATGGTCTTCTTTTTGTCCCCATGTTCGTTCATCACGAGAACTTTCTCTTATGTCTGACCCTCTGGTGATTCACGGTCGGGTGAGTAATTGAGGTCACTTGATACCACATGATGCGCACTCTTTTTGCACTCTTTCCATGATGGATTTTGAATAGCATGTTCTCTTCCAGCGGCCCTGCTTTAGATGGAAAATGTAGTATACATTGTCCCAGCTTTTATCTTGTCACCCAGTGTTAAGGGAAGGGCCAAATTTGAGTCTTTTTTCTTTTTTTGGCATGGAATGAGAGCCCTCCAGAAATATTGGTTTACACTAAAGCAGAGGTCTGCAAACTTTTACTGTAAAGGTACAAATAGTAAATATTTTATGCTTTGCAGGCCATATGGCTTCTGTCACAACTGCTCAACTCGGCCATTATAGTGCAAAAGCAACCATAGGCAATATGTAAACAGATGGGCATGGCTGTTGCAATAAAGCTTTATTCACAAAAACAGGCAACAGGACGAATTTGGCCCGTAGTTTGCCAACCCCTGGATCAGAATATGAGCTCCGGAACTAGACAGAGCTGAGTTTGTAACCTCATTTTCCTACTTGTTAACTGTGTGACCTTGGGCAAATCACTTAACCTTTGAGCTCTACTTATATGTATGACCCATGGACATGAACTAAGGGGAGGGATGCTGGAGGGAAAGGGGGTGCAGGGTGAAGGGGGATAAAGGGGAGAATAAAATGGGACAATTGTAATAACATAATCAATAAAATACACTTAAAAAATAAAATAAAATGGAGAATTACACTACCTGCCTCATATGACTATTGAGAAGAATGTGATGATACATGTGAAGCACTCAGCTAAGTGTCTAGGGTTTTTTGAATGCCAAGAAACTATTAAGTATCACTAATCGATCCTCTTGATACTGTATTATTTATCACTTATCTAGTTTACATGCACTGAACCATTTTCTCCATCAGTGTGTGGTGGGTTTTGTCAATTAGGGAGTTGAGTTCCAAGTGTAAAATTTCTGAGCATCATACCTGATTTACTGGTTCTATCTTTATTGTTGTCATATCATTGGGGTTCCATGTGGCTGATAAATAACACTTTTTGCTCCACACTCAGCCCCTAGTTTTACTCCCAATGACTGAGATACAAGTGTCAGACTTAGGCCACAGATCAGAACATCAGCTTTATTGTTGTGAAAACTGAAGAATGTGCTTTAATCTGTGGTCCCCAGGGCTTCCTAATGTCCTCTTGCATTAGTTCATTGTACACATCCAGTCGTAGGCAATGTTAGACAACTTTCCATGTCTCGCTTTGCATGGAACAAAACAAACCTGCCCACATAGGCTTTCTGCTTGACAGAAAACACAACCAGAATATGTGTGTCCTTGAGTGAGGCTGGTTCCAAAGAGAAAAGAAAAGAGTCTGAGCTGGAAGCGACCACCACCTTCTCCCATGTACACAAATAAGGTGAACAAGAGCAGGGAAAGAACAATAGCAGGAGTGTTGCTATTGCTGAAGCCTCTCCCTGAGGGAATGCAGAACTCCAGGATGGAGGGTTTCCACTGACTCACAGTACTGAGTCTGCCATGTGCCAGGCAGTGTGCAAGTGCTTCCCTTTGACTAGCCTACAACATCTTTATGACAGCTCTTCGAGACAGCATTGTGAGTCAGTGAGAGAGACAGAAAGGAGAGGGGGAGGGAGAGAGAGAGAGACTTGTGTGTTCCCCGGGATCTTTCAGGAAAAAAGTGTTAGGGCCAGGATTCAAATCCGTGTTCAGATCCTGCCTCCAAAGCTCAGGGAGTCTTTCTAGCAAACTTGGACTATCTGATCTGAAAAGAAGACAGACTAACAACAAACCAAAAGCAGAACACTAATGCAAGTTAATTCAGCTTAGGTAAGCTCTTATTGCTGCGTAGCCATCACTACATTATTTTCTTGATGATTAAAATGCTTACGGTTAATAAACCCACTCTTAGATTTCCCTGCCACTTAAAAGAAAGTAAAGACAATATATTTCCCATTAAAAAAAGGAAACAGAGCAACATAGAGCTTCCTTCAATTTTCTGACTTCCACCTCTTTCTTCGTACCAAATAGTGGTGCTGAGATTCCATCTACAAATTCCGTTAGCTTCTGAGGATGTAATTTGCTTGGTCTTAGAGACTTACAGTCACTTAAAGTGGTTATGTGCCTTTCTTACTATCTTCTCAACTATCTTGGGCTATAATTCCTTTTTTTTAAATTGGACCTTTCCAACTTGAAGGAGACCAAATAGAAATATTTTAGTGTTTTGTCACCTGTTAACATTGTAGTATTTAAAGGGTAGGTCTGTCCCATCATTTTCTCTTGCTGCAAACAGTTGAAAGATCCCTTTCTGTCTTCTTTCATGTCTTTAGGTAGCCTAATTCACTCAGCTTTGTACCTTCCTGACCATGCTTACAGGTTCTTCCTATTCCTTTATATTCACCTGCCAGTCTTAAAACATTACATCCTAGAGCGGGCACGAGCGCAATTCCATGCAGATCCACGTGATACCTTTGACCCATTTTCAATATATGATGTTCGCATTGAAGGGCAATTGGAATTAAATTGTTAGTTCCCATGAAAAGTGGGCCAGATTTTCTGACATTTTGATGAAATGCTGTTTCTTTAAATAGCCATACATTTGGACGTTCTATCAAAACAACCGACAAGATGGCCCTTCAGGATCTGCTTTTACACTTTCAGCTCGGTTGCTTTCCAAACTGCTACAGGTTCTTTCAGTGTTGTTTTTGCTGGATAATGCTAGTTGTGCCAGAGAGTAGTTATGAAAATTTTGGTGGATTTTAGGGAATTTGGTTTGTGTTGCCCTTTGAACACAAATTGATACTGCTGACCCGCCATTAGTAGGATGCGAAATTTGAGTCATTTCCCCTGTGGAGGTGATGGATTGTGCTGTCTGAGCCGCTGACACTCTCTTCCGCATTACCCATCGTGACTAATCGTGTGCATTTGCAAGATGATTAGCCAAGGTTAGGGGTACAGTCTGTGATTATGAAACCGATTTTTTTTCTTTATGTGAAAAATTACTAGCTTACGATAGCATTCCATTATAATTTTGCTCCATATCTTAATGACTTTTAATAGCAATTCATATTTCTATGACTATTTACGTGTTGTTTGCAACATAGTTCTTGACTAGAGTCCTCTCCCACCCTCATTTTTCTCCCATTCAACGTTTACAGCTTTAAATATGCCAATTTTACCATTGCAGTACCAGAAGTTCATTCATTTGTTCAACAAATTGAGTGCTTACTATGTATTAAGCTGTGTTGTCATGCTGGGGATAGAGCTGCAAATAAGTCAGTCCTTCCTGGAGCTTTTGTTGTAGCAAGGGGAGGAGGAGAATACTAAAGTATACAAGTAAAGCTATAGGTAAGATGCTAGAAATAAGGGGCGGGGGAATAAAGTATGGAAGGAAGCTAGAAAGTGCCAGGGAGGGAATTGTTCCTTCTAAAGCCTTCGCTGATAAGGAGACAATTGAGCAGAGACTAAAAGGAGTGGAGGAGCCACTTGGCTCTGTGGAGAAAGGTCTTCCAAGCAGATGATCCAGTGAGTGGGAGTACTGTGAAAAAGGAAGCATGCTTTCAGGTTCAAAAACAGCCAGGAGGCCAGTATGGAACAAAGGCAGGAGAGAGAAATTCACAGGAGATGAAGTCAGAGGAATAAGAAGGAGCCTGACTGATTAAGTCCACATTGGCTATCTTAGGATTTTGGGCTTTACTCCGTGTGAAACTGGAAGCCATTGGGTGACTTTAGCTGGAGGAATGCCTTCATCTGATTTCTTCGGCAGTCACCTCGGCTGCTATTTCAGAATAGATTTAAGTGAGATGCATTAGTTATCTATTGCTTTGTTGCAAATTGCCTCAAAGTAGCAACTCCAAACAACACACACTTTTTTTCTAACACATAGTTTCCTTGGGCCAGGAATTTGGTCATGACTTAGCTGAGGTCTCTGCGTGAAGGCCTCATAATGCTGCAGTCAAGGCATTGGCTGGGGCCTCAGTAATCTCAAGGTCAACGGCTGCAGGATCTGCCTCCAGACTCACTCAGTGGTTGTCAGCAGAGCTCAGTTCCTCTTGAGCTGTTGGCCTGAGGGCCTTGGTTCTCTGTTAGCTGATAACCAGAGGTCATCCTCAGTTCCTTGCCAGGGAGTCGTCTCCATCAGAGCAAGCAAGCATGAAAAGCCAGAGAGAGATATCTTAGCAAAATAAAAGTCACAGTCTTTTGTAACTTAGTCATGGAAGTAACATCCCATCACTATTACTGTGTTTGGTTCATTAAGTCATTAAGGCTGGCCACACTCAAGGGGAGGGGATTACTGTGGGGGTATGGCTACCAGGAGGTGGGATCACTGGGAACCATGTCAGAAGCAGCCTACCATGAGAGACAAGGACAGACACGGGAGATCAGTTAGGATGTCACGGGTATATTGTTAATGGTTATTGATATCTCTGTGTGTATTTGCTTATTTATGGAGTAGGATGCTAAATAGTTCCAAAATCCCTGCTTCTCATGCAGATTCTGGATATATTTTTGAAGTTCAAACTAATATTTATTGAGGCATTGGATATGGAGTATGAGAGAAATATTAGAGTCTAGGATTACTCTGAGATTTTGGGGATGAGCCTCTGGAAAGATGCAATTGCCATTTTCTGAACTAGAAAAGACTGAAAGGAGAGGATTTTCTCAGGGAGAGGAAGGAACCAGAAGTTAGGTTTTGGACACGTCGACTTTGAGATGCCTCTGTGACATCCGGGTGGAGGTGTTGCTTTGACAGTGGTATGTACGGTTCTGGAGCTCCAGGTAAAGGTGTGAGCTGTAAATAAAAATTTGAAAGACATCATTATTTACATTGTACTTAAAGCCACAATACTAGCTAGCTAAGGTCACTAAGTGAGAGTACCTGCCGGAAGTTCTAGAGACTGTGCTAAACTGAGAAAGAAAGTGTTTGTGAGAGATTAGTGGATGCAGACCAGTTAACACTGTATTGATCTCGGCAGTCACCTTGGCCCCAGCAAGGGCAACATTTTACACTATGCAAATCCATCCAGCTTCTTATGGTCCGGAACTTCCACAGTAGAACTTTGATCCCACTTTGCATTTTTTTCTACCCAATATATGCACCCAAACTGAGAGTCTGGATTCTTCAAAGATAAAAGCAAGCCTACACTAATGCAAAATGGAAGTTTGGAAATCACAGATCTTTCGAGAAAGAACTTAAGAGATAATTGGGGGGGGGGGGAGAGGCAGGGCTTAAAGTCATTTAACGTGAGCTCAGGTCTTAAAATGCTCTTTTCTAGCTCTTTTTTCTCTCTTTGGCCAATTTCATCCACTACTTTTACTTCAAAAGTCATTTACATGCTGACAAGTTCCAAAGTCTATATTTTAAGCCTCAGACTCTCACAAATTTCTGGTTCCTATTTTCTGTTGTCCTCCAGGCATCTCAACCTGCAATCCCATGGAGACTGGAAATGAATTCATGCTTATTTCTAAGAGCTAATTCTGTTATTATTATTTTTTGTTCTTCAGTTCATGGCTTCATCACCCATCCATTCTTGTATGTCAAAACACTGGGAGGCATCCAGCATTTCCTCCTCATCCTCTGAATAATAATTATAAAAAAACTAGTAATGTGGAGGGGACTTATAAATATTACATCTAGTCATCATGATAACCCATTGGGTAGGTATGGTTATATTTAATCTTATAAATAATAGGGATAAAATAATTTATGAGCTCAAGGAGCAAATAAATGGCAGAACCTGGAGCCAGCCCCGCTCTTCCAGGATGCAATGCCAGTCTTCTTCATGCTATTTAATGTTGCCTCTTTATGTATTCATTCATTCACCGAGTCTTACTGCATTCTAATCTCTCCTCCCTGACTTCTTTGCCATGGACTTCATCCAGAGCTTAAGCATCTCTCACCTGGTCTTTGAAGCCTCATCCCACTGCTTTCCAACGTGAGTGCAGTTTACAATCATGCTCAATCAGGGTCATCCTTCTTACAAACAAAACCAATTGTACTGTTTCCTTCCTAAATACTTTATTGCTCACTGCATATACAATCAAGCCTTAAAATTTTGACACTCCATGTCTTTTTCAGACTCTGGTCTAATATCAGTTTCAGAAATTTCAAATTTTTCTTTTACTTCGCCTGCATTTGAGTTTCTTCTTAGAATGCTCTGCCTTCTTCCTTCTAACTAAAATCTCACCCATACTTTAAGATCTAGTTCAAATGTTACTTCCCCTGTGAGGCTTTTATAAATTCAGGTAAAGCTAGTCTCTCTAGCTCCTGGGTTCTCAGGGCTAATTTCTGCTTCCTTCTGTGTCTGCAACAGTAGACTGTGAGATCCTTGAACCCAGAGACTCTCTTGTTTACCTTTTACCTTCGTAACCCCAGTGCTACTTCCCTGAAACACTCTATAAATACCTGTTCTTACAAATGGTAAAATCACCCACATATGAAGTTCAGATTTTTAAAAACCTACAGATGAGCTGTTTCTACATGAAAGGGGTTGTCTCTTGAGTCCATTTTGTAGATTTCGTTAAGGCGGCATTAGTCTGTCTTGTTTATGTGCACTTGAGAGATATTTTGAAACTTCTTGTAAGGTGGGAATACTTTTTGCTCTTTTCAGAATGAATGGATTAGAGTGGAGAAGAGTGATAATTTTATTACATATTTTACACCAGTGACAATTTAAAATTGGTTAAACGTAATACCGTCAGCAGTAAGTGTAAGAAGTAGCTAATAAATTCATTGGTTAGAGCCTACGTCCAGAGGAGTACTCAGTGTTTGGGGAGGCTGACAACATTTTGTTGGTCTTGAGGTCGTTCTTTTCATTTTTGTTACCTTTGACATACTACAAATATGTCACTTTCTACTCGTTCTGTTCAAATCTGTACAGAGGCTAACCCACATTGCAATGGAGAGTGTTTTAAGTCATCTTTCACCAACTTAGTTTTAGAAATGGAAACAACTGAGATACTTTTGAAGTTGTAATATTTATTAGGTTAATTTATCCAGTTGTACTTTAAATATTTAAAATTTTCCCCAGAAAGTGATTGCAATAATGATGTGTTTTACAATTTATAATGGCAAAATAATTTCTCCTTAAAAAGAGTTTTGATGTACATTACATTAAATATGGCCTTGAAATAGTGTTTGTGCAAATTACATTTGTGTTAGTGAAGCAAGCTAGGAGTAGTAAGAAAATTTGTGGTTTGTATGTTAATTTCTGGACTAAGTACAAGGTATTGTCAATTTTTTATTGCACAATTTATTTGACATTTGTATTGCCTCCCCAGTATCCAATTAGCTCTCCTCAATAGACCCTGACTTCTTCTCAAATAAAATTTGGGATTTTATGTGGTTTTAGGGCAGATAACAACGACATCTGTTAGCTCTAGGTATAGAGCATGTGACTTAAGCCTAGCCAGTTGGAACAGTGCTCTCCTCCAGCTGCCATGATTGGTTCAGGAATTGGCACGTGATCACAGCTAGTATAATTCCAGCAAGGGAACTCTGAGAAAGCCACATCCTTCTTTTGCTCTAGATGGGATGACCCATTGATGGGAAGTTTAGAACTCCGGAAGTCATTTTATTTGTTAGTAAAGCCTGCTTGTGGATTAGAAGGTGACATAGAGAAAGGAAAAGATGAGAGAATCACAGCAAGCCTAAATCCTGCCCTCCTTCCTGGTCTGTCATGGAGAGCAGCCAGTAAATTTTTTTATTAATTTAGTCACTTTGTGTTGAGCTTTATTTTACTTGAAAAATATTATCATATATTCATAGCAGTGTGTGGCAGAGTGAATAGGATTCTTTAACTTCAAGAAATATGTTTTGGTATTTATATTTGAATACAAATATGTTTGATCCATAGTATTGAAAAGTAAGTAATGAGATCACATAGAGAGAAAGAAGGAGCTCCTCCCTTTGCAACAGCATGAATGGAACTGGAGAGCATTATGCTAAGTGAAATAAGCCAGGCAGTGAGGGGCAATTACCATATGATCTCACCTTTAACTGGAACATAATCAACAAAAGAAAAAAGCAAGCAAAATATAACCAGAGACATTGAAATTAAGAACAATCTGACAGTAACCAGAGGGGAGGTGGGAGGGGGTAGTGGGGGGAAGGATTTTCAGGAACTACTATAAAGTACACATGGGCAAAACCAAGGGGGAGGGTGGAAGCAAGGGAGGGAGGTGGGTGTGGCTGGGGTGGGGGGAATGGTGGGGGGGAAATGCAGACAACTGTAATTGAACAAATATAAAATAATTTAATAATTTTAAAAAAAGAAAGAAAAAAGTCTCAGCTGCATAGACTACATAGTCAGGTTTGCTCATCAGACTCTCTGGCTCGGTGTCCATTCTGGCTTCTTTGTTGGAAAGAATCACCCAATTCGAGAGTAGGGGATTTCCAAGTCGGCCTAATTATATTGCTCAGGATATATGATAACCTGGATGCATCAACAGACATATCAGGAGCTCGAGTGAGCTGGGAATGAGAGAGCTGAGCTAGCTGCCAGATGTCAGAGTAGCTGATTAAAGTAGCAAGCCAAAAATAAGAGGTAAGCCTTTGATCATTTACTGAGATGGTGTCAGTAAGAGGCTAAAACTGGAGAAAATGTTATCTTTTCCTGTTCCATTTTTCTCCATGAAACAGAGCACTGGTCCAGGGGCCTGTGGATCAGTGCAGACATTGGGGACATCCCCCAACAAAAGGCTCTGGCATCTTTATGGACCCCAAGTGGTAGAAGGGCTAGGAATGGAAAAGTACTGGATGCTGAGAGTGGGGGAAGCTGTCTTCAAGGTTTTTGCCTTGGTTACATAACAAGGCCTTGGCAGAAGCACCTGAAGAGGACCTCGGCTGAAGGCCTCAGATAAAGAATCCCAGGCTAGAGGAGCCTGGGCTAGGAGTGCAGATAAGCATAAGAGCATTGTAATCAGTGAGGGGCCTGTGTCCCTGACTGTATTTCCCTTCAGAGACTGCAGTGCCCTGGCTGTGCCCCATGTCTGGGTGGGGCGGGGTACCTTTCCCTGGGAGGCCTGCCGGGTACAGCCTTTGTAATTGGCTATGGTCAGGCCTGAAAAAAGCACACATGTGTTTTTTACTAGCAGCCAGACCTCTCAAGAGGACAGCAAAATTATTTTTAAATATTAAGACCCTGAGAGTTTTCACAAACACCGCTCAGTGTAATGTACCCGATGTATCCCCTGCATCAGGGTTAAGTTATCTGTTGTTTGAATACTCCTGCATGTGTGGGTTTTATGCTTCCATGCTGGAAGCCTGTGGGTTCAAAGACTTTTAACTGGGTTACAATTCACATGGCAAAGTAAAGCTCAAGAGGAAAATGGGATGCACTGTGATCCATAACATTTCCTGTCTACGCAGCTCTTCCAGGCTGCAGATTACAGCGTTCTTCCTACTTCTGTTCATTTTGCTTCTCCATTCACTCACCTAGTCCTTTTAGTTGTAAATTCAGAAGCGTCTCTGCTTTCTAATCTCTCCTTTGTCAGCTCTGTGCTGTGACTTCATCCAGAACCTGAGTATCTCTCCCCTGGGCTTTAAAACTGTGTCCTAGCTTCTCCCCGTTCTAGATCACCAATGTTTTATTTGGGGGACAAATACTATAACTTCTTTATAGGTCCTAAATGTTTTGCCTAATAAGATAAAATCTTCCAAAAAATGACATCAATACTCCTTTCAAATGACCTTTTGAAGTTTGCCCACTCGTGACAGTAAGTTCTGCTCCCCACACCCCTTGTGGATTGCCCGTGTCTCAGCCTTCCTGAGGGCTGCGAGACCTCCAGTGCTGATCACAAGACACGGCTTCAAGGGAGCAGGCATCCTTGGGTGCACTGGGTATAAAAAGGAAACCCAAAAAGTCAAACAACCAAAAACCTTTTAACTTTTATGTGTTAAAAACTGCACGTGAGTTAAGCTCTGGGACAGAAAACGAGTAAACACGTGAGTGCCAGGATCGGGGTTTCAACACGCACATTCTGGCAGAACACACTCCAGTCCGACAGTGTGACCTATTCGTGTGAAAGCGTACGTGAGGTCCAGCATTTGAAAATTTAATTGGATTTCATTTTGAGAAACTCTGGTTAATATTTTATAACATTCTTAATTGGCAAGTATGAATTTGCATGACATTAAAATAATACCTATTTGTTTTTATATAGTGGCTTCGGAGTTCTACCTTTGGTTTATTTTTAATTAAAATGAGAATAGAAAATTATACATATGCAGTATATGTATATACTGTGTGTACGCACAGGGTGAGCACAAGTAGTTTTACAGTGGTATGTGAAAATGTATTCTCATATTAATGTATTATGGTATTATTTACTTGTGTTGTTAACTGTAAACCTACTTTTTTCCCATATATATATGCATTACACACACATACATAAATACACATAATAAAGAAAGAGGCAAATTATGTTACAGCCACTGCCAAAACAAGGTGCAAATAAAAAATAACCATTAAGCCCTGGTTGGTGTGGCTCAGTGGATTGAGTGCTGGCTTGCAAACCGAAAAGTCATGGGTTCGATTCCTGCTCAGGGCACAGTCCTGTGTTGCGGGCCAGGTCTGCGGTTGGGGCTGTGTAAGAGGCAACTGGTTGATCACACATCAGTGTTTCTCTGCCTCTCTTTCTCTCTCCCTTCCCCTTCCTCTGAAAAAAAATAAAATCTTTAAGAAAAAAGAAAATAACTTAAAAAAGAGTGACTTTTAAGGCCTAAGATTAGAAAGGAATAGTCTTGCCCTTGTGATTTGGGGCCCCTACATGAACATAGGCCTTTCACCACATGTAAAAGTTATAAATTAAGCTCACAAATTATTATGTAAAGCATGTACTAATTGCCTACCTGGACAAATGTACCGCTACAATAAGAAACTCAAAAATAACTTAAACTGTTTTTTATATTCTTGGAAGCAAAATAGGGAAGACAACTCAATTTGATTATTAATTGGATATATCTAGATGTTATCTTGATGGAAGTATGACTGATAAAATAAAAGTACATAAATTATTATATATTTATTCCATGAAATTTACTTTTCTTGCCTCCATTTCAGCAGTATCAATAATTATGTTATTATAATCATTTTCCCCTCGAGTTATACTCTATTAGCAGCCATTATATAAAAGATTAAACAATTCTATTGTATTCAAAATGAATATATTTCAATATATTTTTACACAAAACCAACATAAAATATCAAAAATTTAAAATAGCTTTGCGTGTTTTCAGTTATTTTTGTTCTATTTATTCCAAACTGCAATACAAATACAAATAATAAACACTATTTTCACTAAAATTATTAAAGTTGCAATTTATTCCTTTTTGAAAATATAATTGTCATATTAAACTCATTTACAAAAATAAAACTATTCACATTCCTTGAATTTGCTGTGCATTAAATTGCTAATGCGAGGATTGCTGTCAAGCTTCGCATACATTACATCTCAAATTACATAATGCGTATTGAGAGCAATACTAATTACTATTACAAAATGTCCATCAGCTGCCATGTGAAATGTTGCAAACACTATGCTAAGTAATTCCTAAGTGCCTCTCGCAGCGCATACTGGAACACTGACCAGAAACAATACTTTCTCTTGTAAGTACTGGTGGCTTCACGCTTGGAGGAAGGATGTGATAGAGGAATTTGTTGACTCTCTTAGAGCAGATCCTTGCTGCACTCTGACGCTTCCAGCATCATCAGCTTTACAGTCACAAATGTTCCTCTCTCTCCCTACCAGCAAAGACACAGAGGAAGAGCTGCCGAACGTAATTTCCTGGGCCCTGAACTGTGTTACCACCAGGAGCACCTACCAGCAGTGAGGTTGTGGTTCTAAGTGAGGCAGGTTCTAAGTAAGGGCTCTTTGGTGCTTTGGAGATTAGAGTTTTGTGATTTACAGTCGTCTTCCAAACCATGGGACCTAGGGTGAGAGTCCGTACTGCCTAGGCCTCAGGGCAGTACTGGAAGGTACGTTAAATTTTGAGGAATGCCGAACCGCACCAGTTTACATTCTCACCAGCAAAGTACGAGTGCTCTGATTTCTTTACGTCCTCTCCAACCCTTGTTATTGTCCTTCTCTTTTACTGTGGCCACCCTCGTGGGTGTGAGACAGTATCTCCTGGTGGCTTTGATTTGCATTTCCCTAATGGCTAATGATGTTGACCATCTTTTCATGTGCTTATTGGCCACTGACATATCTTTTGGAAAAATGACTGTTCAGATCCTTTGCTCATTTTAGTTGAGGTTATTTATCTTTTTATTATTGTTATAAGAACTCTTTACCAGATATAAGTTCTTTATCAGGGATATGGTTTGCAAATATTTTCCCTCATTTTGTGTGTTGTCTTTCACTTTCTTGGTATAATGTGTATAATACAAAAGTTTTAAACTGGTAAAGTCTATGTGATGGTTAATGTTATGTCAACTTAACGGGGCCATGGGGGTGCCCAGGTATTTGGTCAAACGTTCTGGTGGTGTGTCTGTGCGGGTGCTCTTGGATGACATTAACAGTTGTATCAGTGGACTGGATGAAGCAGATTGCTCTCCCTGATGAGGGTGGCCCTTAGCTAATCAGTTGAAGACATGGATAGAGCATAAAGGCTGACCCTTCGCTGAGTTAGAGGAACTCCTGCTGCTTGATTGCGTGAGCTGGCACAATGGTCTTTTCCTGCCTTTGGACTTGAACTGAAGTATCAACTCTTCTGGAGTCTCAAGCCTCCTGGCTATGGGACTGGAACTTACATCATTGTCCCTCCTAGCTCTCCAGTTCAGTCTTCTTAACTGTATGAGTCCTTTCCTTTCTATATATGCCTTTGTTTATATGTATAGAAATTGCTTTCTATATATGTATACATGCTGTTGGTTTTGTTTCTGTAGAGAACCCTGACTAATGCACTGTAATTTATTTATTTATGACATACAATTCTGTTTTCATATCTAGAAAGGCTTTTCCTAACCCAAGGTCATGAAGATGTACTGCTATATTATCTTCTAATAAGTATTAGCTCTTCTGTTTAGGAGTGTGGGCCACTTTGAGTTAATTTTTGTATAGGCTGTGAGGAATGGTTCCAACTTCATTCTTTTACATGTTATCACAAATGGTCCAGTTATCCCAGATTTGTGTGTAAGACTATTCTATTCACTACCCCTCAAATTTTCTTGGCACCCTGGTCAAAAATTAATTAGTCCTCCCTTCCTCCCTTCCTCCCTTCCTTCCTTTCCTTCCTTCCTTCCTTCCCTCCCTCCTTCCCTCCTTTTTGAAAAAAAATTAATTAGCGATAGAGTGTGTGCTTATTTCTGGACTCTAGTGCATTCCTAGAGCCGATATGTCGGTCGTTACTAGCACATCATCTTGATCACTGTAGTTTTGTAATGATGTCTGAAGGTGAGAAGTGCGAGTGTGGTCATTTAGCCTCCCATCACTGAGTATGATGTTATCTGTGGCTTTACTGTAGGTGCCCTTTATTGAATTGAGGAAGCTCCCCCCCAGTCTTAGTTTGTTGATTGTATTCATCATGAGAAATTATTGGGTTTTGTCAAATGACTTTTCTTTGTCCTTGGAAATGATCATGCGGTTTTGTCCTTTATTCTATTGATGTCATCTATTACATTAACTGATTTTGTATCAACCTTGCAGCCTAGAAAAGTCTCATGTTAAAATGCTGAGCTTATTGACAGAAAAATGCTGACAGAAATACAGGATCCAGCAGAAGTAATGCCTGCCTGAGTGTGGTTGGTAGGGTAATAATATGGGTGTAATAATTTATAGTTTTAATTTGAGCATTTCACCTAAAATGTCATATGGTATACTTGAGTGTGATATTGTTATGTTACAGAATTACATGCTTAAGGCTTTGTAATAAAAAGGGGAGTTATTTGTGCCAGATCCTGTATGTCAGTAATACCAATGACTATTATAATGTAGCAGTCCTACTCCTGCCAATTTTTTTTTTTTCATCCTTGGTAGCAGTGAGCCTTCAACCCAAATGAAAACATGATCTGAATTAGAAACCCAAAATTAAAAATGTAAATAACATAAAAGTTAGCTACTGTGGTAGTTTGGTTTGCTGCTGTAACAATGGTACCACAAACTGAGTGGTTTAAACAACAAAAATGTACTGTCTCGCAGTTCTGGAGGCTGGAATTCCCAAATCAAGACAAGATGTTGGCAGGGTTTGCTCTATCTGTGGAGTTGGGAGGAAGAATCTGTTCTATATCTATACTGCACCTTCTGGGTTTGCTGGAAATCTCTGAGGTTCTTTAGCTTATACACACATCACCCCGATGTTCACATGGGGTTCTTACCGTATGCCTGGTGTCTGTCTCCAATTTCTCCTCCTTATAAGGACCCCAGCTCTATGGGATTAGGACCCACTCAAATGACTTCATTTAACACGATTACCTCTGCAAAGACCCTCTCTTCAGCTAAGGTCACAATCTAAGGTACTGCAACTTCAGACTTCAAGGCGGAAATGGGGCGGGGTACGATTGAACCCATAGTAGCTACCTGTTCTCTAAAGCCTTCATGTAGAGCCCTAAAATAAACCTTAAAATAATGCACTTGAAATGACATCTCCATAACTGCAGTATTCTTATTCATGAAATAAGGTTGAAATATGACTAATTCTTGCTTATTTGACTTTTCTTGTTTGATGCTAGGAAAATTCTAGATTAGACCTAACTATCATATATTCCAAAACCCATTATTTTCTGCCGTGGCTGTGACAGAAATTTCTATGAAAGTAAAGCCTTTAATTATGAAATTCTAGGATGCCAGGTGTAGTATTTGTGGTTTAATTAAGTAAGCTTTTCTGACATTAGGAAAGGAAAGGAAAAAGGGGACAAAAAGACAGTAGAAAAGGAAGAGGAGAGAAGGAGAAAGAATAATTGCAGCAGACAGAGGAGAGAAAGAAGAGAAGGAGACACTGATTCTGATAGATTAATTCTTCCCTGGTGTTATAACTGTCAGAGACAAATGATAAGAATTACCATAGATTTTAAAGTCAGATTCAAACAAAATTCTAATATGTCTGTGTTCCGCATGGATAAGGCTTTTAAGATTTTATATGTATATATGAATATATTTCATTTTGGGGTTTTAGGTTGCTCTCAGACAGGAGTCAGATCTTCTGCATCTGTTTCCAAGATTAACATATTCAACTGCTCTGACATTAACCTAAAAGTTGTATCTTCTTCCCCCATTAAACAAATTATATTCAAGCTTGTCTAGTAGATGTCTAAGGTTAGCAGTAAAAACATAAGAAAACACCAAATAATTATTTAGAAAATTTTGATTGGAAATTGAAAAACTAGGGCAGTAACTTAATATTCTAATCATGAACAATTACATAACTAAGAGAATTTTATTGTTCCAATCATGTGTATGTAAATTAATTATGTGAACTAATCTGCTAAATGAGATTAATGATCATTTATGGAACATTAATTTAAATGACTGTCCAAAGCATGACATTCTACAAAGAGTCAATTTCTTTATGTAACTCTTTTAAGAGATGAAAATGTGTTAGACTATGTAAATTTACTTAATTTTAGAATTGTACTTACTAGCGACTTGAAATGATTTTGAAATAATATATTCTCATACTGTGCTTTTAATATATGCATTGAGGTTTTCTTCTTGTCATTTTTGGGCAGTTAACATTATTTGTTCATTATAGGGAAGCATACATTTCTTTAAAAGAAAGTCTCTATTGAGAATGACTGTTCAGAGGTTCACACAGTTCAGGTGCTGGGCTCAGCCTGCAAGGCATGCACATTTGGGGGATGGGGAAGTGACTAATTTGCGAAGCAATAGGTAAAGCTAAGGTATGTATAATACATACATTTAAAAAAGTATAAACAAAGTAAAGCTGTTCCTGAAAGTATTCCTCATACCTAACAGATTTTTAGAAAATAAAATTTGAAGCTTTAGGGCAATAACTTGGGGTAGTAATAGGATTATGATCCTTGTTATAATTTTTTAATCTTATAATCGACTCTGTTTTCATGCATTAAATCTTGCAGACCATTAAATTAATTTTCTCCCTTTTCATAGGCATGTAAGAGTGTCCAGTTAGTAACTGCTTCTTACTGGAGGATAAAGTAAAGGAAGACATACAGTGTTAGGTAGGTATTAGCTAGTTATTTTTCATCTTCACAAAAACACAGTGATGTTAATAGAGCAAGGATGCTTGTCTAGTTTATAGGTTCTGAAGGATCCCCAATCCACTTTAAGTTATTCGTGCATATGTGCATATATAATATGTTTATGTAGAGAGCAGGGCCAATAAAATGGCATTGGTCGGATAAAGAGAGCATAAAGTATAAAAAAAAGTGGAGTCACTCATGTCAACCAAGATGGCTGCCAGTCAGCCATGACACTTTGGTTCAAGAGGGAAACTACCTAAGTCAGAGCAGACACATCTGACCAGGAGACACACACAAGATATCTGCACACGTGATCAGAACAGCCCTGTCTGCAGAGTGGGACCACCCATAGGTAGGCTCCTGAGGAAACTCCTCACTTGCCATCAGGGGTGTCAATACATTTATCAGAAAGACCCAGAAGGGTGGAGTGCATAACTCTCACGGGTATAACTGAGGCAGGCTCCAGACCACTGTGGAGACAGCCGAGCTCCACACACCAGAGTGCTTTCCCACACTGTGCTGATCTCACTTGGCATCGGCCGCCGGAGGCTCTGCCCTCCTGGACTCAGGACTTGGTCTGTCCTGCTGCCCACCTGGCTCCGGAGACCCTGTAAGACCCTTATGGCTCCCCGCCCTCCATGCTGTCTCCTGGACCCACAGACTGAGACTCTGGGGTTCGGGTTCGTTATCCCCCAATTCTCCTGTGAGATGTTAGCATGGATTGTTTCTGAGTGATGAGTGTTGTTATTAGGTTAGTGTGGATTGTCTAAGGATTAAATCTGACTAATAAAAGCTGAGTGAACCTATATTAATAAAAGCCGGGTGACTAGCGTAGTCACTTCTGTTGTCTCCCTGTTATTTCCCGGTGCCGGGGTCACCTGTAGGTCAGGTGGTCGCGCAGGCAGCTAGGCATTTTCGGTTCCTAAGGCCCAGATCAGACGATCCAAGCGGGGACTGAAGACTATAGTCCTTACAAGAAGGACTATATTGTGAACATAGGCTACTACAGCTATAATCTTACCTTTTATGTAACTAAAATTGGCTACTCTAACATTTACATTTTGTGTGTTTGCTTTTCACTAATTTCTGCACTTGTTTTATCTAAGTGATTTACTCTGGTGTCATGAACCCAGTTTTCTGAGGTGAGATTTCCATCTGAAGATTTAAGGGTTTGCTATGGACTGAATTGTGTTCCTAACTTCATAATCCCCATTGTGACTGTACGGGGGTGGGGGGGCAAAGAAACCCTGGTATTATCTTCTGGAGGGCGGGCCCCTTGTTGTACAGACTTCTCCCGCTAGGTGGGTGTTCTAGGAACACATCTCTATCAGTGTATCAGTTGGTGGTGTTGTGAGAGGCTGTGTTCGGCTTCAGCAAATTTTTTTTTGAAGATCTCTCAGCACATTTGTCTATTTCAGGATGAGTGCTTTAGGGGTGCACCTGCCCACATTGCACTAAGTGTTCAAAAAATGACATAATCCCCATGCCCCACCCTCCCTATTCACCTGATCTTCCCCCGATTGACTTTTTTGTTGTTGTTTCCCAGTTGCAAATAATCCTGAAAGGGAAACGTTTTGCCAATGTGGAAGAGGTGAAACAAAAAACAGCAGAAGTACTAAAAGGCGTCAAAATCAACAAGTTGAAAAAGTGTTTGGAACAGTGGAAGAAATGTCTTGTTGGGCTTATTGCATCACATGGAGAGTACTTTGAAGGGCACTGAAGTAAACACATAAGAATAAATACATGATTTTTTATAAATAAATTCCAGGGGGTTCTTGAGTCCCCCTCACATTTGGAAATAGTGCCTTTAAAGAGGGGACAAAGGTAAATGAGGCTGTAAGAGTGGCTCCTTAATCCATTATAACTGTTCTCCTCAGACAAAGACACTGCATGTCCAGGTGCCCAGAGTCGAAGTATGTGAGGATGTGGCTAGGTGGGCCTTCGCAATCTAACGGAGACCTCAGCAGAAAGCAAATCTGCAGACACTTTGTTCTTGGACTTCCAGCCTTTTCAAGAATTGTGAGAAATACATTTCTCTTGTTTGAGGCACCCCAGGTATTTTGTTATATCAGTCTTAGCAAACTCATGCAGGGACATTTTCAGAAAGTGACTGTCATGTTGTGATTAGAAATATGAATTCTAGATGACTTACTGCCCGAGTTAAAATCCCCACTTCACTTCTACTAGTCATATGAACTTGGCGTGTGCCTAACCTGTGTGTGCTTGTCCTTCCTGTTCTGGAAGGTGAATGTAATGGTAATCATCTATCACACATGGAGTTGTTGAAGGATATAAGTAAACTGTGTGTGTGTGTGTGTGTGTGTGTGCTTAGGCAGGTAGAACACAAAAATCATGAAGTATAGAAGAAAAACTACCTGATAAAATAAATGTTTTGCTTTTGGAAAGACACTATTAAGAAAATAAAAAGGCAAGCCATACAGTGGGAGAGAAAATATTCTCTATATTTTACCATATCTGTATGTATTGACTATATTCCATATATATGTCTCCAGAATATATAAAGAACTGTAACAATTCAATAATAAGAAGATGAATAGTAAAAGATGTTTGATATACAGTGGGCCAAAAATGTGAATAAACACTTTTCAAAAGAAGATAGAGCAAAGTCACTAAGTGCATGGAAAGGTTTTCAGCATCGTTAGGGCAATGCTAATTAAAACCACAGTGAGAGAGCACTCACTGTATTCATCAGAGTGGCTAAAATTAAATAGGCTAACAATAGCAAGTGTAAGCAAGAATGTGAAACAGCTGTTACTTTCATACATTGCTAGAGAGGATGTAAAATAATAGTGTGAGAAACTGCCAATTCTCCTAAAAGTTATGTATATGTTCACTATAGAACCCAGCAGTTTCATTCCTGGGATGTGGGCTGAAAGTTCCGAGCTTTGAACCTAGGTTTGTTCTTCCTGGCCACTAGCCTCTCATGCTGAAGCTGTCAAGGGCCCACCAAGAGTAGCGTCATTATAACAAATGACATGTTGCTCTTGTCATTCATGAAATTCCCAAGGTTTCAGGAGCTCTGTCCAGGAATGGGCAATGAAGACCAAGTACGGATTGCTTACTATATCACACTATCATGTCTGGGTGATCATTATATTAATGACTACAATACAGGGGGGACATAAATAGGTTTACAGTTATGAGTATGCCAAACAGAGTTTATTCCTGTGTTACTTATTAATTATTGTATTATTCTCCATATGAACGACTGTAAACCTGCTTTTGCCCACCCCTCTATTTGTAAGGATGATGTATTTCATAATGAACTATAGAAATACCAATAAAGCAGGAATTGTTTTAATTCATCAGATACGGCAATAATTCCTTGTGAACAACACATTAAAAAAGCGGGATCAGAACCCTGTTTCCTAGAGGGCAAGCGGCGGCAGCACAATTGCAGCTGGGGGTTGTACTGGGGAGTTTATGTTTTTAGACGTATTCTGCCGCTGGTAGCACAGAATCTCAGTAGATCACTGAATAATTAAAGATGACCATTTCCCAAGTCCCTTGATCTCATTGTTCTACAATCTTAAATTCTTTATCAGATCTATTAATCACGTTTAATAATCTCTTGTCCTTTGCCCGCGTTTCTGACCCTCCTTCTTTCTATAAGCATGCGAAAGATCCTCACTTTATGTTCTCTATCTCATAATGCAATTTTGTGGAGCCATTAGGAGTTCAGCTGTGCTGTGTTCTATTTATTCTTGTCTGTGGTTTGCTGTAGAGTTTCTAATAGTGAGCTCGTGTGTGCAGCCTTTATCTAGAGCTGTGTTTGTGAGCTGGCTCCTTTAAAAAATAAGCCCCAATTTGTGGTGTTTTCCAATTTCTGTGGCACAAATACTCCCACCATAGTCCATTTAAACGACCAGATTGGTGCAGGTGAATATAGAGTTGGGAAGAGAACAGTATAATCGTCTCTCGAAAGTCGGCCCTTGTTGGCTCACTTCTGTTCTCCATAGACATTCTCCTGAATAACTCTCAAGTGCCCAATCCTTACAGGCGTTTGCCTTTGCTTGTGGTAGGGACCCAGAACTGTTCTCAATTTCAGGCCAATTTAAATTAATTTCTTAGCTTCTTTTTTTTGGACACGCAGGTAGTTTTGAATTGGAACCACAATTCCATTTGAAGACTGCTTCTCTTGACTGCTTTATTCAAGGCCAAACATCAGTTCCCAGTTACATCCCTCTTCAGGGCTAACACTTTTCCATTCAGTGTCTCATTCGGGAGACACTCCTCAGGCTCTGGGCTTTATTCCGCATCTTCATTCCCATCCCCTGTTTTGTGAAGGCCCAACACGTTCTCTCAGCCATTAAAACCCAAGGCTCTTGCTTTTTGGAGCTGGGGCCTTCAGGCAGCTGCCAGGTTAGCCCTGCCAGCTAGTCCAGCTTTATGCTGGGATCCTTCACTTCTGAATATTTTTTATCTTCCTGTGAGCTTAGCTATTCATTCAAAGTAATTTTTAAGTGTTTTATCCAGTATTTCATTATTCTGCAGTGAGAGGTATTTCAGAATATACAGGCTGCAGCAGAGTTCCCATTTTAAATACCTGAAATTCTATCTACTTTGGTTATCTATTTCTACAGAACAAATATAGCAAACCTTGTGGTTTGTAAGAACAGTTTATTGTGTTTGCGATCTGTGAGTCAGGAGGTTGGACAGGGCTCAGCTGAGTGCTCCTTCTACTCTGTGTGGTACCAACTGAGTTTGCGTAGTGGTTTTAGCTGGGGGGTAGTCTAGTCTGGAGAGTCCAAAGAGGGTTTCATGCTCCTGTCTGGTGCCTTTTGGGGGACAGCTGGCAGTCTGGGCTCAGTTGGTTTTTCTCTTCACATAGTCTTAGGGCTTATTTTCATAATCTTCCTAGCTGAGTCATCAGGCTGCTAGTGCTCAGGGTTTCAAGAACCAGTGTTCCAAGAGGCCAGGAAGTGGAAAGTGCCGATCTCTAGTTCTGGAAATCAGCACGTTGTCACTTCCAGCAGGTGCTGTTGGCCAAAGAGCCCTCTCCCCGGCCCAGATTCCAACAGGGGAGGCCCTCCTGACTGAGGGAGGGCTGCCAGAGAATCACCGGCCCAGTTTTATCTACCACATTACTGGACTAAGTCTTTAAGCCTTTTTTGATTTGTTACACTAAGTCTACTTATTTTTGTTGCTGCAGAAACAGAAATTAGATTAAACTGGCATGTTTAGGGCTCTCAGGGAATTGATGTTCTCAGTCACCAATTTGCATAGTCATGTCATGGCATTATTGCTCCTCTCCCTGGGAAAACATTTTCGTTTTGTGAAACGGTTCACCTAAAATTAACATGGAAGCGATAGGCCGTAGAGGTTTTCTAAACAACTGACATTATATCATCCACATAAAGCCAATTAAAAGACGTGATTGTTTTTATCAGCATGAAGTTTTTTAATTTTTTTTTTAGTTTCGTTGGTTTTGATAGTTATGAAAGGAGACCATTTTGTGACAAATGTCTACAGATGATATTTAATTTTCACTAATGTCCAATAAACATTTCAGGGAGATATATTTTACTTTAATAAAAGAAATATAAATTAAGGTATTTCAGGAATTTTTAACTTATCTTTATTGTCATATTACTAGAACAATATTTGGATATAGCGTTTGCCACTTAAAGAATCATTTATTTAAAAATTAGTAAAAGTTCGCCCTGGCCGGTAGCTCAGTTGGTTAGAGCATCAGGTCACATATAATAAGCAACCAATGAACGCATAAATAAGTAGAACAACAGATCGATGTCTCTATTTCTCTAACTCTCTCTCAATACATAAAAATTAAAAAATATTAAAAGTTACATAGCAGTTATGATTTACTCATAATTGTTCAGGTGTGGTGGACTGTGACTGAGATTGTTAGGGGTCCACAAAACTCTGTCCCTCTCTTCCTGCGTAGTGGAATGGCATGTATTCATGTGAATCTTTCTAATGGCATAGCATTTCTATTTATACTACTTATTCTATTTTTGTATACATTCATCCTTCCATGGACATTAAGGTTGTTTTTGTAGCTTGGCTATTATGAAGAATGTGGCAATGAACATGTGAGTGTAGATATTTATCGTATTTTTCAGACTATAAGATGTGCCTAGGTTTTAGAGGAGGAAAATGGGAAAGAAAATTTTGAAGCAAAAAATGTGGTAAAATATTTAATAACATAAATAACATAATATTTCACCAATGTAAATATAAGCTACATTTGGACTGTAAGATACACCCCCACTTTCCTCCCAAAGTTGGGGGGAAAGTGCATGTTATAGTACAAAAAATACAGTATATCTATCTACCATTCTATCTCTCTATCTATCCATCCATCTACAATGGGATATTTTTCAGCCTTAAAAAAGAAGGAAACCCTGCCCATTGAATTAACATGGATGCACATGGAGGGTATTATTCTAAGTGATATAAGTCAAACGCAGAAAGACGAACACTGCACAATCTCACGTATACGTGGCACGTGACACAACCCGTTTCATAGAAGCAGAGAGTAAAATGGTGGTGACCGGGGCGCGGCGGAGGGGAAAGAGGGAGATGCTGGCCAAAGGTTAAGTGTGCAAGGTGAATAATTCTGGAGATCTGATGTCCAGCATGGCGGCTATAGATAACAGTACTGTATTTACTGTATCCTTGACATTTGCTAAGAGGGCGGATCTTAAGCACACTCAACACACACACACACAGGAAAGAAAATGGTAACTGTGAGGTGATGGATTTGTTAATCAGCTTGATTTTAGTGATTATTTTACCATGTACACGTATATCAAAACATTGAGATGTACATTTTAATCACATATAATGTTTACTTATCAATTTTGTCTCTATAAAGCTGGAAAAAATGAATTCAGGCCATTCTGTGGGGAAAATATATCACTTTTAGCCCCGTTTGGTGACAGGACCCAGGAGCAAGGTTGTTCTGGGATGCGCTCTTGTGCCCAGGAGCGTGGGACCTCTCAGAGAAATTGTTGATTCCGTGTCTGGGTCGGAAGGTTCAATGTGAGACTGGAGCATCTAGTTGTGCCAGAAAGCTGGGAAGCTTTTGAAGATTAATGGTGTTATGTCAAGAGACCGCAGGAACCAATTTAAAGTGCACTTGAGACAATTTGAGCACCAAAAAGAGGATAATGGCTCTGGTCAATTGGCACAGTGTAAGTCTGAAAAATGGCTGCTAGATCATTTTGTACAAGAGAGGAAAGCTGACTTAAAGTGTTGAGTCTTATCCAGTCATGTGGGTGTTGTTGACTAATTTATTGTATGGGTAAGGAGTATAGAAACAAAAAATGCAAATACTTCAGGTAAATGTATTTTCTGACTCAAAGGGAACATGAGCAGAATGATACTGTTAAGTTCTGATCTTAAATCAAACATGAAGTACTCAAATTAAATTGTGTATGCATACATATATTTTAGTAATGTAAAGTATTTTTTGTTAGTATTTTTGTGTTAGATGCTGTGCCTATCTGTACTGCATACACTATAATAAAAGGGAGAATTCGGTCTGATGGACTGCAGTTTTTAACTTGAGATGACTATTTAAATAGTATATCTAGATGTATGATTTTAAGAAATAATCATATACAGTTATATCTCATCTAAGATACTTATAAGCTCTGTTTATTTAATTTATAAGAATCATTAAATACCCAGGAAAGTTCTATTCCTTGAATTAGCCAACCGAAGTATTTAAAGGGAAAACATTTGTGGTGATTCAGCTGCAAATGTTCTTCCACCACAGACCATCATCCCCTCACGTTGTGACCATATTCTGTTCCCTAACACTTAATTGCTTAGCCTCATAAGCTCCAAATTGGACCACTGCTTGTTAAAAGGCTACTTACCTACAGCTTACTTACTCTTCCCTGTTCACAGGCCTTAGCTGTATCCACATAAGGGTCCCTTGGCCTCATTCCCGGCTCCTGGTCCTAGTAGTGCAGGCATTCCACTGAGCGACACACTTGGGATGATAGAAGAGCGGCAGCAATAGCAGTTACAACAGCTTGTTTTCCCAATGACTGGTGCCTCACTGTGTGCTCTGCCCCATCTTTGCCACTTATGTTACTCATAAAGCAGGGAGGCCAGTACAAATGCAGCAAAGTGTTCCAGTGGGTGGGTGGAGGTCCCTTGCTCACTTAGGAAATAACTATGAATTTTCTATCTGGGAGGCAAAGTCCATGTCCTGCTGTTCTCTACCTGCCCTTCAGATAGGCCCAAATCTCCTGTTAGTATCAGAAATAACTCGCTCTAGGAACAGGTTTGTTGCTGGGACTCGTACACCTACCTTTAGATCAAATTGTGGGACACAATTTCCACATGTATGTGAAATCCTAAATGTCAAAATCAAACTCTATTTTTTCCTCCAAAGGAGAGAAGGAAAAGTATGATGTTAGCGAAAGACTAAGTAACTTCTCAGTAAATGAGGGTGTAAGTGCCGGTGACCCTAAGTGATCAGAGGGACATGTGAACTGCGATTCTGCCTTTTGGGGAACTCGGGCCACTGAAATGGTCATGAATAGCACACAAAGGCTCCTGCTCATATTATGACTCTTTCTCCCCAAAGCGGAGAGCGTGGATGTGTCATTTACAAAGACTTATTCTGTGAGTATATGTGCTACCAAGTCAGTAACATTCCACATCACATTCTTTCCAATCAGAGACTGGATCTGTAGAAAGAAATTCTGGACTAACAACTACCTTGCACCGGGATGGACTGTGCCCTATGAAATTCTCCTGACCACCCCTCTGGCCAAACTGTGCTTGGGGTCACCCTTGTGTGTCCACACATCTCCTCGTAAATCTCCTTATACTATGCCAGAGACCTATGGACTCTAGGTCTTAACTATGTCAAAATGACCACAAAACAGGGTGGATTTCTTTCAATCACAGATACCCCAGAAGATTCAGAAATCCCAAAAGGAACTCCTAATTTTCACCATTTTGTGGCAGCCTCAGACTTAAAATAGGAAAAGGCAATCATCTTGGGGCATTCTTCACTGGCCGAGGGGGGACCACAACAAAACAAACACTGGGAGATCTGGGAAGTAGCGGAGCAGTAACCGGAGGACCACCGCTGCAAACTGGAAAACCCCTCGGCAATCCCTTCCCTGACTCTGTATTCACCACTCTGGGGGGGGGGGGGGCGGGGGGCACTTAAAGAAATAACGAGCAACTTCAGACAAATAGTGAACACATAATTACAACATCGAGAAGGCAGATGTATAGCCCGATAAATGTCCAAGGAAAAATGGGTCAATTTGTTCATCCAGAAAGGGGTGTGTGCATGTGGAGCTCGCCCCCTCCCCCAGTCAACAGGAATTCTTGCCCCACATCCTAAAGGTTAAAATAAAATCTCAATAATAAATCAAATCTTTGATGTTATACATCTGCACAAATACCATAATCCTTTGGAGAGCCTACATATTTTATCCGATAAATATCGTGTATATTATTAATAACACATTCCAGTGGCTTTTCACATGACTTTTCAAAGCGCATCTTTCTCTCCGCTGCCGCACATCAAAGTGCCTCATCTGCCCTGTCTGGTTGGCAAGTGGCCCTTCCTTCCCCGCTGACCACAGGCAACCGTGGAGGGGTTCGTACATGAGTTTACGTATAAATGAAAGCCTTCTTTTGTCTGTGTTGTAACATTAGCGTGTGGTGGGCTGCGGCCACAGTTTGGTGAGGCCTCTTCTTCATCCTTCCAACAATGTACTGCTTGTGAGTAGCCATGCCTTGAATTAAACTCCTGTCTTTTTTATAGCTTTTGCCCCCAACCATAATGAATATCCTCTTTTTTTCCATCTTTTGTCATCACGCACCCTTTCTGCTCATAGCTTTCACTTCTCAAATTCCCCGCTCTCCAGCTTCTTGCTCTGGTTTGAATGACTTTTTCTTCTCCTTCCACATCTCCCTCCTTGCCCCTGGTTACATAAGTCTCCAGTAAATCCTTTTTCTCTATCTAAGACCATTTCATCCCTTTCTGCCCATTCCCAGGTTGGTTTTAAATAAATTTCTCTACTTGGGGTTTTTTGGACCACCCAGTTTCAACCAGCTCAGGTTACAGACCGACGTGCGAACTGCTTATGGTTAACATTTCTTAGGAGGGTTTCTCCCCTTTGCTGATGGGACAGACTTCAGACAGACGTTTTTCTCGTAGACCTCTGGGGTTATGGAATAAAAGTTTTATTTCTAGTTCATCCTTATTTTGAAAAACGAGGCCCCTTTGTGTTCCAGTCTTGGAAGAGAGTGTTTCCTTAGGTGCTGAGCCTAGTTTCCTCTATGTTTAAAACCGCAGCAAAGCAAGGATTAATTTTCTGGGACTCGGTGAACGCTCTCACACGCAAAGGTAGCTTCCACGTCCCGTTGCTCTCTGGGTGCTCGCATCCCTTCAATCTCTGGTCAGAGCACGATTTACTTTCCGTCAAGCCCCTGGATGCTTGGAAGGTGATTTTTAACCACCTTGAATATTTAGCTGGTTTCAGTGGCATCGTCAGTGTACACATCCAGCCTGCCATGTTGCCGGACACAATTTATTACAAGGTGTTTCCAAGGTTGTATCAGAGGCTGTCTATAAGAAACCCACCTTGGCCGTCGTGAAGGTTCAAATTGATTCCTGCATTTGATTTGCCATCATTTTTTGGGGGTTTTTATATGTGTGTTCACATGAGAGACAGTTGACTTTTCCTACAGTGTCCTAGTCTAGCATTTGTGTTAAGGTTATGTTAGCCTCACAGCATGACTTGGTCGTCTCCTACTTCTTCTGCTCTTCATACAATTTGTGTGAATTTGAAACGAAAACCTGATAGGTCATGACTGTAAGACTGATGTCGTGTTTCTCTGTGAAAAGGTTTAAAATGAGTGATTTTATTTATTGGCCTTAGAATCATGTAGATTTCTGTTTCTTTTTAAGTCAGCTCTAATAATTTAGTATTTCCTAAGAGATTTCTCTCTCACTTGAGTTTTAAAAATTACTTTTCAAGGGCTTCTAACACCTTGTGTTGTTTTTATCCGTAATGCACCTGTTGTTGTGTTCCCTTTTAAGTGCCTAGTGTTGCTTAGTTTTGCTTTTTCCCGCTCAGTCTTTCCATACCTCACGTGAGTGCCATCATAGAGTGTTCACCCCTTTGTGACCGGCTCACTGTCCTCAAGCTCCATCTGTGGTGTAGCAGGTAGCAGGGTTTCCTTTTTCATGGCCACACAATATTCCAGTGTGTGCATAGAGCACATTGTCTCTATCCACTCACCCCTGGACGGACACTTGGGTTTCTTCCACCTCTTGGCTGCAGTAAACATGGATGTGCCAGTATCTCTGTGAGGCCCTGTTTCGATTCTTTAAAAAAATAATACCAGAGGGGATTGTTGGATCATATGGCAATTCTATTTTTAATTTTTTAAGGCTCCTCCAGACTGTTTCCATAGCAGCGCCCCCACCTTACATTTCTAACAGGGCACAAGGATTTCAATTTCTCTGTATCATCATCAATCTTGTTGTAGTCTGCTTTTTTTTTTTTAGATACCAGTCTTTTATTTTTTCTTCTTTTATTTATTTTATTTTATTTTTAAATATATTTTATTGATTATGCTATTACAGTTGTCCCATTCCCCTCCTTTATTCTCCTCTACCCTGCACCCCCTCTCCCACCTGCATTCCTCTCCTTAGTTTATGTCCATTGGTTGTACATATAAGTTCCTTGGCTTCTCCATTCCCCATACTATTCTTAACCTTCCTCTGTTTATTTTGTACCTACCATTTATGCTATTATTCCCTGTACCTCTTCCCCCATCTCCCCCAGCCCCCTCCCCACTGAAAACCCTCCATGTGATCTCCATTTCTGTGATTCTGCTTTTTGATAGAGGCATTTCTCATGGGTTTGCAGTGATACCTCACTGTGGTTTTGATTTGCCCACAGGAGACTTTTTGTGTGTAATTTCAAAGGTAAGAGAAAAATAGCGACCATAACCTTTATATACTCTGAGGGCCAGTGCAGGAAGGGTTGCTGATAAGACACAAGAGGCCCAATTAAGTAAGAATTTCACACAAACAAAAAATGCATTTTAGTATAAGTATGCCCAATGCTGCATGGGGCATATTTATGTTAAAAAGTGTTGTGTGCAATATTTGGCACAGATTTATATGCAAAAATTATTAGTTACCTTCAATTCAAATTTAGCTGGGTGTGCTGTATTTTTATCTGCCGAAGCAGGCAACTCTGAGGACAGGGCCCCAACCCTGCTGCGGCTCCTGCCTGCTGTGGAGGATGGGTGGGCTCGCCCTCCGGCCTGGGCCGCCAGCCAGGTCTGTAGCCCCTGCAGCAACTGCATGTCTCCCCCCTCGGTTTTGCTGCCTGTAGATGTGTATTTGGCTCAGGTGTCCATCAGTAATGAGTGGATAAAGCAAATGCGGTATCTATGTGCCACAGAAGATTGTGCAGCCTTTAAAAAATGTTGAAGGGAACAGTTGGTTGAGCAGCAGACTCTCATCTCTGATGCTGGAAGCTTGGAAAGAATGAGAGACCAATGTGGGTTCTGGAACATTCTCATAGAATCCTTCATCCTCACAGGTTCCTATTTGTACTTATTTCCCTACTTCATGTTCTGCAAGCCCTGCGGATTTGGGGCTATAGCAGCAGACAGAAAAGCAACAGCCTCACCTGGCTGGGCTCATCAGCTCCCACAGCTGTATAAAATCAAACCTCTGGAATGAATCACACAGTCAAACCTCGGTTCTCGAACGTCTCCCATCTCCAACAACTCGGTTCTCGAACAGGTAGTTCATGGAAAAAAATGTCTTGGTCGTCAAACAAAACTTTAGTTCTCAACAGCTGTTTCATGCTGACACCTGGGGAAAATGATTCAGTCTGTGAACAAATCACCTCTTAAACAGCCTTCCGGAACAGACTAAGTTTGAGAACTGAGGTTCCACTGTGTACTATACCTCTCTCTGTTTATCTGTACCGATATCTGTATATCTACAGCTAGATCTATAGCATCTGTGTATCTGTATTATCTTCCTCCATTAATCCTGCTTCTCTGAATAAACTATAGATGATAACAGGCTGGAATGTGCTCAGATATATTTTTATATTAGGACACTGGATTTCAAAGATGTTAAGTACTTTATCCAAGGTTATATAAATATCAAGTGGCAGAAATAAGCAATATATGATTTTAGGCTATTACCTCCAAAAGCCAAGGTCAGACTAATCTGCCTTAGGGAATACAATAAAGCGATCACACATATGTGGAATATTAATTGATTGATGAGTGTCACATTCCAAACAAGCAAGGTAATTAATCTAATTCAGCAGTAGTGATTAGGTCTCATTAATACTATATTTAGTAAGTGAGCATCTAATTCCTTTTAAAAGACATAGATAAATTGGAGGAATTTTTAGGAGACCAACCAACCAGAGAGGGATTTAGAAAGAGGAAATGTTAATGAAATAATGCAGGCAATGAAGTATACAGCAAAGAATAGGGGCCCTGGTTAGAGCATAAGGCATATAGCTCATTTCACATAGTGGGGCAGAGAAAAAATTTAAATCCCAGAGCACTAACAAAGGGTTCTTAACAGAAGCAGGTCCCTTACCCATCATCTGCCATTCTAGAGAACTGGGAATACGGATACAATCCCCAAACTACCAATTAAATACTCAAATGCCTTAAATTATTTCAATAACTGAAAGTGCCCAGTCCAAAGGCCTGGTGCCACCACTTACTGCCTTGTTTCATCAATTCTGAGTTGTATTTCTTCTTTTTCAGGTTTTTACAAAGTGGGCTTTATTATTTAGAGCAGTTTCAGGTTCACAGCAAAATTGAGAGGAAGGTACAGAGATTTCCCACATACCCTCTATTCCCACACACGCAGAGCCTCCCCCGATATCAACATCCCTCCCGGAATGGGGCACTTGTTACAATGGACATGCCTACACTGACACACCATTGTCACCCAGAGGCCATAATTCACACTCGGGTTTATTCTTGGTGGCGTACGTTTCATGGAGTAGTGTTGCTGCCCTAACAGTCCTCTGTGCTCCCCCCGTTCATCCCTCTCTGCACTTAACCCCTGGCAACTACTGAAACATGAAACCACAGAAATTTGTTTTCATGTTTGGCAACTCTGAAATTAGGATACTTCTTATTTTAAGTAGCACTCTTTCTTCATCGGTGGTAAATAAAATAATGGCATGTCTTATTACAATTGATGGTGTTTTATAATATGTAACATACCATAGTTTTGTGATCTTGAACAAATTAATTTCTCTGTGCCTCAGTTTTCTTATCTTCAGAGTGGGATAATAGTAGTATCTCTCCCCTAAGGCTGTTGTGAAGAGTAAATGATAAAAACCATATGACGTGTTTAGAGTGGAGTAACAGTTACCCCTTGCCACAGTGACGCTGTGTAGCAGACCACATCAGCTCTTGGTGGCTTACTTAAAGCAATAACCCTGTATTTTTTCAGCTTGGTGGTTTGCTGAGCTGGGCTCTGGAGGGCTCGCTGTGTCTGTGGCCAGCTGTGAGTCAGCTGGGAAATATTGCTTACCTTGGCTGGGCTCTCTCCTGGGCCTGGAGTCGTGACTAGGAGAATTGTCTTCTTCATGTGTTCTTGCATCTTCTGGTGGACGGACCTGGGCTTGTGTTAGTGGTGGTGGCAGAGGTCCACTAGCATGCATGGAAGTCTAGGCTCAGAGGAGGCATGTTATTATGCCCGTTGCATTCTATTGCTCAAAGCAGGTCACAAGCCAGCCCAGATTCAGAGGACAAGGGGATATACTCCATCTCATGATAGGTGGAGCTTTAAAGTCACATTACAAGAGGCATGGACAAGAGTTTGGCTGGAAGAACTGAGGCTGTCTTTACAATCCATTTCTCACAGTCAGTACTGGGCAAATAGTGAGCTCTCAGTCAACCTCATCTGTCATTGTCATCGTCACTGAAGGCCCTCCGTAATTATAAATTGAGTTGAGCTGGTTTAGTTTAGCCTGGTAGAAGGAAAGAGCATGGGGTCACCACATCATGAGTGCTGGGCGCAGCCTACACTTCTGATGTGCCCGTCAACGTCTCAGAAGCATGAGGTCTGGGAATATAAAGATGGAACAATATTCGAGTCCAAATACTCTCACTCTCTTACTTTATTGGGGAGAAAGGTGAGCTCAAGGGAGGTAAAATTACTTGTTTAAGATAGTACAGCAGAAGAACATGGATGCCCAATTCCCTTGCCAATGTCTTCTGTCATAAAGTTCTGTGACCCTTCCAAGTTTGACTGTGGAAAAAAAAAAAAACGTTTCTTTTAAATCCACATCAAAATGAAACTTCAGATGCATGCAGAATGTAATGAAATAAGCTCTTAAGTATACAATGTATGCTTGCTCTTTTTTCCACTTTAAATAGAAGCGTTTAGTCTGTTGGAACTTGTGAGTTCTTTTTTATAACGCCTAAACTTTGTATAATATGAAAATAATTCTCAGTTTTAATGACAGCCATCTATTTCCTTTTTCAATATATACTATAAATAGATTTCTTACTGAACTTCAATAAGAACAAGCAGCACCCAGAATTCAGATACACTTTTAAAGGAGTGGACATGGATAAATTTTTGTTGGTTTTGAATTAGAGACAATGAAAATGAACCATTTAGTATTTAAGTAATTAGTAAACCTGATTTGCTGTTTCAAAGAACAAAGTCTCTAAGTAGATTTAGTAGAATTTTTGAGCATCAAAGACTTTCTGAAATACTCTTTATTTCCAGATAAATTGGTCTGAAATTCACAAATCAAAGGTAACATTAAAACACATTTATTATTTTGTTTCCTAATAGGAACCACACACAACTGTACTTGTATTCATATGGTTGTGTATAAAATCTACTCAAATGTACATGTATTAGAGCTAATGTGGAGAGTACTAGATTTGGATCCAGGAGACTTCAGTGTGAAACCGGCAGTGTTATAGCCCTGTGTGATCACCAAATTTCTTGTATAGAAATATTGCAAAGTTAATATTGCAAAGATTTCCAGGAAGGAGTTGTGTGCATACAACCAGAAGCTCCTTGTCCATCCACAAAATGTTTTGTTTTTACCTTAATCTTAAACAGTTTTTAATTGTGCTAACATACACATAATGTAAAACTTAACATCTGAACTACTTTTAAGTGTACTACTGTGTGGGAAACCCCATCCCGAGGAGCTCTCCTGGCCACTGCAGATGACAATAAGTTATCCCAGACAAAATCTGTTGTTCTGGCAGGAAAGGGAGTGGTGATTCCCTCTAGTGGAGAATTCCCTGAGCGGTTCTCCAAAACAGCTTTTATTGGGATTGGTATGTGCAGGGGTATATAGTATGCATGCAAAGCTCATCAATGTCCAAAGGCTATAGCTATAGAAAACAGATGCTATCTACAGATAACAACTGAGGAAACACAGAGATCTGCCTCAGGTCAGGGTCTGTTAGATATGCTGACACTAGAGGGTTGTTAAGGCATGTTTCATGAGATAAGGAGCTCACTCCCCCATGCTTTGAACTTAAACCTCTGGTTTATTTCGACAGGGCTGAACAAAGCAAAGCAAGCCTCAAGGGGTATAATGCATTCTTCAGGCCCGATCTCCCACGGGATCCCTCAGTGCTAGCCTAGTATCAGGTCACACCTGCCTCCAGCATTCCTGGAATTCCGCTGGAGACCTACAGGCATGGCCTTGCTCAAGTGGGGCTACAGTTTCTGACCCCACACAAAGTGGCCCTCAACACTACTGTTCAATGACATTAAGTACATCCACATTGTTGGGCTGCTACCATCACCATCATCCATTCACAGAATTCCTTCTATCTTGAAAAACTGAATGAAGCTCTGTATTCATTAAACAATAACTCCTCATTCCCCCTTTTCCTAGCCCTGGTAACCACTCTTCAGTTTTTACTTTTGTCTCTAAAATCTGATGTTTCTAGACACCTCATGTAAGTGAAATCATATAGTATTTGTCCTTTTATGACTGACTGGTTTCTTTTAGCATAGCATCCTCAAGGTTTATCTATGCATCATGTGTCAGAAATCCCTTCCTTTATAGGGCTGAATAATATTCCATCGCATATATATAACACAATTTGTTTATCCATTCATGGAGTTGGGTTGTTTTCACCTTTTGCTGTGACAATAATGCTGCCATGAACATAGGCGTAGCCCATACAGTATTTTTATCTGTGGCAAATTAAAAACATACCAGCTGGCATTACTCTTAGTCGACACACCCATTTTTCAAAACTGCCAGTACATGTTGATGCATCTAGAGAGGCTGCTTCGACATCGCTTGAAATAAACTTCCATTCTGGGGGCATAATAGTATTGGAGCACAAAATATATTTTTAAAGGAAGAAATAACTATGTGTGAAGGCTGTCCTTAGCCGTTTGGTTGCTAGTAAGAGGTTAATGAACTCACTCAAGATCTGCCCTGTCCTAATGAAAGTTCCCTTCTGGTCTGATGTCCCCTCTCATGACATCTATTATCTTCTCAAGATCAGGAGACACTTCTGGATGCTTCTTCATGCTCTCTGGAGGTGAAGAAAGCTCAGTGGATGGACACAGGCCCTCTCTGCCTGGACACTCGTGGCCACCATTTCTGGCTCCCTCACCACACGGGCACTCTGCTCGTTGCCCTGGTGAAATCTCTGTAAAACTTTCCACCAAAGTCATTTCAATGGCTGAGGTCCCTCCATGCTGAGATCCGCCCCCCGCACCCAACTGACGTGTGGTTTCTGCCATGCTTCCCTTATACCTTGCCTACCCACCTTCTTAGAAACACGGACCAGCTGGTGTTGCTATTTTCTTCTCTCAGAAGAAAACACTCATCTACTTTTCGAGATTGTATTCCAGTCCTCAACTACCTATGTTTTAATCTAGTGTTACACATATAATTTGTGACTTAATTCCTTCTTTGTTGCTTGACTTTCCACATATAAAACCAAACTTTTGTGTTTCTGAGAGGCAGAGAGAGAGACAGTGAGAAAGGGAGAGAGAGAAGAAAAAAATCCTGACACTCATAAATTAAAATAAATTCAAGGTGATTGTTTAAGCTGTGAGGTTCAGGAGCAAATTTTGGAACTCTAAACCCAGGATAACTCTTTGTTCTCTACATTCCATGTAATCCCTGCCCTCAGACAATGCATACATCCAGATCAAAGGGGAAAAGGAAAGCAGATCCTAGGTTTCCTCTCAGGCCAGGAAGACCCACAGATAGCCATAGGGAGAGGAGCAGAGATGGTGTGAGAGTGTGCCGCTTGGAGGATTTGGCTTGGGTGACTGGGACTTGAAGCTGGAAAAAATGACTAATTCAACAATTGGGTACAGCAGTTGCCTCCTCAATGCAATGAGGAAGCAACGGGGAAGGAGGTGTGTGTGTGTGTGTGTGTGTAGAAAGAGAGAGAAGAAGGTTGAATAACATGCATTGAACACTTACTATGTACAGGTACATTGATAAATATTCAGGTTAATCTTCACAACCACACAAGACAGAATAAAACTGATGTCTAATTTCAAAATAACGAAAAAGAAGACCTTGGGTTGGACTATTAAAACCCTAATAAAGGGCCCTTATCTTTTATGCACAGCAGACACTTCCAACCCAAGGTGTTCGGCAGTGAAGCAAAGAGAAAGCTGACCCGTGCCAGTTCTTTAACCAAGCACCGCATTGCTCCAGTCAATGGGCATCTCTGTTTACCCAGAAGATAAGCAAAGAGGCAGGAAGGGATGCAGGGGACTCGACCTTTCTTTAGGTCCTCAGATCATTTGGTGGCAACTGGAGAGGCTGCTGCTCCCCGTGCTGGGTGACTATGAAGTTAGAGACCAAAGCCTGGACTCTGGGTCCCAGCTCCCACCCCTCTACTCTGGATGGCCTTTCCTCTGCTTCTTCCCTCCAGTTTCTTGGTCCTCTGCATCCCTCCCTTGACAGATGGTTCTTAAGCAGGAAATTATTTTCTGGCCATTAGTTCAGGAGCTAACATATGCTTTAGCTAACCTTGTTTTATGTTCATCATGTGAGGCAATTTGCAGAAATGAACTTAGACTACTTATATGCATAAACCATACATTCTCACCCAGGCAAATATCTTTCTATCATTTTTACACACAGTTTGTGTTTGTTAAACACATTTTCACAGTACCCCCCAAAAGGAAGTAAAGTCAGAGGGTTGTATTAAAATTGGGAAGAGAGGAGAAAGAGAAGCAGTAAGGAGTTTGAATAAAAGCCCTCAGGTAAAAAGCTAAGGGCCCCAGCTACTTAGATGTAGATGCCGGGCTTGTATGTTCATGCTCGTGCTCAAAGACCAGGTATTCTGATATTTCTCCTCTAAGTTCCTGAGACACTATATATTGGCCCATGGCCCTTGAGAAAATTACTTGATCAAAATTCCTTAGTTGGCAAAATATAGTAAGTTACTACCAAACAGATAGGATTGTTGTGAGTTTCAACAAGAAAACCTACGTCAAGTACTAAAGTAGCACCTGCTTTGATAAAGGAGAACAGCAAGATGTGGACGTGAGCTGTTCAAGATTGTCTATTGTCTGTATTCAGATTCTTGAAATGGCACTTATCCTGTGGAAAGACAACTTCTCATTGGAATTTATGAGGACTAAATGAGTTAATCTATGTAAAATGCTGAGAAAAGTGGCTGACTCGTAGTACATGTTCAGGAACTGCTATCCACTACTATTCACACTGTGAGCATTATAATCCACCTTCAGGATGCTTTTGGATTTTTCAACACTTATAATCTCTCAGGCCATTTGCATACCATTCATAAAGTTCCATTACCTGCCCAGTGCAGTAAAAACATAGAATTAGGAAGTAAAAAATCATTAGAGGAATTCTTAGCATCCTTGTATGTTTATTTCTGTTTTATATAGCCATTATCTGTAGTTAAAAGTACTGTAATTACACATCTCTCAGTCCCTAAATTGTCCTTTTGTATTTGGCAAACGTCTGTTATCTCTGATAGATATTTGCATCATTTTATTATTTTTCCCTATTCCATTTATTAATATTCTTCATGAAATTGCTTCATTTCATAAAATGCTCCCTAGAGTTCTATTAGTTGATAATTTCTTTGTTTTTGATCGTTGCTTTCTTCATCCCAGGAGAAAATTTCCTGCACTATTAATGGGAGTCTAAATTGATCTTCTAACCTTCCGAGATGCCTAGAAATGAGCTTTTTGTAGAAGGATAGTGATTATAGAACCTATCTCAATTTTGCCAGCCAGACACCTTGAAGAAATCAATTAGTAGGCAAGTTATTAACTAATTGAGCATTTAGAGTGTTCTTATTTTTGAAAAATCAATTAGGCCTTTGCCCTTAGTTTTCCAGCATTATTTCATTATTAATTGTTTTAAACAGCAGTTCATCAGCAGCAGACCCAGATCAGCTGACAATTGTTTTTTGCATATATTCTGTGCTTAATTGATTAATACAATGAACTGAAAGCCTTTAACATCATTGATCATGTCACGGAATGCTGAATAATTGACTGGAGAAAAGCAATTTTTTTTGAAATTGATGATTCAATGGTTCAAAGGTTCAATTCAGCAGCAGATTGCAGTCAGCAAAAAGAAGATTTTCAGTATTTCTTCAACGTGGACGATCTGAGCGATAGTCCCACCTCATTCTTGGAGCCAATTCTATTTTTCTGTCTTCGTTAGTGATAATTTCTTATTCTATATAAAGCACCGGAGGTCACATTTATTATCTCAATGCCACTATTCCATTACCACTGGGTAAACATGGCTTTCAATTCAAATTTTAAAGAGATTGCCACTGTTGTCAGAGCTACGAAAAGAAGATAGTTTTATAGCATGCAATTTCATGCTTTATAAGATCTTCAAGTGGAAGCAGTGTTAGGGAAGCAGGGCTGGGTCTCAGCTCAGTAACCTGCGTTTCTAGAAAGCCTGCCTGAAGCAAATCTGCTCTCTCTGTCCCTTTTCTCTGCTCCTACAGCTGTCTAGATGTCCCTTTGTCCCTAAGGTGTCCATAGTTTTGGGTTTATTCACATGGCTGCCTCGTCAACAGAGCTGCATACTCTGAGGTCCTGAACTCAAACCTAAGTGCCTTCGCATCTTTAGCGCTCTACGTGTTTTTGGAGCTGAATTGGCCCTGAATTGATTGGCCCAATAAAAGGAAAATAACATACACACACACATCCTTTCGTCCAGCTAGGGAAATACGGTTTGTATATATATAATTTATTATTGTCATTATGTCAATATCATCTTTCTTTCCTTGACATAAAAACGAAGTCCCTTGGTTTCCAAGCTGTTCCTGGCAATTGTTAGGCAAACTTCTCAGAGCTCAGAGAGGGACTTAAATTAGCTGCTGAAAACCATTTTAATCCTTGCCTTCTTGATCTTCAAACATTTCCCAGGCTAAACTTTTAAACCAGTGTTCTCCAAAGTACATTTGGTAGAAAAAAGTCCTTCAGGGTATTGGTCACAAAAAGGCGATCTATGGCCAAGCAAATTTGGTGAAACACGACAAATCCATCTCTTTTAGGAATGTGCGATGTATGTTAGATGAACCAAGTTTCTGAGCAGTCCAAACACCACTTTGTCCATCTCAAGATTTTGACCTTGGAACTCTTTTTGTTGTGAAGCATTCGCTAACATCTCCGGGGACGAATGGTCTGTAGGACATGAGAAATGTTGCTCCAAACAGTAAACTGGGTCAGAGGATGCGGTTTCAGTTGTGCTTTACATGTGGGGGAAATGTAGTGAGGAGAGTGAGAATTTCACACCCGCTCTCAGCAATTCTCCTTCATTCGTGTGGCTACTTTGTTTCATTTTCCGTACCTTTGCTGCCTTCTTTTCTAGTCATACTTGTCCATCGCAGAAAACTCAGAGAACAGGGAAAGGTAAAAAAGGGGAAGTCTATGGCTGTTTAAAGGGTGCCATCCTCAGATAAATTGGGAAGATCTGAGTTAATTAAGACTTTTAAATGCCTTTTGAGAGTCTCATTGTGGTCAACAATGTAGAAGTTGGCTCTCCATGGGTTTACAGTATACAGCTTTTCCCAATTTTTGGCCACTAATTTCTCGGCGGTTGGGGGACTAATGTTTTCTGGGATTCACTAGGGATAATGAGGAGGCATTGGGACTGTCTTCAGTGATTGCTGCCCAGGGTCCTTCACTGGGTGGAAGAGAGACTCTCAGGATGGTCAAGGTCTCCAAGAGTGACACAATCTGAGACACTCGGGATCCATTTCTCAGTTTTCCGAAACTTGTTACAGTTGGTTTTATCCAAGGACTCCGGGCACACAGACCTAGGCATATCAGAGCTAAAAATAACAAAAATACAATTAATAAGCATTTGGGAAACAATTCCTGAGGCAAACCAACAAACACGGATAATGGATTCTGTCTGAAGCTTCATTTTCCGAAGGGAAGAACAATAATATGCATATTAACCCAGGTGACTGCCTAAACAGATTCTTGGCAGCCTCTGATCAGATAAAGGCGCCACGCATCCTGAATGCAATTTATGTAGTTAAAATTAAGCACAATCGCAAAGGGACACTTTTAAGTTAAACTATAACAAGTTGTTTCTCGCATAGTGTATTTTTCTTTCTTCTTTTGCTTTTAATCTATATGTATCTTTACATTTAAAGTGGGTTTCTTGTAGACAACATATGGTTGGGTAGTGTACAAATTGTTACTTTTAATTTTTCTTTCTCACTGTCCTACTTCCAACTAGCTTTAAAACTTAAACACAATTTCATTTTCTTTCCAAAAATGTTTAAGTCTGAGTTTTAGTTTAATTGTTGAGAGTTCCGGAGGCTAGAGGAGTGGGCGTTGTTTATTTCTTAACAACAAAATTGAAGAATCTATGAAGAAAATTAAGAAACTTCTTAGGTTTTCTGTCATTAATGCACAAAGGAGGAGAACTTGGCTTCAAAACATATTTAGTGAATAAAAATATAAATGTACAATTTTGTAATTGAAAGAAAAGAGTGATTTTTACAATTATAAATTTAACAGAAAATAAGTAGTAAGATTAAAAGGAATTATAACAAAATGATGATAAATACTTTGTTAAGATAACACTGTTGTACATTGTAAGTATAGGAGTGAGGTAAGAGCTTTAAAGAGAAAAGACACCTGTTGTTAAAGGTAAACTTTTGTAATCTGGTTTTGAAATGGGACCTCTCACTTGCTAAGTGCCCACTTTACATTAGGCATTAACTACTTCGTGTGAGTTATGTTACTGAGGTCTGTCATCAACTCAGACGGCAGGATATTTTCTTCATTTTACATTAAACCTGAAACCTGAAGTTAAAAAAAATGCACAGCAAGGGGTAGAATTAGGATATAACATGGCTAATGACTGGCTCGCATGTACTTTGAAATAAAACGATCATAAGACCAACCTATCACATCGTATTTTGCCCTTGGCCGTCAAAGTGTGAGTCAGGGTGCTGCATTTGGGTCCCTCCAAGGAAAATTTTCCCAGCCACCAGTGTCTCTCAAGAGCTTTAATTTTTATTTTTTTAACCTACTGATTTTTCAAGAAAAAGAGGAAGGGAGAGATAGAAAAAGTCATTGATTTGTTGTTCCACTTATTTGTGCATTCATTGGCTGCTTCTTGTATGTGCCCTGACTGGGAATAGAACCTGCAGCCTTGGTGTATCGGGATGATGCTCCAACCAACTGAGCTACCCAGCCAGGGCTAATTTTTCATTTCTTAAAAGACATGCTTCTTCATTTAGAATTCTTTTCTTTATGTCATCATTAGAGCACTGGATAAATTAACACTGTTTTATCATGTGAAATTATAATAATTAAAATCATAATAATTCTTTCCATTTTTTACTTACTGCAGCCTGGGTAAATGAAGTTCCAAAGCATTTTGTGTATGAAATCACTGTCAAGAATGCCACCTTCCTGGAACATAAATTCATACCTGGAGGATGAAATGAGCCAGGTGTGACAGCCTCTGGCTGTGATGAGAGTGGGCAAATGGGGAAGGGTAAATATATATATATATTTCTAATTCTTAAGTAAGAAAACACAAAATAAAATTAAAAAAACAAACTAAACCAAATATAATAAGCAAGAACTCTTGCTGCTATCATGCATAATGTATCATGTCTTGATAGCAGTGTAATTTTAGGTGGACTTTTTTCAGAGGACAGAAACCCAAAATGCATACGCATGTGTGTGCACACGCAGGCGAAGGCATGAACCTAACACACACAATACCTACAATGTAAGTACAGATGCCTTTCCCTTTAAAACTCACATTTTATTTTCATGTTTATGCAGATAAGGTTTAAAAACACAAAAGACATTCAACACAGAATGGTGGTTTTCACAGAAATTGCTGCATAATTCTCTCACATTTCTTCATGTTTTCATAAAACATGTGATGATTTCCAAAACCTCTGGGTATCATAACATATTTTAAAATACCAGCAAAATTACCAGACTGAACAAGAGCACCAACTAGGCATTTTCCCCATAGAAAACTATTTCACAGCCTGCTCAGAATTGTATACTAAGTCAAGAATTTAATATTGCAAATATATAAAAGAATGAGTTATCATTTCCTTGGAAGTCATAATTTTGGATTTTAGACTTCTAATCAATTAATATTTCAAACATGGCACTGCATTTATGTAATTTTGGGGAGGGCAGTGAATATGAATATACAAACTTTGATGATAAACTGGTTGAAGTTCATTTTCTTGAAACCCAAACTGAAGTGTGTCCCTATTTTAATGTGTTGGGCTCTTGGCATACAAATGAAGCATTACTAAACAATTCCAACTGTGTTCAGAAAGTCAGCACAGTTGAATTTCCCTAATTCTCTGAGTCTGGGGAACACAAATAATCATTTTAATTCTCTGGGAGACGCTGAATTACATAATAAATTATATCAAGACTGGATAAGTTCCATTTTTTAAAACTTACAATTTCTTTTTAAATGAAGAATCTGAAATATGAATTAACTCAAAATGATATTTAAAGTTTTGACTAAAATTAACTGTAGCACTTTAAATAATTCCTACTATTTTAAGAAAAAATCTCCTGAGGCCATTAGGGAAAAAAAAGGATTATAATGAAGAAGAGAAAGGCAGAGAGAAAGAGAGATAATTAATAGGATATACTAGCCTTGAATAACTGAATGAAAACATAGAGACCTGCCAGAACCCAAAGCAGTCAGAATAATATTAATCAAATCCTACTGACTCTTAATTGGAATAATGAGAAAACATTCTTAGCCTGCTTGATCATGTTGGCATTTTAATTAAACTTTCTTGGATCCCAGAGAAAACAATAGTTTTTTGTTGGAACTCTTTTTTATTTTTTTGAAACCTGTTACCAAAAATACTTTTGAAGGCATTAACCAAGTAGTATAATTGGGGTCTTTATGTAGAATAACAAGGCAGAACATGTTGCCATAAATTCAAAACCTTGGCTTCTTAAAAGATTGTCTATGAATCTTCAACTACAAGAATCCCAAACAATGAACTGTGGATTTAATTAAAATAAACTTCCCACATTTTCAGAGATAATTGTGATTATTCTTCTATTGCGTGCCCCTAGTGGAACAGTTGTGGTCCAGTGGAATGAAGATTTTCAATAAATAAATAGCTGACCATTTAATATATGCTTTTATAGCACATCTTGTGCCAAAGTCACCATTCTAAGTGCTTTAGAAGTACTAATCATTTAATCTTCATAGTCACCTTATAATATAAATACCATTTTATTCCCATTTTAACGATGAGGACACAGAGGCACAGCGAGGTAAAATAATTTGTCCCAGATTGCTTGTGCTCAAACTCTCCAGAATGCCTCTAACATTGTTTTTAATCCTTACCCAAGGACATTTTTTTCATTGCTTTGAGAGAGAGAGAGACAGGATGTGAGAAATACTGATTCGTTGCCTCCCCTACATGTCCAGACCAGGGATTGTATGTCCTGGACCAGGGATTGTACATGGCTGGACTGGGGATCTAACCCGCAACCCAGGCTGGTGCCTGGACCAGGAATTGAACCCACAACCTTTTGGTTATGGGAGGATGCTCCGAAAAACTGAGCCACACTGGCCAAGGCACCTCCAACATTTTTAAGATGACTTTTACATGCTCAGCACTCTGACTTGGTGCTATACATATTTCATGTCTTCTCATTCTCAGAATAGTTCTGCAAATAGGATTACTGTCCTCATTTTGCAGATAGGTAAAATGAGGAGCAAGGAAAAGAACTCGATCAAGTTTAAACTACTAGGATGAAGGATATAAACTCATTTCTGTATGACTCTAAATAAAGTGCATGATTTTTTCAACCTCTTCCCAATATACTGAAGTATTTAAAGATTCAGGCATTTAATTTACCATCTTTAATTATTTAAATACAAATAAGGTGCTATATGAGGTAAATTTCAATGTATCTGGTCATGGAGGATCATTCACTCCGGCACCAAACATTTACAGGACATCCATTAGGGACATGCCTGGGTTTCATGGGACCAGAACCTTATATGTTTTGGAGATCTTCTTTAAAATAAAGCATACAAATTCCTACATGTAAATTTATATATGTAAGTAAATACTCACTATAAATGAGGAAAAAATCATAAGAAATCATGACCATCATACGCGAGTCGGCCTCCGGCCCTGACCTTCAGAGTAATGTGCTGGTTGAGTCTGCATGATGAGCAAAAGGAGGGTTTGTCCACTGGAAAGTCAGCAACAGCTTCATGGTAGATGGCAGCGATTCCACACCGCATAACTCTATCCCACTCAACACAAACTAAAGGGAGCCCAAGTCAGCTTTCTCCATGCTGGGTTTGATAAAGATGCCCCTCGCCATTTCAGCACCACCTAAACAGTTGTTCGTGCAGAGAAGAGGTCACAGTGGGGGGAGCCAGGGGCCTCCCTTTTGCAAATCTCACAAAATCCCATGAGCATGAGAACACATCACTAGGGCCTCTTCTAGAGCTTTGAACGGACCTACGCAAACAAGGGGTCCGGAAGTGAGCTGCTTTAGCTTTGCAGCAAATCCAGCAAGTTCGACACCCACACTGTCCTGGCAATGTCCACAGGGGTGGCGACCGTTGCCAGCCTGAAACAGTGTTCGGCCAGCAGCACGAATCTGTGGGCCCAGTGTGGTAGGGATGTAGATAGCAAGAGAGAAAAAACTGTTTTTCATTCTTGATCAGGTTATAACATTCTGGAAAACTGGAGAAAAATTTATAATGATTTACTCTAAAGATTGAGAAAAAAATCTTTGTACTATTTTTTTTTTCTGTTTACAAAGAATATTGGTAGATAGAAACCCTGACTAGGAATTGGATCTAGACCAAGACAGAAGAAAAAACAGATTTCCAAGCTTCTGTTGAGGCTTCATAAAATTAAGAACGGTGAGGAAGTTACTGGAAAGGCTCCAATTTCTTATGCATAGGAAAAACTCTCTGTGTAGGTTGGAGAAGGAGGAAGGGGTGAGAGCTGAAATTCTCTGTAGGCTGGGAAGCCTTGGAGGTTTACTTGCCCCGTAAGGAATTCTCTTTATATATAATGATTTGTTTACTTGCCTTATGGAGAACAGAGAGCCCATAAAGTGGAAAAAAAAAAAGGTCCCTTTCTCAGAAACCCCATTTCCTCCCCCTCTGAGAATGTATTTCCATTAGCCAACAGGACGCTAGAAGACCAGAGGAAGAATGAGGAGGTTACCTCACCCCATACTGGTCTAGAGGCATCAAGGAGCCCAAGACCTTTCCTGTCAAAGCAAACGTGAGATTGTCCCCCAAATTACCAAGTGATTCTTTCAGCAGAGAAGCAGGGTTTGGGTTACAGGCCTATGAGAGTGCTTACCTTTTCTCTCTTGCCATTTACACAGACCTCGGCATCATTAAAAATGGAGACTCAGATACTATCGTCTAGTTACCCAAAAGGTACAAATCAAATAACAGATCATTAAATAACATATGAAATACCTCAGAAAAAATGTGCCTTCCTCATGACAAAATGGAAAAATACGTGTAAACCTGTGAATTTCAGATGACTGTAAGTTGCCAAAATACATTAACGATACTGACTTTATTATTTTTAGACATGGCTGGATGTTCTGTTGATGGGGCAAAGATTTATGAATAAATAACGAAAATATAATTTATAGGCTATAAAATTTATTTTTCTTGTCTGCATTTCAGTGAAATCACTAATGTTGTAATCAAAATCATACATAATTTGTGTGCTCTTGACAGTAATGAGGCAAATTAACTTTCTCTCACTAAGTTAGGTATATTGTATATGAGCCTCTAACTTCAACCTTTTAATGAGCAAGCTACTTCTTTTGTTGGCTTCTGTGTGTACACGAGTAAACATTTTCCTCCTGTTAGTCTTTCATCAGTTCAGTTTGCAGGCCTCAGCCACCAAACCTAAGGGGGTAGAGAAGCTTTCCTTCCCTACAGCGGGAAAGTACTCACCTTGGCAGAGCAGAGCATCCGTTCTTGAGTGACGGACACACTCATTGTTTTAGGAGACAAATGTTTTTAATAAAGTAAATCTGAATTTGGATCACTATTTTTCTTCATAGAAAACCCTTTTTTTTTCTGAACTCATTTTTTATTGTCGCATCCTTCACTATGTAATAAAATTATAGATTATAGGTGTAAAATTAGATGCTGACAAGTGTCTACACTCAGTTAACCACCACCTCATTCAAGATATGAAACATCCCATCATGGCAGAATGTCTTCTCTGTCCCTTCCCGGTTAATTCTTACACAAACCTGAGGCCACTGTGACTCCAGTTTCTATTGCCATAGGTCCTTTTTGCCTGTTTGAGTGCTTCATATAAATGAGAGTGTATGCTGTGTACTATTTTGGGTCTTACTTCTTTTGCTCGAGGTAATATTTTTTAGATTAATCCCCTTATTTGGGGTAGTTTGTAGATATTTATATTGCTGAATTTATATTTAAAATACATTTACTCTTTATAGTACAATGAAATTATATTTATATAAATAAATATATATTTATATGTATATAATCTATATAAGGATGGATAGATAGATATAGACTTATTTATCTGTTCTCTTGTTGATGAACTTTGTTTCCACTTTGGGGCTGTTATGAATAAAGCTGCTACAAACATCTTTATTCAAGTCTTTGTATGGACATAGGTTTTGATTTCCCTCAGTAAATATTTAGGAGTAGAATTTTGGGATCATACAGTAGGAATATATTTAATGTTTTAGGAAACTTCCAGTTTCTCAAAGAGGCTTATCATTTTGTATGAGAGTTGCAATTGTTCCTCATCTTTGTCAACACTTGGAATTTCAAGCTCTTTAATTTTTTTGTGATTCTCCTGGGTGTGAAATAGTATTTTATTTTGGTTTTAATAGTCATTTCCTTGATGATAAATGATGTTAAAGACCTTATCATGTGCTTATTGGTAATCTCTATATCTTCTTTTTTGAAGTATTCATTCATATTTTTTGCCCATTTAAAAACAATTGAAGTATTTGTCTTTTATTATTGATCTGTAGGAATTCTTTATAGATTTTTGGATACAAGTCCTTTGTGTGATGTATTGAGTTGGCCAAAACATCTGTTTAGTTCTTTCTATAAAATAAAAGACATAGTTTTCATTTTCACCAATAGCTTTATTGATTTGGATATTTTGAGTGTGTTGGCTATCTCCCGTATGGTATCACATCGATTGTTCTCAATTAACGTTTTGGTTTGATCGCTGTCAACCTCAACTGGTCTACCTGACCATGGAGCATCGCCCAGTGAGAAGTCTCCAGCACGAAACTTTTCAAACTGCTTTTGACACGTTCGATCAGTCACAGCACCGTCTCCATACACGGCACAAACTTTTTCTTTTGCATTTCAGTTGCCCTGTTGCCTTTCTTGAAATAATAAAGCATAATATACCCAAATGTTGCTTACTTTCTTTCCTCTTCAATATTAAAATGGCTACACGAAAATTCACCAATTCCAATAAGTTTTTTAAAATGTGCCACTGATATGACAGCTGTCACAATACAATCTAACAAAACTGTTTCAAATGAAGTTAAAGGCAACTAGGTGCTGCTAGAGCCGTCGTACAGAGAAAACCAAAATTTTTGGCCAACCCGATGTATATTGCGCATATTCTCTCCCAGTCTGACATTTTTCATTTTCTTAATGACATCTTATAACTCAGAGAACCTTTTCTTTTAAAGAGCCATGTGTTGTTTTAGACATTGTTGTCAGGGTGACTCTAAGCTCCGAGGGGCCCTTTGAAAGCATTAAACCCAGGATAGAGATCCCTTTTACTCAAGTCTAAGCCTGTGCCATCTTCCTTATTTATCGACAATTTTCAAAGGAGAGTCATGCTTTTGGAACTTCTCCAAACCCTGGTTCCCATCAATATGTACTTTCCACATGAATAAAAGGCCGTATATTATTTGATTTGCCAGAATATGAATGGGGAAGAAGAAAGCAATATTCCTTGCTGTGATGTCTGCTCATGGATATCCCATAGATGGGGGAGCCAAGTTGCTTTAGCTCTGGTACCTGCAGTCATTTCTCTACAAATACCTGCATGTGTTTTGGGCACCCATACTTGAGTCCTTTTAATAAATCATTTCTTAGCTTCCGCTGGAGCTGTTCTCTCCAGGTGTGAATATGAGGGACAGGCCCAAGTTAAGATCCTTCAACGTCCTTTTCTCCTCCGTTCATTCTGAGTACGTGAGCCAGGTCCTCCAGCAAGTTCTTCTTTCGTCAAAACTGTGTCAGTAAATCCCCCCTCAGAGACACTGGTCATGAGTTCTTCAGACCAGCCCAGATGTACGTGAGATCCAAGGCTGGGGCCATGTTTATAACTAAGCTCAGTAAGTGTGAGTTGTGAAAATAAAGAGATACGGATTCAAACAGCTAAAACACCAAACTCCTTGAACCGTATGACCACTTGGATTTTTTTTCTTGTTTCTAGACATGCCATCCTTTCTCCCACCTCAAGACATTTGAACATTTTTTTTCCCTCCCTTTTCCCTTTACTTGGCTATTCCCAACAATTTCCTTTGGTCTTTATGTTAATTCATATAAAATTGACATCAGTGCTCAGACAGTAACATAGGTTGTGAGAAGTGGCATTTTTTTGGACTTCATCATTGTGACTCAGTAATGGCCTCTTCACTTGTCTAGCAACCCTGAGAATTCCCAGGAGGCCAGACACTGTGTCATGTTCATTCATAAACCCCAGTGTCTAGCACCTGGTCATGATTAGACAAAGGCCCTGAATTAAGCTTCAGCCGTGACAATGGCACTCCTCCCTGATTGAGAAGTAGCTCTACATCCTTTGGTATCGCCTGCCTGGCTGCAGTGTGCACCCCTCCACTGAAATCTGTAACCCATGAGGCTCTGAAAGAGTTCTCCTTTCATCTCCCAGGATGCCTGAGAGTCTCGGTATCTTTTTTGTTCCTTAGTAATTTAGGGCATTGATATTTGGGGATGAGCAGTTAGAGCTGAATAAGATGTCTGGCTGGTTCATGTTACAATTTGCTATATGAATACATATCCCTAGGATAGCCAAGCACTGTCTAGGAACTTCACATAACTTAAGTTTCATTCGTGACAATGCTGATTGGTCATTACGTTTTGATGAGGAGAAAAGCGAGTAGGAAAAGTGATACTACAAGTAGGGATGAAAAGCGCACGCTCTGGAGTCAGAAGATCAAGGTTCAAGTCTTCGCCCCATCCCATATAAGCTGTGTTATCATAAGCATGCTACTTGAAATCTCTCAGCCTCAATTTTCTCATCTATAAAATGCAGGTGGTAATAGTATCACAGACTTGAGTGACCTGAAAGGGTAAAGGACAGTAAGAATAGTGCCTGACATGTAATACGTGCTCAATAAACATTAACTATCAGTAACATTGTTGGCATTGAGGCTAAGACCTTTGGGCCATGGAAGCTCTAGAATTGATTATAGATGAGTGTGGTGCTGGAAAGCAGGAGGATGGAGAGGCAAGGGTAAGTTCATGAGTGATTTTTATATCTCCCAACCCTGATAATTGTGTGTGTGCCATGTGGGGAGTTGAAGAGGGCAGGAGGAAAGGGTGATCTGAAGTTCGGGGTACAGCAAAGAAAGTCACTTATCTCCCTCACTCTTATTATGTCTGGTTCTTTAACCCCTAATCCATTTCTGGGGTTTTATTAGCAAAGAAATTAGTAAGCAAGAAGGATAGCTGACACTCATCTTCTGCTCCATGTTCCCAAGAACTCTCGAAGACCAGTGCCCTGCTGTCTTCACGCCCTCCCTCCCAAACCCACTCTTACCTGGGCGCCGCTATGCTGAGATTGCGATGTATTGGATTGGAGGCACGGACACCCTGCTGAAACACTTGCATCTTGCTTCTTGTCAGTGCATCTTAGCCCAGATCACAAGTAGGGGTGTGGTTCCTCTGTATCCCTAGCTTGCAGTTGTCAGGAACTCCACAGCAGTGCAGGCCTTTCTGCAACACCCAGCAGAATTGTAACACTGTGTCCGGAGGGTAAGGGGGAGAAAGTCTCCCATCACAGACCAGAAGCAACGTTAAAAGCTCGCCTGGCAAAGCTAATGACATGCTGTTGCTCATCTAAACGGCCTCTATGTTTGGGGAAACAATGAACACAGGCACGCAAGCTCCCACACGTGTAAAAGGAAATTCCATTCTTCATTAGTGACATTTTCCAGCTTTTATCTCTCATTTCAACCCAGATTCTTTAATTTTCATAGCTCTGCTTTCCAGCAACCAATTAATATTTTCTCTGATAAATATTCCTCTTTGAGGGTAATATATCTTTGATGTTAAGCTCAACATTCTTCTAACTTCTAGAAGGATAGGAGTACATAAGAATAAAGAGATGGGGAGAAAAATACAAGGTATTTCCTCTCTGGATCCTGAAATATCAGCTCCAACTAGTTAGATTTAAAAGTTCTAACTTTTTTTTTCTGTCGTATTCATGACAGGACCTCATGAAGTTAGTCAGAACTAATGTATGTCCATCTAGGGTGAACCGAAGGGACAAATGTGGGACACACAATGTATGCAAATCCATATGCATACATTGTCGGTGCCTGGAGGATGATGAATGTTAGGTATGCTCAGGGTTCTCCGTGGAAATTTAAATAGCAAATACAAAAAGAGGCCTGAGAGGACACCGAATACATTTTTGTTGTGCTGATTAACATTAGAGCAGGTGCAGGGTAACTGAGATCTAACATACCCAGAATTTAAAAGAACCTGTAGTTTGTTCGTTTTTTGGACATAGAGCTCAGTACCAGCATATTCCAGCTTCTGGTGCAGAAAGAACTGTCAAAATAAATCCCAAGTTAGTGGTGGGACTTTCAGTCCCTTTCATTTTGAAAGTGTATGCAATGTTTTATTAAATCTCTCTACAAAGTATGTACTGAGCTCTGTGTGGAAGACACTGGATAAGATGTATAACTTAGTGCTGTTCTCAGTGTGAGAATTTTATTAGGTGTCATCATTGGAGATAATAACGCTTAGACTTAATCCATGATGTTACAGATGATACAGCAGGGTGGCGTTCATTATGTCATTTAATGATATGCTGCCGGAATTATAACTACTGTGTAGAGTCCTATGCTCTGACTTGTTTTTCAGTAGTGTGCTTCTGAAATTATTTTTTCCCATTTATACACACAGTCCGGACTTAGAACACTGTGGAGTTAGACACGTTTGCCAGGTTGTGGGACAATCAACACACGCCCCAATGACCTTGGTACAGGTGTGCTCAGTTTTTGCAGAAGAGTTTGGAGTGTTTGCATGTCATCAAAGACTACTGACACTTACAGGTGTCAGGTCTCAAAGGGTTCCGGGATAAAATCACTGCAATATGACTTGAATGAGGTGAGTTCCCCCATATGATCTAGAAGCTATGAGGGTATTAACACACTTTTAAAATTTGATGCATGTGTGTATATTATTTCAGAGCTAAAAAGGGGAAAAAAAAACATTAGGCCTTCTAATCTTCTCTTTCATTCCTTTGGCTTTCCATTCTGTGGGCCCAAATTAAATTCTGTTTTTACATTTTTGATGATACAAGCAGTAATGGCACAATGAAGAAGAAAGGCTGTTACTGCATAGCGTGTTCGGAACTGTGCGAAATCACATTTACTTGGTTAGTTGGCAGTCGTAACTGCAGGCCCTCCGTAGAGGACCGCAGCAGCTTTCCGCCCAAGGACACCAATGCCAGCAACGCCACCCGGACCCCTGCAAATTTCTCCCCTGAGGGCTCCATGGTTTTTGGCCTTTGTTGCCTGAGTCCCTCTCCACCTCCACCCTCCGCCAGACCTCCTTTAGCCAGTGCACCCCGGGCGCCCCAGACTCTGAAGCTAGGTGTGTGCCTGAGGCCCACCCAGGCCACCCCAGCTGACCCCACCGCCACGTGCGTGTCTGTGGCTCACCCAGACAGCCCTCCCGTGCACACCCACAGCCCAGCTCTGGCAGCTCAGGCCGCTGCAGCCACACACGTGTCCAGACCTAGCCTTGACTCCTGTTCCTGGCTGGCACTGCCGGTAAAATTGCCTCCAAAGTTGGAAGCAGGAACAAAATTTAGGGGAGCTGTCCTGGCCACTAGGGGCCAATCGTTACAGAAGTTTTGATTTAGCTTCCTGGATTGTCACTAGAGAGAGCCGTCTGGCTTTTTGCAAGCGTGACTTAGGGCAGGCTGGCTTTCTGGATTGTGACAGATGTGGGGCTTGGTTTCCCCGGCAGTTTGCTGCAGGTTGTGGGTCAACGTTTTATTTTCATATCTGCTCTGGATGTTGTCTGTTTGTATGGTCAGTCTCACAGTGTTTAGGTCTTAGGGGAAGGCCTGGAGAGGCTGTTCATGGGGTGCAGAGGGAGCTTGAATGTGTGTGCTGCGGAGCCTGCACACATCAGCATGAGGCCCTTTCCACGGGGGATGGAGCCAGCTGGGAAGTGGGGCCCGGGCCTGCGCTCCCTCCATCTGCACACCCTGCAACAGAGTGATAAGATGTCTTACACTTGTGACTTTGCATTGCCCTTTCCTGGTGGTACAAAGAAATATTCTTTTCAAAGTGAGAGGGCAGAATATATTTAATTTAATTTAAGAGTTTATTAACTGTTTTCTTTTAAACTTTTAATATTCAGCCGTCTCAAAATTTACTCTTGCCTTGCATTCTGCAAACATAGGGAGTAGACCTGTGCGTAAGTCACAGGCTCTTAGGGGAAAAAGCAAGATACTGAGGCGGCCTCTCCAGGCAATTTTCAGTATTTGGTCTCACCGGTCTGGAGTATCTTCACAGGGTAGGCAGCTATTCATTAGCTGCAGAAAAAGAGGGGTCATTTCCCTACTGCCTACCAGGGTCAAACCAAATTTGAAGGCCCCTTTAGTTTTAAAATGTTCTCTTTGGCTCTGTGCACATGAAAATACAAACAGATGCTACATTCCACCCTTCTGCCCCCTCAGATCTACTCTGTAGATATGAGAAATACATTTAAAGACAGTCATTTCTTGTTTTACTGAAGAGCACTGTGGAGAGAGATGTGTAAGGAAATGGGCGTCTTATATTTAAAATAACAAAATGTAAGGCCTGACAGGGTGTATTTACTCTACGATGCTACATCTTAGCTACCTCTGGGGGTGGGATTTCTCTTTTCTTATTTTTGTTTCCCTATTCTTTCTAATGTATCTTCAATAATTCTTTTTTTTTTTTGAAATAAGAAAGTAAAAGTTATTTTAATACATCCAAAAGAAATCAAAAAGTGTTAATCTAGGAGTATGTGGGAGTTCAGTGAATTGAGAGAGACAGATGTAACTTTAGAATATAAGCTGATTCTCATGCCTAATTTCAAGGCCAGTTGTGTGCCCTGGCCTGCCCCTCATTCTCAAACACGCTGACTCTTTGGGTTTCTGAAAGGAGGGTATTATCACACGGCTTGGTTGGCAAGTGGAAAGTTGCAAACTCTCGTCACTTGCAGTCTCACGTTTCTCCGGGTAAATTGAGGAAGACCTCACTGCTGTGCCTCATCAGCAGAGCTGCCCCTGGAAGGTCGATTAACTCATGTCTATTTGTCACTACAAACTTGTAGGGTGCAATACCACCAATCCCTTTCTCTGTGAAAGTGTGTGATTTCAAAACTCAGCGAGTTGCTGCTTACGCTAAAGAAAAAGTAGGAAAATAAAATTTAGAAAGCCCCTCTAGTTTCCTGGTTAAGTCCAATTTCCTAGCCCTGGTCCCTCCTGGGGATGCCCCCTGTTTTAATTGCAATAGAGTTCGCAGGCATTCGCCACTGGCTGCAGTTCCCACAGTGGCCAACCAGACAGGTTTTCCTCACTTGTCTGTGTTCAGAGAGCTTAATTATAGTACTTTTGGCCTGACCAGAGCATGCGTGGCCAGAGCCCATTTTGAGTGACAGCCTTCAAACGCTGCTAAAAATACAAAACCCAGACAGGGGAACAGGTACAATTTGCAGAGGTCAAGGATTATAGATGTCCACCTCAGCTGTCCTGGGAGGACCTGTCTCCGAGATCCCCTGGTGACTTGTCATCGATGTCCTTTCTTGGCTACACTCACGGGGCCCAGTGCCAGAACATCAACCGTGGGGCAGCCCTGGATGGGAGAGAAGGGCGTTTAGACGAATCCAGTCAGCGTGCCAAGGACTCCACAAGCTAGGCACTTGACATATGGTAATACTCTTGTGTAAAAGTAATATATCACTTGCTTAAATGAGAGGTGATTGGCATGGTTAATTTGCTCTCAGCAAATCTCTAAGAAGAGAAGAAAGAAATAGTCACTGAATCTAAGGAGTGGGACTAAGTTAAAGTCCATGTGCTACCATTAGAATCTGAGCCCCGATCTGCTCAGCAAGAGGAAGAAGCCCGGCAGGCTTAGACCTGCAGCTCCCACGGGCCTGGGTGGTCTCCGGCAGGCTGACCAGGAGCACTGGGGCTGGGATCGCTGCTTTGAGGGGTGGGGTCTGTATAAAGGTTCTGTTGTGCCAATGAGCAGCTGTCTTCTGTCATTCCGATATCTGAAGGCTCCCTTTAAGGCCTCCTAATCTTAATCTTCTCTTTTTCCTTTGAGCTGTTAATATTCTCTCAAAAGTCAATTTTAATCGATCTTCTTAATCAGGCTAGCTTCTCCTCTTTGAAATTACTTCCCTTTGACAATATCTTAATAGTAACTAAGGCATCCATGCAGAAAATTAGAAATGCATTGCCTGCCCACCTCCTAGCCTCAGCCCCACACTCTGAGTGGGCATGGTTGGCTGGGGCCCAAGGTGCAGAGAGAAGCATGGGGGACACCTTTAAGAAAGAAGAAACCTCAGTGCAGTGGCTACACCATTTTTGGAATTTATTGCCTCCTGTCCTCCACCCCTCCTCCCCACCCCTCCCGCTCTCTCCTTCTCCTCTTCCTCTTTCTTCTTCTTTACACATATTTATTAAGAAGCTACTAGGGAAAAGGCTCTGTGCTAGGAATTAGGAAGAGGATATAGAGATCAGAGAAATACCCTCTTTCTAGTCTAAAGAAAAGGTCCACACGGTCTAGGAGCTGCTAAGACATAGTAATTAAAGATGAGGGATTTGGAGTCAGAAAAACTGTTCCATTCTTGCTTTTCTGCTTCCTGGCTGTAGGCTCTTGGGCAAATTATATGCCCTTAATAAACCTATTTCTCAGCTATAAGATGGGCCAATAATGATAATACCTTTCTGCTATGGTGGCTGTGTGGACTAAATGTCATAGAATAGTGTCTGATACCTATGAAGCACTTAAAAATAATGGCTGTTGTCCAGGAAAAATAGGAAAAAGGTACAAATAGTTAAATTGTTAGCATAAACTTAAAATTATACAAGTGAAAAATAATAAATATGAAACGGCTGCAAAGAATCAGTTATTTAAGAAAGTTTCAAAAAAAGTGCACAGTAGCATAAATCATACAACATAGGTAACTCTTACAGTTCAAAAACTTAAAACTAAATGAAGTGTCTTCAACGTTTTCCAACGAAAGTCAAAAATAATAATATGGTGCTCTATTTAGCTATTGTTCACACCGAAACTCACTGTCACCTGCAGTGCTGCCATAATTGAAGTGAGGAGACAAGTGGCCGAGATACTGTGCGTGCTAAGAAAGCATCAGGATCCACAAAAAGCGAACCGTGTCAGAAAGGCGGCACCCTGTTCGACTGTCAGGAACATGCAAGAGATGAGCAAGGGGCAGTCAGCAGACGGCCGGTGGAAAACGCCTGCCCTGTGAAACTCGGTATTAGCAATGTATGGGTGATACTGCAATGCCTAGAATGCTGGGAATCGGGAGGGAGAATAGGCCTCATTGTTCACCTTAAACTGAGAACCAGAGGGCTCTGCTTCTAATCAGTTGCTTATCTTTATTTTACTCTAAAATATTAACACTGGAAACTAGGTGCTCTTTGAAGGAAGGGGACGTGCCTCATATTTTGTCATCTCTCCATGGATCCCAATGAAGTTCTGAGCACCTTCACATCCCAGAAAGAATCTGAAAGGCTAGTGGTACAATTTCACAATGGAATATTACTTGGCCATTAAAAAGGAAATCTTACCTTTGGCGACGGCATGCATGGACCTGGAGAGTATCATGTTAAATGAAATAAGCCAGTCAGAGAGAGACAAGCATTCATACCATATGTGGAATCCAAAGAGCAAAGTAAACTAACAAGCAAAATAGGAACAGACTCATAGACACAGAGAACAGATTGTCAGCTGTCAGAGGGGAGGGGTTTGGGGGCCTGGGTAAAAAATGGGGAAGGAATTAAGCAAAGAAAAAACATATAGACAGACAATAGTATGGTGATTACCAGAGAGAAGGGGGTGGGGGAAGAGAAGAGGATAAAGGAGGTGTAAATTGTGGTGGAAGAAGACTCGACTTGGGGTGGTGAACACACAGTACAATATGCAGATGATGTGTTATAGAACTGTACACCAAAAACCTATATAATTGTATTAACTGATGTCATCCCAATAAACTCAATAAAACAAAAAAAGTAGTTACTCCAAAGCTCTTACGTTACGCATGCCAAACTTGAGGCCCTCAACAAATATCTTGGTTGATTGTAGGGATTTAGAAGGTTCTTACGGAAAAAAAATCCCCAGAAGAAAGTAAAATGCAACGTTCTTTGTTTTGACCTATAGGGAGCCTGCTCATAGATACTTAGATAAATTATATCATTGCATGCAAATAAATGTGGAGGTCCAGGTATATTTCTAGAACACTTAAAAGAATAAAAATGATTGAATCTCCTTTATCTGCCTCCTGGAGCTCAATTCACTGGGACTGGAGTAAATGATAAAATCAAATTTCCTGCCCAACAAAGCTGAGAACTGGAGTTAGAGCTGAAATAATTTACTAACACGATAGTCATAATATTGATATCAATACAGTATTTTATAGTCTTCTCATTTCTTTATTCAAGACATTTATTTAGTATTGACCATGTTCCATATTTAGCTCCTGGTGTTACAAATAAATGCCATGTGTTGAGAAATTACTATGTCCTGGATTTTCTTCCAAGCCTCTTATTTATATTCATTGGATCCTCACAACAACCCTCCCCCACAGCAAACGTTACCTGCAAGCTCCCTACAGCGAATGCCACCTGCAGGCTCCAGGTGGTGACGCTGAGGTATAAAGAGATGAAGGATCTTGCTACAATGACCTCAGCTCTTAAGTAACAGAGCTGATATTCAAACCCAGGTGTTTGTCAGCCTCTAAGACTCGAACGCTCCATGATAGCTGCTTTCCAGAGGCTCATGGGGGAACCTCAATTTAAAATTTGGGATATATTATAGTGGCAACTAACACGGAGTTATTTGAAAATATTTGACTTGGACTAAATGTGCCATCATGAACTCTATTCCCAATAGGCAAATTCTCAAGACATTATAAGCTATTGTAGCAGTTCCCCCCCCAACATTAATATTCTCTCTCTCTTTCAATCATTTTCTCAATTGTTGGTGGAGAAAACTGGAGTTTAGAGTAAGTTTAATTGACTTAATCAACATCATCAGAGTGCTAAGTGACTGAGCTAGGATTCAAACACAGGGTTGCCAAGTTTCAAAAACTGTACCTTCTACTGCTCCTGAAGCGCTCAGAGTCTGTTAGGTGCTATGAGATGGTGGGAAGGGTTTACTTAACTCTGTCTGGGGGGGTTCTGGCTGACAAGATCTCACTTGGACTAAGGTTTGCAGGATTGGATGTCCACTAAGTGAATGAGAGGAGGAGGCATCTCAGACTGTGGAGCCTGGATGTCTAGGGGATTCCCAGGAGAGAGGGGCAGAGTCGATATGCGGAAGAGCAAATCATTTGCCATGGCTGTTGACATGCATTGGCATGCTCGATGAACTCTGATTTCCCGAGACATTACACATAAAGCAACGACAGAGTGCAGAGAAGGAAGAAAATCATGTTGACTCTGGGGAAATCAGGTACGATCTCATAGGAGTGACATTGGGACCTGGAAGGATGACTGAGAATTGGACAGATGGAGATGGAGAGAGAAAAGCATTCCACATGGCAGGAATAGCATTAGAAAAAGAATAAGAAAATAATCAGTCTGTGAGCAAATTTTATTTCACTTGTAGGAACCACTGATGGGGAGACATGATCAAAACTGCACTTTAAGACGTTAGAAGTAGACATAGAATTAAGGTATAGCAGACTTTAGTAAGAATTATTATCAGAATAGCTTAGGCAAGAATCAACACTAACACGAGTAACCAGACTGACTTTTGTATCATGTCTCTCAGGTTGTAACAGGTTCTGGCTCAGGGTTCATTTGATCCCTAATCGTGGATGCAGGCGGGTGAAAACCCTGAGAAACGGGTTTTTAGGTGACGTTCCCCAGCCCACCCTCTGCTTACAGGTGCCTCCAAATCTTCCGACTCCAGGCTCACGATTTTCTAAGTGTACTCATGGTAGCATTTTACATTTCTTTATGTTCATCTTTAAAGCATCCATCTTGTTTTTCTCTTCACAAAGAAATTGATCAAAGTCTGAGACGTCTCATTAGCATAAATGCTAGTAGCTAACATTAATGATTACTATATATTTGGCACAGTTCTAAATGTTTCCTGTGAAAAAGATAAATTATTCATAACAACCATCCAAAATAGGTACCATTTCCATTTTACACATAAGGAAATTGAAGCTGATTTTGCAGCCACTAAGTGAGAGGGCCTGGATTTGAACCCTTAGATCAGGGCACATGCGCGTAACCTTGTAGTCGCCACGCCTTACTATTTTTTTTTTAAGACCAAGAGTTTTGGGAAGGATTTGGTTGATATAAATGCAAAGTAAGAAGCATTTTTCAAGACAAGAGAATTATTCCTGGGCTTGTCCGCACATCCATAACAGTGCCTCGAAATGGCAATCGCGGTGTATGAATCTGTGCTGTAATTTATTTGAAAGTAACAATTCACATTTATAGGTTTCCCAGTGGCTGTTAAGATGACCTCTGTGGCGTTCCGATCCTTTGATGGGCACCTGTAGCGTACCTAGAGCTGCGAGCAGTGACAGCCTGTAGAAGGTAACAAGTTACAGGATTGACTCCCATTGGTCTTAGTGGTTCCAGCAAGTGTCTTAGGTTCCCCACCAATAAAACAGGGCAGCAGAGATAATTTTAAGAAACTTCCTCATCATATGTAAGAACAACCAGTATTCTCCCTTTCTTTGTTTTCTCTTCACACCATTGCATTGGTAGGCACATCCACCCACAGATGTGGGACTTGCCATGGGCATCAGATCTACCTTGTGGAGCTGCTTTCCTGGAGTGACTTGCATACCTCATGGACAAGTCACAAATCATGAGGCTTTAGGGTGCAGGCTGGTCAACCAATAGAAAACAAATTTTTGCCGAAGAAATACATGTGAGTTATGTGTGAGAGACTATTTCATAGTTTAAAAAAGATAAAGGGAAGCATCAAGATGAGAGAGAGAATGACCGAAGTGATTCATGGGAATGGACTTGAAAAAATGTGGCAGAGCTTAGAAAGCTGGGAAAAGTGGCAAGTTTTATTATTATTACGATTATGCTTTGCATTAGCAAAACCTTATCACTTTCCCTCTAATCTTCCTTCCCTTCCTTGCTGCCTTATTCAAGAACAGTACAGAGTGCAAGTTCAGGTTCTTTGCAGATGCCAGAATACTTGAGACAGGGCCAGTGTGCTCAAGGAGTTTAAACTCTTTCTCCGGAAAGAGAGGGCAAGACCTCTGTTATCCAAAGGAAGCAGTCTCTGGGAGATAGAGCGTTTTAAATGAAGGTGTTAATCATCCAAGAAGTCAGAATTCAGAGCTCCAAACACTGATGATCTGTGCCACAGTGGATTTCCAATAAAAGGGGAGAGGGCCTTCTTGGGCTCCTGTCTCCCATGACCTCGGCCTGTAAGTTAGGCAGAGTTCCCACACCCACGTGGCTCCCCCCGCCCCCCACATATCAACATGAACACAGAACCCTACTCCAGGGTCTAAGCCTCCTTCCCAGACACCACTTGTTTAGGAGAGTCTGGCTTTTGTCTAAATGGAAAACAGTGACATTTTAGGGTTCAGATTCACAGAAAGGCAGAATTGGAGTGGCCTCAAGGCTCATCTTCTCACTCAGGAGCAAAGAGCTCAGGTGTTCATGTGCTCTCCATACATGGATGATCAGCTTCGAGTGCCATGATTTGGGACAAAGCTGTTAAGCATCATTGTTAGAGCAATCCCCATACCACTCTAGGTTTGAGTTAAGCAAAGTAGCTCAACCTTGATAACCCACCATTTCTAAATCTTTAAAAGGGAAGTAAGACTTCTTGACCTTCAGCACTAATGTGAACTGGGTCTGCGTGGCTAAATGGATAGGATGACCTCTGGTCTACACTCGATTTCCTTCACCCTCCCCCACGAGCACCCAGTTTCCCTATGAAGAATGGGAAAAGCTTTAAGCCAAGCTGGAGTGGCTCACGTTGTCGGCAATGTGAACAATACTACTGGCAGTCGTTGAAAGCATAATGTCTGTTATTCCAGTCTCTCCCTCCCTTCCCCCAAACATCTATAGTGCCTTCATCAACCATTTGCCTTTGCATTAGGTATTTATGACGGGGGAAAGGAAAAGGAAGGTAAATGTTCAAGTCTGGGAGCAAGACATTGTACTTTACTCTTCACAGTTTTTTGGCTGGTCTAATTGTTAAATCTACATGAAACAGATTAACAAGAGAAAATAAATAAATTTAATGGATATATGTGTGTGTGGGAACCCCACATCGATGAGAGAGTTAAAGACCATGCACACGTGACAGATTCAGAGACAGAAAATTAAAATCCGGTGTATATCACATTATGAGCTAAGGACAAAGTGAGGTACCTGGGGCTTCGGAGGGGAGGAAGGTCATTTGCAAGACAATAAAAAGAGCAGATGTTCAGTAATTAGATGTTTGCCTTGCCATATAGATAGGTCATGATAAGTTATTTCTGATAATAACTTTTCTTATGGGAAAGGCCTCCTAATTTAGACTCTTCCAGGTAGTTAAGGGAGGAACAGACATTTTTCCTGAACCCACAGGGTCTCAATTGCCTATAGCTCAAAATAATCCACATGCCAAGTAGCACATACCGGGGAGGCCTGTTCTGAAACTCGTCAGTCACCTCTTGGCTTGGGAAACTCCCTTATCTAAACCTGATTTCTAGTATGGTTTTCTAGCATCGGGCTGTGGTTTGGAAAATGAGGTCCAAGCTGAAGTGGAAAACTGAAGGGCTAGAGCTGATTTGAACTGAGTCCGGGAAACTTGACATTTTCCATCCTGTCAAAGGCAATTATTATTCTAATTTACATAAATTAACCCAAGTAGGTTCTTTGTCTTTTTTTTATAGAATGATGGCAATCTGGGGAAAAATTTTTTTTAAAACACTTTTTGTAAGCGTAGTGCCAATCCAACAAAAAATGGAACACCAGCATTCTGGTTGTATGTTGATCCTGGCAAGAGCTGTCTGTTCAAAATATGCTGACTGCTTGAAATATGTCTCTTGGTTTGGAGACCTGGTTCACGGTTGGCTGGTCTATATGCTACGAATTCATTTTGCGCGCTATGCATTCATCAGTTTCCTCTGTTCTCGTGCTGTGAAGGGGACCCAAAGCCAAACGTATATCAACACACATTTCCAGATTTGTTTCTTCTCCCTCTGCCATCTTTACCTCCCTACAAGGCAGAGGGAGGGAAAGAGTAGAGGAGGCGATTTTTTAAAAAATGAGAGAGAAACAGGCGTGGAGCGAAGGAACTTTGGCCTGGAGTGGAGTGTTCACGATCCTTTTGGGCATTGTTAGCTATAGGCCTTTGAAGAGTGGAACTACCACGTAAAGATAAGTGCCTGTGAAAAGGAATATATAATTCCCTCATGTCCTAGCAAGCTAAAAAAAAAAAATCAAAGAAAATTTGGGTAACACTTTTCCATGGGCACGAGGGAAGAAATGTGGCCAGCCTTCTAGAATAATAACAGCCTGTGTCTTCAAATGGAACAAAAAATGCTGGAAAGAAAGACAGGCCTTGGAATGGAAATACTTGGACTTGAGTTCTGGCTTTTCTGACTTGTAACAGGGCTTTTGCAGGCAATGCTCTGGCCCTTTTCCTTTTCACGAATGATTGCACCTTATAAGTGACCTTGACACCATTTCGAGCTCACAAGACTCTGTGATCTTCACTAAAGTTTCCCCTCCAAACTCCACGAATAGGGTCCTTTAGTGTGATGTTTTATAATTTTTGAAAGAAGGTCTTGCCTCCACTTACCCACGGTAGAAAGGGAGGACAGAAGCCTGGAGAGGAGGGGCCGTGGGTGGTTAGCTTCCTCACCATGTGGCACAAAGGACAGCTGTACTACAAGCGCTTCTCCTCCTAAAAATGATGTGCTGAAGTGGACAAAGAAAGACCAAGTAGTGGAAGGTCAAGAGCCTCTGGAATGTTAGCTTTATTTAGCCCTAAATGATTGGCAGGCAGTTGTGACATTATTACTCAATGCACCTATGTTGCCATTCAAAACAGTTGTTGGGAGTGTTCGAGAGAGAACAGTAGGCCTGTGTAGCTCTATTTTTCTTCTCTTCTAGCAGGGTAGAGTGGAATTCACACACCTCTTGCTTTGAAGAATATTAGTGGTTAAAATCAGGGCCTGGTGATGCTCGGTAGAATTTATCTATTCCTCGTGTTGTCTCATTTTAAGAAAAACACTTTATTCCTTCGGATATATAACATAACTATTGTAAAACATTTGTAAAAATACAAAAGAAAGTGAAGATAGGTATCAGAACCTCAACACTAAAACATGGCCACATTTTACAAATAAAACATTTGAGAAATATATTAACAAGAAGCCAAAGTGACCTGGGCAGCCGGCAATGTGCCTATGGAAATAGACCTGGAGAAGTTAAGTAACCTTTGCAACAAGTCCACATTCTGTGCACCGTGCCCCACATCCGCAGGGGCTCAGCTGAACATGTGAGGAGTGTAAAAGCATTGCTGACATTCAAAAGCTACAGCAAGGACTTCGGATAAGGCAATTTTGTCCTCTGTGTCTGAGAGAAGAAAAGAATCACAGTGCATGCCAGGAAAATAATTTTGGAAACTCAGTTAATTGTGAAGGTGAGGCTGAGCCAGCTTGTGGTAGATACAAAGAAAATATTGTTCACTTCCCATAAATGATTTCCCATATGTATAGTGGGGCTGACCCTAGCAGGTGACTTCAGAGATGTGGAAACATTGAACCACATACGAATAAATCTTGCAAACATTTTTTTTTTTTAATGCTAAGAATAACCTTTAAAAGAAAACCATGGCTGTCACATCTTGAGACTGAAAGCTCTGAAAACAGAGCTTGTTTTTACCAACCACAAAGGCCAGGGACCTGTGGTTTTAGAGGATTTCTTATCCCAAGAAAATATTTGCACTTGGAGGAGATGATGCGTTTTTAACTGTAAGAGCCATATTTGTGGAAATTATTGCAAGTGAAAATGTTTTCTTCCAGAGCCTGCAAAATTGACAGTTATGCTTAAGGCATGGGGGGGAAAAAAAAAACATAGGTAAAATAAAGAATTTCACTTCCTTTAAATGGGTGTTTGTTTTTTTCTTAGTGGGGATATATATGGAAAAAAGACCTTTGGTAAGTATCCTGCTTTTGATTGCCACAAAATTCTAGTCAGTAGAGTTTTTGGAAGCTTAGATCTATACACACGAGAGAAGAGAAAAGAGCACCATAGAGAGAATGAGAAAAAAAATTAGGACAGGCGTAGCTCAATAGACCAGAGGCAAAAGGGAATAGATTAATGTTGTAGGGAAATAAAGGCAATTTGGGGGAATTTAACAATGTTTGCCATTTAATCATTGGCAATCCAATTTAAAAATAAAACAATTATTGATTAAGAGGTCAATTAGTTTGAGGGAAAAACCCAATCCAAACTAAATATTTGCCTTGTGCATTAACTGTTATGCCATAAAATAAAGTCCTCATTTTTAGCTGAAGTCTCCAGGCTTCTAAATAACAGACAACGGTAACACACAAGCGGCAGGATGGGGAACGTGTTTCAGAAACGGATGGGGCAATGCATGCTGGCGCTTGTCCTAACAGAGGTAATATCCAAGTGCACTCAAGAAGGAGGGGCCAGACCTCTTCCTCAATATTCCCCGTTTCTCCTCTTATTTTTATACCTTGTGATTGCCACTCTAAAGAATTTCAGGCCAACCCCATGACAAAGCTACATAAAGAACTTCTCAAACTGTATTACGGTACTGAAATGTAATTGTAGCAAGTGTAGCAGATATTGCTTAGAATATGGAAATGAATGAGCCCAAAGATTCAGTGTTTTTTTAAGTTTGTTTGTTTGTTTATTATCTCTCCAGTTCCTGACACAGGGTTTCTAAGACCCTTACAATTTCCTGGGTGGCAGAACATCTTTTGTTCCAGTGAGGTGACTTTTGGTGGGCGCCTGGGTGAGGGCTGGTCACCAGAAAGACCAAGATATGCTTAGAAGCTTAGAACCGTTAGCCCCATCTCCTGCTCTCTGTTTAGGAGAGGGGAGGGAAGGGGAGGGAAGGGGAAGGGAGGGGAGGGGAGAGGAGGAGAGGAGAGGAGGGGAGAGGAGGGGAGGGGAGGGGAGAGGAGAGGAGAGGGGATCTCCTGAAGCCTCTATAAAAGTCCCAAGAGCACAGGGTTCAGAGAGCTTCCAGGTTGGTGAACACATCCAAGCTGGGAGAGAGGCAGCCCCCACCCCCACAGGAGCAGAAGCCCTGCATTGGAGACCCCTCTGGACCTCACTGTATGTACCTCTTCGTCCAGCTCTCCATCTGTATCCTCCATCATGTCTTTTATGATATGGAAAAGTCATAAAGATAATGAAGTGTTTCTTGGAGTTCTGTTAGCCATTCAAACACATTATCAAATAAGGAGGGTATGGAGGGACAATTTATAATTAGCTGGTCAGAAGTACAGGTGACAACCTGGGACTTGAGATTTGCCTCTACAGTGGAGGGCAGCCTTGTGGGACGGAGACCTTAACTTGTGGGATCTGGGACTGACTCCAGTAGTGTCAGAACGGAATCCAACCGTAGGACACCCAGCTGGTGTCAGAGAACGGGTCGGTGTGGGAAAAACCCCCCACACGTGGCGTCAGAAGTACTGTGAGTGAGGTACTTCTGTGAGTCAAGGTACACACAGTGTGTTTTTTCTAGACAACTGAGGCACTCGTTTTCATCGTGTTTGTTGGACTGCGCTGGGACTTGGTCGGAATGACAAATGGCAGGAGGCCACAAGTCCAGGAAAGGGGGTGCGCCTGATACCCACAGTGCCCTTGGGAGAGAATTAGCAGCGAACTGCTCATGCACACATATGGCTTCTGGCCCGTTTCCTCGGTCAGACTGCGCCAACAGGAGCAGGTGCCTGGAGAAGTGGGAGAACCCCCTTCGGAGAAGCAGTGTGTAAGGAGCGTAGTGTGAGCCACGGAAAACATTGCTCGGATGCACGCCAGAGCGGTGAGCTCAAACACTCTGAGACTGGGGAGGTGCCCACTCTCCTCCCCCCCACCGCCATATCAACTTGACTCAGGGGACTAGTTTCTTGTGCATGTTTGTTATATTCCGCACAAAGGTCCCTGCCCAAGCCAGCGAGTCACTGTCTTTACAGCGCTCCGAAAGTCGAACGACCTTGTAGAGACAGCAATGTCTTACCTGTGACTGATGCCGTGTCAGCTGTGGGCCTGGCACTTGTCCCCATTTTCACACATATCGTCTCGTTTAACCCTGACAACACCGAGAGCTAGGCGCCACACCCACTACTTCACAGGTGGGAAAACTCTCAGAGATGTCAAGAAATGTGTCCCAGCTTACAAATGTAGGGAACAGCCCAGGTATGCCTCACCTGGGACCTGCCCACTGACAGCAGCCACGTGTCTCTGCCACTCCCCGTTTTAGAGGACAGGTGTCACCTGCAGTTTGAAAACACCCAATGTTCCAACTGCCTTCCCAGTAGAAGCGACCAGTGACAGTAGACATCACGCTCACTGTGGGAGTGCATGCGAGGTGCCAGGGGATCATCGACTGGGGCCCGGGCTCAACACGGGTGAAAATAACAGCCTGGGGCAGAGCTTCTTAAGTCTCAGACATCTGAATACCACCTTTGAATTTTGCCAGCGCTTTCTAACACCTGCATTACTCCTTACTTCATCTGACTCATCTTTTTTAATCAAAAATGTACTCATAAAGGAAAATGTATTTCATGCTGGTGTGTGGGGAACTAGTATTACGCGTTTTAAGTAAAAGATAGCCCCAAAATATGTATACAGTGAAAACAGGGCAATCTTACTCAATTTTAGCTCCTCCTTCTTTTGGATTTCCGCCCTCAGTGTCCAGCCCCATCTCCCCCCTCAACCCCCTGTCGCTCCCTCCCCTCAGAGGTCTCCTGCTGGAGTTCCAGGAGGAGTGTCCCCAGGCTCCACACCTGCACAAACACACTGCCATCTAGCTCACCTCCCTCTTCATGGTTTCACTCTTCCCCAGGGTGCACCCACTTCCGCATCACCTGCAGTTCCTTCATGGACTTGTCTTCGATGTTGCGCTTAAAGTTTGCCATTGAAACTGGCAAAAGGAAAATTCTGACTCAGACTGCTCTGCCATTATCAGAAGCCAGCACTTCTGTTTCTACCACCGTTACAAGCAGATTTTTGTGGGGGGGGGGGGTTGTTTGTGTAAAGAATGTCAGTCTGTGTAATGAAACTCTAAGCACATGAAGTGAATGTTATCAAGAGAAGTTTCCAGGGAAAATTCTCATTTGGAACAGGCTCCTTCCCACTGACTTGAACTGTCTTAGCATATTTTAATGGCCTCACCTTGACTTCATGAATCATGTTAATATATTGCTCATTCTTTATGCCCTTTGATTATTATACATAAAAATTACAGTGCAAGACATCATTAGTCATAATGCAACCACATAAAACTCACACATGAAATGAGAGTGTACTAATCTTTTATAATCACTAAAATGGGCAGAGTATATATGTTAGCTCTAAATGGCGCGAACAGAAACGTAAGTTGAGGGCTTGTGCTGTGCTAACGTACCACTGTCTGATGCAGGGGTGCCCCCAGAGCGGAATGTGAGTGCCTGACCATGCTGCCCTCTGGGAGATGGGGGGGACGGGCTCCTCAGCGTGGTACAGGGGCTGAGAGATGCCCACACCATCCCTGGGCAGACGATCCCTGTGTCAGCCCCCCTAAGGCTGAAAAGCTTCACAGGCAACTTTTAGGATATGAGCATCCTTTTTCGTAGCACCCTGAGCTTAAACCCTAATTCCACTTCAGGCAATGGTTCCAGATGGTTCTCTCTCCATTGATCTCATGGCCCAACAGAGTGAAACCTTCCTTGGTTTTAGGTACACTCTTTCCTCCTCCTTATCCTTGTCCTTTCTGTACTCTGAATCTGTAAGGTATCGGGGGGAAGGAGTTTCCTAATGTATTTTCCTAATAATACAGCAGGAAAACTATAGGTAACTCCACTTGCTCTTCGATTTTTGCCCTGAGTCACTTGGGGTAAAATAGGATGCTGTTAAAATAAAGCTGGGGAACTTTAAGTAGGAGATTGGAAGATGATTCCAACCCTGATGGTTCTTTCAGGGGCTGACTTGGTTGGATTGGCTGAGCACTGTCTTCGTAGGGTTTAGCATGGTACCTGGCTCATAGTAATTGCTCAATATTCATTTAGTAAATGAATTGATGAACATGGGGGAAAATAGACCCAATGAGCCTTTCATATTTAGCTTGACAGGTTTAAGACAATCCCTACTCTCGGAAAAGTTATAGATTGATGGGGAAGTCAGACAACTGAACATGTTTTAAAATAAAATCCCATGAGTGTTAAGATAAGGAGCACATAAAACGGAAACTTAACTTGTCCTGGGGAATGTGTCCTTTAAAAAGTCACCTTATGCTGGCCAGTGGATGATAAGGAAGATAGCCCAGAAAAATGGAGAGAAATGTCTGGGCAAAGGGGCATCATTGTCAAGAATCGGTGCTGAGGAAGAGCACAGAGCATGGTGTATTTGAAAAGCTGAGAGAAGAGCTCATGAAGGGAACACTGGTGTGCATATGAACAGAAGGAAGTGGGATGCCGGTCATGGGGGCTTTGTTTGGATCAAGAAGCTTGAGCTTGAGGGTCACAATCTCTGAACAATGTCTGTTTTAGAAGGATGGATAAGGCTGCAATGAAATCTACTCGATGAAGAAAAAAAACTGGAGTTGGGAATCTATGTGGAACTTCCCAGTCTTGAGAGGATTTCTACGACCTTTGCACAGAGAAGAGGCCCCAGGGATGAATGGGACTTGACACAGGTAGGACGTGAGGGCTTTAAAGTCAGCAGAGCCTGGAGGTGGGCTCCTGTGGCGGGAAGTAGGAGAGTGACGAGAGAAGGGTTCGGAGGGGTGTCCAGGCCAGGTACTTAATGGACTTTGATTGAGGACCCAAAAGAGAAAGGTCAGGGTAGCTTCTCCTAGATTGTTACATGCTACACAGAAAGCATTGCTCACTGTTCCAATACAGTTCATCTACAGAAATTTTTTGATCACTGAAATTGGTTTTTTTTCACTTTGGTTTTATATTTTATTTGGCTCCACTCCACTCTTTTATGCTTTCTTTCCAGATTGGGGGCCTCCAACGCCTTGCTTTATTCACTGTGAGGAGAAAATGCTTTTGAAGTTCCAAACCCAATCTCTGAAGTGAGATTAACAATCAAAGATACTCTTAAATGTGCAAACACTCCTGGGACTTAGGTGGATTAGCTACAGACTAGTCCTGAGCATGTGGCACACCTGTGCAGTGGCATAGACGTTTAGATGGAAAACTAGTTCAAGGTCTGTAGCCAGGCCTTTGAACTTGAGTGTGCTCTTGATGGTCATTAACATCAGGAGGTGGGACTGAGTCAGATCACCTCCTTCAATTTTGTGCCCTACATGCTTTACTTACTGCAACCTATTTCCAGCTCAGTTTAACACTTCTCCAAATACTGCACAGAAAGACAGGGGACTTTAGGTTGTATTGGTAGAGGGTGCTCTGATTGGCTAAATGAGGTGGACGGAATCATTGGCAGCGGCACTGTGGATAATGCCCCCAAATGTGTTATTACTGGAACACGATACCACACTGTGGGCATTTGCTGGGAGGCCCCCAAAAAGGCTTTCTGAGGGCTCTGTCTCTCTGACTGCCTTTCATTCTTAGAGCTTTGAGCGGTATCGAGAGGTTTTTGTGACTACTTGTATGCCATTGTTAGTACCAGCCTGTCAACACTTGGAAAGGCGAGCATTTTGGGGTTTGTTTTGAAAATTACTCAATAGTAAATCCTTAATTGTATAGCAATATGCCTTCTTGAAATATTGAGTGATGCACTGGTTGTGTTTTATATTGCTTTCACGATAAATCTTATGGGGTAGATGGCCTTCAATAAATTAATGCAAATAATGTAATTGAATCCACTTGAGCCTGCCACTAATTAGCTCACATATATCTTCATTTCTGGGCCGGTGGTATGGGACAACATTCAAGTCAGCTAGAAAAATATGCAGCAAAGTTCCTTTATTTGGACAGAGTTTTTGATATGTAGACAGGCATGTGAACCGTGTATACTTGTATATACACATCTACTTCCATATAGATCTATGTATGTAGTCATTTATCTGCCTCGAGCCACATGTATAAATACATAGATATAACATGCACACATATCTTACATATATACATGTGTGTGCATATATAAATATAGATACAGATACAGATATACACATATCCCAAATATATGTGTATACCGTATATGAATTTTTTGGTTACAAGTAACAGGAAAAACAACCCAAGTAGTCCTAAACCATAAAGGAAACTTATTGGTTCTAAAAGGTTCACTTCCTTCCATCTTTCCTCTATATCCCAGAGCTATTTATGAAACGGCTGGGCTGCCCCACACTTCCCACTCCTGTGTGGTGGGAAGGGTCTACCTTTGAGACAGCTTCTACGGAAGGGGGAGGAAGCTGCCATCTCAGAAACCCAGCGTATGTTTTCTCTTGCTACACTGTTCGATTGGGTCTAATCCAGTCCCTGTGAAAATGAGATGAGGTATGAAGATGGCCTTGCATTAGTCCATGAGGATGGTGGATTACTGGGTAGGGTGCAGCGTCAGCCTTTCCAGAAGCCCAGAAGCTGCAGCGGAGAAAGGCAGACACCCAAAGCAAAGCAGAATATTACTAAGAGAACTCTGAGAGTTGGCTGAATGCCAGGAGGCCCAGATGAGGACCTGCCACTGCCCACTGGCTTGCCCCCAGCACACACACGCACATACACGTTGGTTGTCGGAATTTTCACAAGCAAATGTTTTTTTTTTTTTTATAACTGGTTTACTTTCTGGACTTCATGGTTTGACAGATTCTGTCTACTAAGAAAGCAAGAGCATTGTTATTACTAATTCATTTGTGCATTTTCATGCATGAGAAGCTGGTATTAGCACAATGAGTTTGTATAATTTAGTCTAAAGCAATAAAATGGACATTTCAGATAGCCTGGGAGAGCTGATAGGAAGTGAATTTATAATTGCAATTAGAATTATTGAAATATTAAAAACAGCTTGATGACTCTCAGGAGTCAAGGGCCCTGCTTGGAAGGCACTTCTGGAAGTGTGCATCCGCATTTGAGATTCGACTAGATCTTGTTGGCAAAGGAAGAAAGTCAAGATGAATAATCCATTGCGCCACCAACCGCAAGGTGGGGGGACCAGGATCTGCCCTTTGGTGCCTCCCCCACCTGGCCCTCCCTCTCTTTCCCTTTTACTTTCTTTTTCCTACAGTGACATATCACCAAAGCATCTCCCCTGCTGGAGAAAAGTTCTTTGAATTTATGAAACTTTTCCCATGGCCTTTTTACAAAATGTAGTCATTATTCAGACAGCGTCTTCTTCAGCAGCACCCTAATTCCAGTGGGTTAGCAAAGTAAACATTCAGACCACGGTCTGAGGTGGGCTGCTCGTGGGGTCGGTAGCGGGCAGTGCTCCAAGCCCTGGTATGGAAAACAGGCTCCTTCCATCAAGGAGTTCCTGGGGCCTCTGTTTGCCAGAGGCGTCTCTGCATCCAGCCAGTGGATGGGAGGGGACTGAGGACAGAAGGATGAAACACAAGTGACCGTGTGGGCAGATTCCCGCGACCCTGCCTGGAAGTGGTCTGTGTTGTATTTCTCTGCCCACATTCATGGGACTCAGTCATACGGCCGCATCTAACCACAGGGGCTGACAAGTGTGGTCCAGTTGTCGGCCCAGATGGAAAAGGAATTAGGATTGGCTCTTTGCTGTCTTCACTGCAGACAGAGAATGCTTATTTAGAACTGTAGTTTTCTTCTGACGCAGGTACACGGGAACATTTTGAACGCCAGGACTTTTGACTCTCGGCATTTCAAATCGGGAGGGTCAAAGTCATGACTAATGGGGCTGAGTCCTTATTGAATAACAGCTTGTTTTGCAGTTAACAAAGAAAGATTTCTGCAAGATATGTGTATTCATATATATATATATATTCATATATATATATATATATACATATATATATATATATATATATATATTACCCCAGAGGACACCATATTTATAGCCTCTCACCACTCCTAGGACTTCTAGAGAGAGCACACCCATAGTCAAAACTATAAGGCAAGACACTTGTGTGTCCGTCCAACTTGGCCAGTGGATGGCCGTGGCTGTCACGAGTGGCAGTGTTTGGTGGGCCGTTCTCAAGGAGATTTCTCTGTGCTCTGGGGGAGGGATTTGAACCTAAGGCCTCAGCTTTGTATCCTGAGAGGACCCCTGTGCCTCAAGGCAGAGAGTCAGTGGGCTTGAAGGAACCAAGGCAGGGGTGGGGATTGGAGAGTAGACAGCTTGGCACTAAATCAGTATGGACCAGCTCTGTGAGGTGTGGGAATGGGGGCATCAGGCGTCTTTTCTCACATGTAGTCTTCATAAGCCCTACATTTTCTTGTACAAACCTAGAATGGACTGGAGGGGACTATCATTATTAAATTACCAGCCAGCCTTGCTGGGTAGGACCATGATATCAGAAATCTTTTTGTAGAAAGATAATAAAGAAATAAAATAATGTTTTCTTACCCAAGACAGCGGCTGCAAATTCACGTCTTACAGCCCTGAGGGCTTTCGTGCAGAGAACGTCAGTGCAGCGAGGTCTCTGAAGGAGAGAGGATGCAGAGGGGCGCTGCGCAGCCATGGGAGGGCCTCGGGGAGCGTGCCAGGATGGCGAAGGTTCCGCCAGGGCTCTCGAGACCTGTCTGAGCGCCCGCCGGGTCGAAGCCCTTTCCGTCATGACACTGAGACCCACGCGCCTTTTGCTCTCACCTCTTGTTCTGAGTAGGCAGAGGAGTTTTCAGGAGGCGACGCATCAGATAAGGAGCAGATGGGAGCCTCCACCTGTCTACTAAGCCAGGCATGAAAAAGATTTGTAAAAATGTAACACTCTCTTCCCACTAAGTGTTTTTTTGTTTCGGAGTATATGATTATTTTTCATAAAATATGTTATGTATGTTCACATGCTTTTAATGTTATTTAAAAAGAAGTCATCAGTAACTATTATGTTTTAAATCTCAGTTTTAGTTTTGAATAGAGTAGATATCAATAAATATAGCCCACATTTCATCCTGGCTGGTGTGGCTCAGTTGGTTGGGCCTCATCCCACAAAGTGAAAGGTCATTGGTTCGATTCCCAGTCAGGGCACATGACTGGGTTGCAGGCCTGGTCTCTGGTTGGGGTGCATGCATGAGGCAACTGACTGATATTTCTCTCTTACATCAATGTTTCTTTCCCTTTCTTTCTCCCTACCTTCCCTTCTCTCTAAATAAATAAGTAAAACCTTGTAAAAACTGTAACTCACTTTTAAAAAATCTCTTCAAAGGCCTGAATTATTTTTAAGAGTATAAAGATGTCCTTACGCCACAACTGTTGACAGCTCTATGCTGGAGAATTCCATCAGAGCTGAGAAGTATTACATTCTGCCATTGGTGGTCAAGTAACTTCAGAGAAAGGGGAACGCTGAGAGTGTTCTTTCCGGAGAAGTTCAGTAGAAGAGCTGTAGCAATTAGCTAGGGGTTGCTGGGGCAGCTGGCCCTTGGTGGGATAACTAAATCTTTTTTTAATTATTATTCTTTTAAAAAAATGTATTTTATTGTTTTCAATTACAGTTGTCTGCATTTTCTCCCCTCCTCTCCCCCCCACACTATCCAAACCCACCTACTACTAAAGGGTACTTGGACAAAACCAAGGGGGAGGGTGGAAGCAAGGGGTAACTAAATCTTCCTAACACTCCGCACAGCAACCTGTAAACCTTAAAAAGTTGCAATGTGCAATGCTGCCATCTAGTGGTCCGTATGAAAATAATTTAATATATATTTTTTCATTGAAGTTACAATGTTTGCTTCAGAACTGAAAGGCTGTGAGGAGTCAGCTTAGTACTATGCCCTGTATTTTTTATGTTTATATCCCTAAATGTGTACCTTTAAATGCCTTCCTTCATTTCCTTGCATATTAACAGCTTTCTTCTTGGGGTACGATAATCAGAGAGGGTGAGATTTCAACCTAGTTATACTTCATTCCAATCTTGTGTTCCTTACACGATAGTGTAAGATAATTTAGTGCCAACTTGAGGCAACTGAAAAAGCAACTTTTCTCACTTTGATTTTGCCTAACTCCTCTCTTATGGGCATTTTAAAAAATGAACTTTTAATTGTGGATCTGTGCTGGAGATACAGCAGTTACAAAGACAGTACAGTGTGGCCCTCCTCTGGTTTTCCCTGTGGCCAACATTCCACGTCACTATGGGTCACACACTGAGGGCCTGGGTACGTCCCACATCAAGGCACCAGACTGAAACCGCAGAAAGAGAAACTTGGGGAGCACAACAAGGTCACACAGAAAAGATCGGGACTTGGACTGGCATCTCTCTTCCTAAGAGCTGCATCAGAAGCTAGAAAGCCATGAATCCATGCTTTCGAATTCCTGAGCGAAAATGCTGTCCATCATCAAATGCCATAATACACAAATACATATCAAATGTGATATTAGGATAAAGACAGTCCCAGAACTACAGGGTTTCAAAAAGTGTACCTTTCATGCCCCTTTTATCAGAAAGTTATTGGAGGATTTACTTCTCTACAAAGGAAGAAGAAACAAAGGCGGGGAGAGCTCAGGAGACAGGGATGGAGGCAGCAGATTATACAGCTAGCTTGGTGGCTGCCTAAAAGCAAACAGTGCCGAATGGAGCAGGGAATAGAGGAGTTTAAACAACCCGGAGATTTATAGTCAGGCCAGACAGTTTGGGGATGAATTAGTTATAGGTATAGAAAAATTAAATATAAAAACCAGACAGTTGATGAACCCCAGAGAAAATACAAAGTTACATGTAAGCAACATTGTATGCATGGCTGAATTTTGAACCACATACAGTCTTAGGAATGTAAATAAACATTTAGTTAAACAGACAAGGTAATCTTATCCTGTTCAGTAGATGGAAAAGAGAGAGAGAAAGAGTGGGGGGGGGAGAGTGAGTGGGGGAAAGAAAGAGAGAGAGAGAGACTGAAGTAGGATTTTCTACTCATATCTAGAAGTCAGTAATCATCATCGGAAATCTGAAAACAAATTAAGAAGCCCAGGCACCCGCCTATTATTTAAACCACATCGAGGTAAATACAGTGTTCTTTACTTATCTGCAGTTTCACTTTGCTTATCCACAAGTTTATCCACAAGTTTAACTTGCTTCCGTTAGCTGCCATCAACCGTGGCCTGAAGATACTGGGTAAAAAATCCCAGAAGTAAACAGTTCATGAGTTTTAGATTGTACCCCTAAGTAGCATAAGAAATCTCGCGATGTCAGGCTGTCTCGCCCAGGAGCAGACTCATCCCCTCGTCCAGCGTCTCACCCTGCGGTCGCTCTCAGACCGACTGTCGTGGTGTGGCGAGCGAGTGTTCAAGCAGCCCTTATTTTACCTAAAAGTGGCCCCAGAGGCAAGAGTAGCTCAATGCTGCGTCACAATGCCTGTGACATTCACTTCCTCCTGTCACATAGGCTTCTTAGGGTCTCACGTCATCACAAGTGGACAGGTGAGTCGGGACAGCAAGGTATTTTGAGACAGACCACATTCACATACTGTTTTTCCAGTATATTATTAAAATTGTTCTATTTCATAATTTGTCATTGTTGTTAGTATCTCACTGTGCCTAATTTATAAATTAAACTTTATCATAGTATATGTGTGTACAGTATATATAGGTTTCAGGCATCGGTAAGGGCATCTTGGGATGTGTCTCCTGCAAATAAGGGAGGGGGAGGGTGTGCTACTGTACCAGAAATAGTTGAAAATAGTTACCACTAAGGAGTGTAGGTTAGGATTTGGGAGGAATTGTTTAAGGGAAAATTCTGGTAGGATTGTGTGGCTTTAAAACACAATGTCCATGCATTTCCTTCAAAGGCAAGAGATTAAATGAGTGGGTGACCTGTCAAAGCAGGGACGTGTTGGCACCCAGCCCAGCCAGCTCCGTTAGGAGCAGGGGGTGGTGGCCTGGAGGAAAAGTGCAGTGGCTAGCTTGCTGGACTGGTCCAAAGTTTCTTCACCCTATTAAGGCGGTGGCCAATCAAGTGGGAGCCTTTAATCGGGCCCTGTCTCATTTGCATACACAATTGCATTCTGTGACCCCTGTCGGGGTGAGGGCTTACCTACTGTTGTTGCAGTGGCTGGGCTGCTCAGACTAAAGGGCACGGTGCTCCCGTTGGCTGTGTGTTCCAGGTCGCCAGCTATCCTCCTGCAACCCTGGCTTTCCCCGTGGGCTTTGGCTGGGGGGCGGCCACTGCAGCTTAGCAAGTGGAAGGTAGGAGAAGCTCCTGCCCTTTTGCAGGGCTGGGATGAGTTATTTCTGCAGGGTTCTGCCTGTCTTGGGCAGAGGGTGGGGCAAGGAGGCAGACAGAATAAAGAAGAGAATTGCAGAACCTCTAACTGTGTAAAAGAAACTGAGTCCCTTTTCACACAGCAGGGGCTCAGGTTCTGTGACCCTTTGCTGAAGCCCCAGGGCAGTGGTGACGAGGGCTGAACACCAAGCTGCTGCGGTGTTTTCCGTCAGTCCAGGCGTCCGCTCAGATGTCTGTTTACATCTGTTCACCGGCTGCTTTGGACATTGGTCCCTGGTTTCCTCAACACATTTGCCCCAGCACCCCTAAAAATAACAAGTTTTCCTATTGGCTGGAAAAATACTGGGTAATTAAAGAGGCTAGCCCTCTAGGAATGAAAATGAGAGAGACAACCAGGAGAGAGGTCAGGCAGATCAGAGAGGGGGTCACAGAGAGGAGTAGAGAGAGAGCTGGGGTGAAGTGAATAGAATCAGGTTCTAGAAACAGCACAGCAGGGCGACAGTGAGGATAGAATCTGGAGTCAGACCCCCTGGACGCGGGGTCTAGCCCTAGTTTATTATTTTTATTCTCACCCAAGTATATATGTTCATTGATTTGAGAGAGAGAAACATCTATCAGTTGCCTCAAACCTGCTGTTGTGCTGTTTACTCTCTATTGCAGCTGAGGAGGCGGGGAGGGGCTTGAGCCCACGTGCCTGCTCTCTTTGTTAACTCACACAGTGAATTCTGCAGGTTTGCTAGTTTCCCCCTCTTACCTATCCTTCTGAGCTGGGTCTGAATCCCAGTTCAGGCACTTACTAGCTGAGTGACTTTGGGCAAATAACTTGTCTGTTTCCTTACTTGTAAAATTAGGGCAATGGTCATGTCTGCTCTTTCTGGAGATTAAACCAGTTAGCCTACGTACCTGGAGCACAAGCATGCCTGGCATATAGCACCCAGTAAACAATAACAGCAACAATATTATTATTAACTCTAGTGCTACTGTAACTATGAGTAACAACAGTATTATTGTTGTTCTTTTTCCTGGCTAGAGTCCCTCCTACTCTGCTGTGACAGGTGAGTTATTGGTCTGCTCTATTTAGTGAAAATGCTCACTTCTGCTTTGGACTGAAAATTAGAACACCTCCTTCGTTGCTCCTTCTCCCAGCAGCTGCTGGGAGAGGTGCTGTTTAAATTCCCTTCCACCTTTGCACAGACCACACGTGCAGGGCATCAACACATGGCTTTGTTAAATCGATGCAGCCTGGGAATCGTTGAGAATCTTTGAACTTTTTGGGCTTCCTTGGCCTCTTGAGAGTCTGAAGAGCCTTTGGGGGTCCCAGACACTCAGCAGAACTGGGGACCGAATATGAATTGTACTGGTTGAAAGGCAGAAATCTAATATTTTGGTGATGTGTGATAATAATGTCTTATAAAACATTACCATGCATCTCTTTCTGTTGATTTTCAAAACACAGTTGGCTGTGTAGGTATCTTTGTTTGCAAAGGTACCCTCTCAGGAGCCCTGAGTGATTAACTAGCAAGCTCCACTACTTCCCCACTCACCTGTATACCCACACCATACCCCTGGAGATATCTGGGCTCCATCGTGTGGAAGAGGAGGCACGGCCAGGGTCTTTGCAGGTGGGGCTGGCTGAAAGGGGCAGGACAGAGTCTTCTGCTGGGTCCCCTAACACACTGACCACCTGGTCGCATGTTTCCCCACACCACTGGTTCTTTCTCCTTCCTGTCCTTGCTCATATCCTTTCTGTCACCACGCAGGTGACTTCCCTGTTTACAGTTTTAAAGGTGAGCTTCACATAATGCTTATTATATAAGAGTCCTGTGTGGGACCTTGACCCTTTTGAAGGAAAGCACAATACAAATCTAATAAGTATTAAACATGTGGTATAAGCAGGAGGAAAATTACATGTTTTAGGTGGGTTGTAGAAGACATTGTAAAACCTGTAAAAATGTATTTATTAGATTAGGAGACGGGGAGAAAGTGCAGAAAATCATCACTTTACAGAAGTGAGTCTCATGCAATATTTCAAAGTACAGAAAAATTCCCATGATTTTTAACCCTTTGCAAAGATGACTCCACCTCTGTTTCTGGCTGGAGGGCATGTGGGGCACAAAACAGCAGGAAGCTCAGTGGCATTTTATTTACTTTCTCCTTGGTAAGCCACGAAGGAGCAACGAAAATGACATTTAGGACCCAATGCTACCGCCCTTGTGAGCTCATGACTCCCAGTGATGTCAGGAACGGCTCCGAAGGGTGAAAATGCTCTGGAGATCCCTGCAAATCCTTAGCAAAGTCTCAACCACCGCGTCAGCACTTCCCGGTGGGATCTGGGCTTGTGGTTCCTAAGGAAGCAAAGCCCTCAGTTTTATGAATGCCGTTATCAACCTCGAAGCCACAGTGGATACCAATCTAATGTTTGGACTTTGATTTAACTTTGACTTTGGCTTTGTGTTGGCAGAAATTGGGGCTGACCTCAAACTTTGGCTATCTATCAGTCTCGGTGTGTCGAAGACGAAATTCTATAGTTAAGAAATTTGGAGGTAATTTTGCACTAAAAAAATGGGAGAAGAAATAGGGCAGCTGAAGTAGTTGGTTTTAGGTCCAGTTTGTGGTGATTCTCTTGAGGCTGTTCCTTCTTTGGTGCCTGTTCAAAACTCAGCTGGCCGCCACAGACCTGAGCCAGAGGCCAATCGCCTGCGCCTGCAGAGGCTGTCTGCGAAGGCCTCATGTTTCTTCAGGCCGCTTCCTGTTTGCTTCTCCCATTCGACCAGTGTTGGCTGTGCATCCTGGCTCCTCTATTCTGCTGAGCCCCTTGGATTTAACATCCCAGTTTGGGACTTGATCCCAGCCTTCTTTTGGCTACCCTTGGTAGACTTCTAGAACAGGGCTCACCTATTCTTTGTCTGAACCGCCTAGGAAAGAAGGAGGGAAAACAGACTACAAGCATGGTGGGTAGGGAAAAAGAAAGAGGAGAGGTCATCATTTTTCCATAAAATTTCTCATAGTCTTGAAGTTGCTATGACAGAGACCACCCTCATTTCTTCCCTCCAGCTTCAAATTTGAGATCCACAAAAAACCTCAAATATTGCCCCCTTTTCTGATTGTACAATGAAATTATATGGCTTCATTGAAAGAGAATGGGCTAAAGCAGGGGTGATATTCGATATTCGTCAACTGATACAATTACCAATCAGATGCCAACTGTAAACCTGCATTGTTTAATGAGAATGGATGTCCTCTGTAAACAGCCGATAGGGGGCAGACTAATGGATCCACTGGCGGAACACCTCTGAATCCTTACCAGTCACCTTCAGTGTGAGAGTTCATGTTGTAATTCTGTTTTAGTTTATCAGACAATTCAGTCCTATTTTCTTTCAGTTATCTAGAAGTTAGTTAGTAAGTGTATCCTACTAGAACTCTATTTTTTTTTTGTTTTCAGCTTAGTTATGGATTCTTTAAAAAAATTACTGCCATATCAATGGAGTTGCGAGAGGGAGAGGAATGAAAAGTGTGTACTCTGTTCCCCATCTTGAACCAGAGGTCCTCATGAGCACGTGAAATATATGGAGGCGCCTCATAAACCACCAAGTATTATTGACAGTTAACAAATGAGTCCCGCCCCCTCTTCTTACCATTAACATCCTCCTCGTCATCCCTACCACGTCCATCCTCTGGATGTGAGATCTGAATGTTCTAGTCCTATGCTTTTAGAAGGGGATAGATAACATGGAATTTCAGACGATATACTGAGAAAAAATGAGATATTCAGACAATCAGAGGAAAGCCACAGTGGAGGAAGCCTGCAATGACCAAGAAAGATGGCATGTCCAGGCATCTGCTTCTAAGGTCAGCTGCTCTAAGCCATCTGCACTTTTCATCCATTTCTTACCTCCCTTAATTCTTGACACGCAGATTCTCCATGGACCAAATGTTCCAGTGTCTCAGCTGGCTTCGAGGGCAGTGCTGCCATCGAGGTATCCACTGCCATCACTATCATCATATGTGGGTTATTTATGGGTGAGGGTCTCCCTGCTGTGTGTTCATTTGCAAAGTTCTAAATACAAACTGGATATTGATTGCATATTCAGAAACAAACAAAATGTTTGTATTATGAAGGTAATTCATGATAATTGTAGGATATTAAAAACATACAAACAAAAAAGAAATAAAATTTAAAATTAGCCAGAGAGTTATTTTCAAATTTTGAGTATGTACTTCTTGTCTTTTTCTATACATTCACAGACTCTCAGGCACATATGCCCTTTTACTTTTTATTTCCCTAATCGGAACACCCCATAAGTGGTCTTCATTTCTTTAACATACTTATAAACATCTCGATAAGCTCTAACATGGCCGCCTCCTTTTTATTCTTCCGGTGCCCATTCTCCCTTACCTGTCTCTCTATAGTTACACGTGGATGTAACCTGAAAAGCTAAATGTGAGTCAATATATTTAACTTTGAAAAGCAAGAAAAAAATCTTTCATTTCTCAGTAATTTGTTTGGAGTGTTGGTTCTATATATTGTCCTACGGATTTGTACATAACTGGTTTAGTTACCATTAATTTCATCAGCTAAGATAGGACATTTGTGTATTTGGATACATAGCAATGTCATACTGGGAAACAAAAGGCGTTACTTCTGCTGGTCCTTCCCGGGTCTGCCCATCTGGTAGGGTTGCTTTCCGGGTAAGTTCACGGATACCCAAGGTTGAGTGATTCTTTAAAAATTGTCAGGCCATCACACAATGCCTAAGCTAGAAACATGGACTCTTGCTAGACTTTTCCTCTTATCCTCTCCTTTATTTAACCAATGCTTTTTTTCTATGTTCTCTAAAACTCTTGATTATATCCCTCTTCATCATTACTATTACTTTTCCTTTAGTTCTGAAACTCACCACTCCATGTATTCTTAGAGTCTGCTTCCCTCCACTCCACTCTGCTCACATCTCTCTGGTGCATTGCTTCTAGCAAGGTCTTATAAAATTCTGACCACATCCACTTTTTGAGAGAGAGAATGAACCTTGAAATGAAACAGACTAGGTTAGAACCCTGACTCCTCTACTTGCCAGTTGTGTGATCCAGGAAGATATCTAAGCTTCACATGCCTCAGTTTCCTCATTTGCAAAATGAGAACTGTAATAGTGACTATCTCAGGGTTGTTGTAAATGTTAAATGTGTTTATGAACATCTAATGCTTGGAGCAGTGCTGGACAAACTGTACATGTTCAACACATTTTAATGATTATTAAAATAATTATTTTCTTGGCATAAAAAAAACCCTCTGTCTTTTACTTCTGACTACATCCCAATTTTATGTCTTGCCTCTTCTCCATCTGTTCTCTGACCAAAACAAATTACATGTGGTCCTTTAAATGTGCTGTGACCTTCAGGTACTGTCACACACGCTGCCCCCTCTGCCTGACTGCACACATGGCTGTTGGCCTGAGCAGGCACCAACAGTGGACAGAGATCCAGGCCTCCTAACTTCCAGGCCGGGCCTTCTCCTGCTCCAGCGCACTGCCTCTTTCACATCCATCCTTCCTGCTACTCTCCTGAGTGTGCTCCTGTGAGCTTGGTAGAGGTACTAGGGGTTGGGGAGTGAGGTGGGGCCACGGGAACCCCCAAAGAAGTGTTCAGTATATGTGAACAATCTATTCTTACCTTAACTATTTGGAAGAACATGGATAATGTGGCTTTTTACCTGAGGCCGTTTGGAGATAACTCCATGCTTCTAAAGATGACTAATATCAGGAAAGGTGCTGATGTGGACATTGTAGCAGAGTGTTGGTGTTTTGGATGTCATGGGTGGTCACCTCGGGCAGCAGCTGGGGCTCTGTTGTTTTCCTTCTGCTGTGCTACATGGGCCTCTGCCTGGAGGGGCCCTAAATCAGCTGAGCAGGTCCCTACTGGCTTTGGCTCTTTCTCAAGGTGCCTGCCCTTCCTTTCATTAGTGTGAATAATCAGAGTGTGATTGTAAAGTATGCCCGGGCCAAACACAAGGACTTTTAAAATTGTCTGCTGTTTCAGATGATCCAGGCCACTGATCTTCCTTCCTTAGCATGGATAATTGAGAGTGGACTGGGCTGAAGAATGTTAAGCAGAACCAATTGACAAAATAAATGAGGTTTTTTAAATCCTTTACATTTTAATAATAGAAAAATCTCCAACCTAGTGTACTACTTTTTTTTTTTTTACATCTAAGAAGCCTATTTTATATTTTGAAACTGTAAATTTGTTTAGTTTTAAGTTGATTCAAAGTAGGAATATGTTTTCTATGATGCAACCATTCACAATGTGTTTCAAATGTATGCTAATTAAAATATGTAATTAATAGAGGTAGGGGAAAATTTTTGAAATATAGACAAGAGTTTGGCCAGTTTCACATTCAATGTCAAATCTTCTCACGTTTCAGCTAGGTTAGCAGGAGAGGGTAGGAGTCACTTCAAATTCTCAAAATTTCTCTCGTTGGTGGAGGCTATAAATCTTTGCTCCTAATGAGCAATCATCATGAGGAGAAGGGCATTTTTTGAATGTATGCTTATGACTAACAGGATTCTGATTCCTGGGAGTATCTGATCTCTTTCACTTCTCATTTTCATCCTCTCATCTTTCTCCATGTGTCTCTGAATGCAGGGGGAACTGTATTTACGTGGCACTTGGCTGGGAATTTAGAGAACATTTTGTCTGAGGACCAATCTTGTAAATAGGAGTAGGTATCACTGAATATCCTTCAGGTGAGCAGTGAGATAAATCACTGTGGGGACTGGCTCGGGAAATTGGAACAGATTGTAAGACACAATGGTGAGTTTGTGGGCAGTTGACTCAGAAACAAGGCTTTTGAAACGTCACCCATTTTTATGGTGGGAATTACCAAGCTAAGGCTTATGACTCTCCCAACACCATGAATAATCATTTAAATACAGGAATTGAGACTTGGGGAAGAAAGTCCCTTATTTACTGTAAAGATAATGACCTTCCTGTGGAGTCAGTGCAGTCCATCCTAGTGCAGCTGTCCATCCTCAGTGCAACGATCCCTGGGGATTGTTGGAAGAGTACCATTTTCTCGTGGTGGTCTATTCCTTCATATATCTTGTAAGTTATTGTCCAGGTCTAGACTGCAGGCACAGGTGGGGATGCACGTGGGCCCCTCCATCTAAGGCTCTTTCACATGGGGAAATGTTACAAAAGGGTATTGTAACCCATGGCCTTGGGCATTGCCTATTGTGTTTGTGTAAAGATCAAGATAAGGGGATGGAGATGATGGGGACTCTAATGTATCCTCTGGGTCCCCACCATGCCAAGAACTTGACAAATGTGGGCACACAATACATTCTTGTCACCCAACTGAGTTGCAGAAGTGAGAACTGGCGGGGGGTGGTTCTCAGCATAGACATTACACAGCTGAAGTCAAAACATCTTCTAGAGTCATTTCAGGACATTCCCTTTGGCTCAAGTAAAAACCGGGTACAACCATACTAAAACTATGATATGGTTGGCTTGCTATCGAGGATGACTTTTCTCTTAATGGGAGAGAAATCATGCCAGATTCAGAAAAGGTCTGACTCTATGTCGCACTGGAAGACCTGGGTTCTCTGGCTTGAGTTAATAATTAAATTAAATGAAAAGTTATTTGAATCGCTACTATGTAGCTCATCCTCATTAGATATTTATTTACTGTGGATAGTAGAGACTGGTGGTATAAAAAGTAAATAAATTGATCATTGGAACTCAATATTCTAGTGAAGTGAGGAAGACTCAGATATAATGTAACAATTCTAACAGTAGACAGACAAAATGCTGCTGGAGAATAGGTGGGAGGGGTGAGGAGACAAGAAGAACATCAGGGGGATCTTATGGGCATCAAAGCGGGGCTTTGAAGAAGTGTGTTTTGTTTTCTTCCCAAAGAAAGACATAAGGAAGGGCGCATAAGCAGAGGAGACTTTTGAGCCAAGGCACAAAAGCATGAATATTTATGTTGTATTTGCAGAATGATATGGCTACCTCCAGGGAAATGATTTAGAATTCTATACTTTAAAATATATTAGATTCACCTGGAGTTCTTGTTCAAGTATAGATTTGAGGGGCATCATACGAAGCTATGTAATAGCAGTATTTACAGATGGGACCTGGGAATTTACATTTTTTTACGAGTGCTCTGCGTGGTTGTGGAGTAGATGGCTCTTGCTCTGAGAAGGCTTGCCACAGGCCATGTTTTCTGACGGCAGGGTGACTGGCAGGGTCTAAAGCTGGGAAGATACAATAGCTTCAGGTTGTGATGTACGTAAGGTACCAGGCTAAGGAGATGGTATTAGGACATGCGCAATAGGGTCTTGATAGCCATGACATATTCTTAAGCAAAGAGAATAATATGATCAGGTCTGCATATTAGAGTTTGCCTGCAGAGTGGAGGATGCACTGAAGGATGGAGACCAGGAGGCTAGGGAACCATCCTCAGGCAATTGCAATAGGTGAGGTGCACAAAGATGAAGGTCAGCACCTGGGTGGAAAAATAAAAACATAAAGAAACATCACTGACATCACTGAGGAAGAACCAGGATGTGTTCATGAAAGCAATGGATGTGAAGAAAATAGGAGGAAGACTAAGGTGACTCTTGTGATCATAATTTAGGTAGCTGGCTGGCTGACGGTGCTATGAGCAGGCATAAAATACCCTGGAGACAAAGCAGTTATGGAGTTTGTGTGGTTAGGTTGTCTGGTTTGCGGCTCCCTTAGGGTATTTAAGTGGAAATGCTTGGGAGGTGACTGGAAATTTACATCTCCATTTCTGCATGGATTTGCTGGTAGTCACGTTTCCAGCTGAGAGTTGAAGTGATAAAGGAAGACAATAGTTGAACTAGGGTCCTAGAGGGATATGGAAAGAGGAGCAAAAGTTGCAAATTATGGGTTAAATGCTGCAAAGAACTGAAAGGCTCAGAAGGAACCTACATGAAACCAACATTCTTTTAGGATGTTGAAATGACTAGAAAGAACTTTAGAAACCTTTCAGTCCAATGATTTGAAGACCTTTCTTTAATGTGGCAGACCTAGGTTTTCAAGGAAAATGTAACTCAGATCTCTAACAAAACAGATGCAAATGGAGCTTCTGTGGTTGGAGGGGAGGGCAGGAGAACTTGTGCCTACTCGCCCAGCATTTCCCTCTCTATAGCTTTTTCCCCATGTGGCAATTCTTGTGTCCTCTCCAGGGAACATGGTTTCACAGCACTGACACGCATTCCTTATGTTATAGAGGCAAAGAGATGGATTGACCCGATCAACGTCACATAACTTATTAGTGACAGAGGGGGAACACAGGCTTCCAAGAAACAAAGCAGCAAAAGGCAGTATGGAACCCACAGCCAAAATGAGTGGGGCGGAAAATACAGGCTTCCCAAGGAGGGGTTAATTCTGAGTAGTGCCATCCAGGGAAAGAGTCGCAGGGTGCTCAATTTTAGGGGCAACGAGAAAATTTAGGGATTCAGTTTCTGGTCCATGTAAAAGTCAGAGCTGAAGGTTTGGGCTAGGCTGGGGAAAGAGAGTCTTTCCAACTTCTAGAAAGTGGAGGCAGTTGTCACATGTATTATATCCCAATTATTGCTCAGACCCCATCCAAATTCCAGAAGGGGCGCTTTAGAGATGGGGTAAGTCGAAGAGTCAGAGCGAAGGACATTGTAGCTTTCCTTTCCATGCAGGAGAGACTTGTGGAGAGGCGACTTGTTTGGGAGGCAATGTCTTGGTAACTTGTCTTAAAGTTATATTAGCAAAGCAAGCATATTCTTATTAGAATGAATATTTATTTAAGAAAGCTGCTTTTTGGGGGGAGGTTGTTGATGGAACACCCCTCTACACTGCCAGTGGGCATATAGGAGAAAACTATGGGTAGCTAGTAGTCAGTCTTTAATAGGAAAGGTCTGGAAAACTCTGTATTTAGGGGGTTGTTTTGAGACATCTGCAGAAATCTGCCAAGACTGAAGACGGACCTGGTGATTCTTTGGGGACCTTGAGGAAAGTCAATTCATTTATGCTTCAGAGGAACCTCAAATTGTTCTAAATGGCATTTGCTGTTATCAAAGAGTTCTGCTCTTGAATTAGCAAGCTGCTGCAAGTTCCAAGCTGATGTTCTTTCTTAGAAAGATGCTTATGGGATATAAATCTTTTTAAGTGCATTTCATTGTACCAATTGTTTTGTTTAGAAAGAAGGCCCATTAGGTTGTTATTAAGTGGGCTATTTAATAGTGTCAATAAATTCTAAAATTGGAGGCTAGGTATTGTTATTTGGGATGTTTTAATGGTTCCGATTGTCTAAGTTCCTTGGCTTTGTCTTGTTTGACCTTTGTTTGTTTTAAAGGCTTGGAAAATTCCCCCAACTACACAAAATTTATGTAGTGACTCTTCATATATATGATACAAATATGGAAAATATTTGAATAAGTTAACTAACGGTATTTGAAAGATTGGACCAAACTGAAATAAGAAAAGTGAAATAGATAATTGCAAATTTTAGAGGAATCAAAAAGTTTAAATAAAAATTTATTTTTTTTAAAAAGCTTACCTTATGATATTTATTATTTTAAATATAATTATAACCATGTAATAATGATTCAGAAAAAAAGACTGGAAGATTAGGTTGTAATATATTAATACAGAGCAGTAATATCATCTAGTAGTTCTAGCACCCATGAACAACTGCTGTCTTAGGAAAAACAAGACTTCTAATATTTGACTTTCACAAGCAACTGATTTGATTTTTTTACTTAACCTCTTTATTTAACATCTCTTTATTTAATCTCTTTATTTAAGTGCCTTCTTTATTTAAAAGAGGGACTTACTTCCCTCTACCTTTATTGGGAGTAACACATAGAGTCATTTAAACAATGTCTTAGCAGAGGTCCTGGAATTTTTTTAAAGAACTCAATAATTGTTAGTCCTTATTATCAGCATCCTCACCACCATCGCTGTCACCACCACCATCGTCATCACTGTCATCACCATCATCACCATCAGGTGGTGTGTCTGTCTGGGACCATGCCAGGAGGAACCCATGCCAGCACGATGTTGGACATGCATGTGTATCAGGGGAAATGCCATGAAGAAACTGGAGCAGGAGCCAGGAGAGGCTGGGATGCACTATGACAAGTGAATGAGAGAGGAAAGGGGAAAAGGAAGTTTGAGTGGAGCATTCAGACTGAGGCACAGTGCAAAGGAAAGTTCACAAGGGCTTTGGGGAATCCTTGATCCAAAGGCACCTGTCAGAAGAGTCACAACTTCCTGGGACCAGTTTGTCATAGCAGCTTCGCCATGCTGGGCATTGGCTGGGATCAGCCCGGGAAGTGTGGCCCCGTGCACACCCTGGCACCGTCACCATTGCTGAGCTCTGCAGCTGGGGCCCTCCGCCAGTTACGCAACTCAGGGTTGGGGGTTTGCGACGTGTGTTCCTAAGTCTGTCACAGTGGTGAGCGATTTTAAAATATCTTCCCATTTTTCAGTATTGTATTAATTTTCTATATTTACCCTGCATCCTGTCAATATTTGGGAGAAGAAGTAAAATAAAGAATTCAAGCTATATTCTCTTGCTTGGACAAGCTGAACCGTTTGAGACTGGCCCACATTTCACAGCGATTCCCCACTCGTCACTTGGCTTAAATATGTTGCCCCGCTGTTACAGCTGTGAGAAGTTTCCTTTTTCTGATCCAACTTTCATTTCTATTTAGAAAATTGATTTGATTAAAGAGTAAAAGTTTAAGTGTTTGTAACAGGATTCAATTAAAATAGGTCATTCTTGGGGCTCTGAAAATGGTAACTGGCCTTGGGCAAATTGGAACAAAAGTGATAAAATTCAATTGGGTGCATCACCAACATTTAACATCTTTAAGGAGGACGGTTTGCCTAATAGATTCAATTTAGAAATATTTAGTGTAGGTCATCAGCATAAGCAGCCAAAAAATGTGCTTGTTTGTTTGTTTCCCCCTTTAGTTATAGCCAAGATCACGGCACCTGCACTCTAATCTACAAAATAAACAATTTGTGGTGGGACCTTGGAGAAAGTCAATTAGTTCCTGTGACTTTACCAGTAGGTTAAAAAGGAGATTGCAATATTGGTGAATACTGTACTTAGAGATGTTTGCATAAATGATGCTTTGCCATTGTAAAGTATTATTGAAAATTTATGGTCTACCAGACTGAGCCAAATGGCCCAGAGGAAAAAAAATACAGTCAGATTTATGTAAACCTTGCTCAGTGTCCCAGATACTTCAGGATGGGTGCTCTATATATGAGTGAAGATACAAATTCTATAAACATTATTTTAAATTTCGAAGGTACATCAATATTATCTGGGGTGTTAGCCAACCTGTGGCAACCTGTGTGCCTGACCTATGGCCTTCAAATGAAATGTCTGCCTCCAGGCAACTATTTCAATCTTATAAATATTTTTAAAGCCAATGGCATTGACAGCAAGTAATGTTTTCTTTGAGTTTGGTGTCTGCAAATAAATGCAAATTGTGTCTTTATCTAAAACCTCCAAGATGTTGTCTCTCATCCACAGGGTTGCTCTGAGAATTCCCAGACTGAGATTGTGTATCTTATGCTTTTCCTTCCCTATTTTTTTTTAAAAAGTGTTTTGCTCACTGTCTGCGCAGTAGTTTTCTATCACTATATTGTGAGAAAGCTGAGCCTCAAAGAAATAATTTAAAAAAACAATAAAACATTAGCTGGAAACAGCACCCAAGGACTTAACGGATCTTACCGAACCTCACCATGCAGATGTATTGGGATGTGAATAGCGGGTAGGAGATGGGAGGCACAGAAGCAATTCATTGGGATCGGGTCAATGCTTAACCCAAATGGGTTCGGCAGGAGAATTCGTGAAACGTGAAGTGGACCAGGAGAAACTTGCTGTGACATTTCAGATTCCCCCACCTCTTCTAATGGACCATTTCAAGTATGAGGAAATGTAGATCGCATACAGATAGGTGAGACCCATCAGGACCTCATGTAGACCTGTCTGTGGGGCGTGGAGGGTTCTGCTCTCCTCACGCTGGACTATGACTCAGCAATACCTCAGGCTGGGCTTTTAATGTCTGTGATACATTGATTCTGAACAGCATTTTTCTGAAAGACAAAGACCATAGCAGAGTGGCCTTGGGACATAGCCTATCATTAAATGCATTTGGATATATTGTACAGATCTAAATATACCTGAGCAAGTCTCAGAAGGCATTTGAAAATATAAAAATTATGTATAGGAAAAGCTTGCTATCATGGGAATGAAAACAATAATACTGCCTTGGATGGTGTGGCTCAGTGGATTGAGTGCGGGCCTGTGAACCAAAGGGTCGTGGGTTCAATTCCCAGTGAGGTCACAGGTCTGATGCAGTCCAGGTCCCCAGTTGGGGGCATGTGAGAGGCAATCACACATCGATGTTTCTCTCCCTCTCTTTCTCCCTCCCTTCCTCTCTCTCTAAAAATAAATAAATAAATAAATCTTTTTTAAAAAAGAATAATACTAATAGCAATGAGCGCTGCCTTTTTGAACAACTATTTGCCACCATGCCAGACATTTCACCCATTTCCTACATAATTACTCCATTTTTACAGATGAGAACACAGATTCAAAATGTGAAGTTGTCCAGGGTGACTTACTAGGTGGGAGTTCTAGTCATTTTTTTAGTTACAGAAAAAAGCAAAACCCCACATCCCTGATTAGGCAGATTGTCAGGGATCAGTTGGTGGGTTCAGAATTCTGTAGGTGCGAATATCTGGATATGACCCACCGCTCTTTGGGTCAAGTTCTCCAGGTCTAATGCACCCCTAGATGGTCTAACTTCTCTTGGGAAATGGGGACAATGATTCAGACCCTAGAGCCACGTCTCAGGATCTGCAACACGTGGGATCCCTAAACACGGTGGGGAGGATAACAGAAAGATCCACTGACTCTGAAGCCTGTGATTTTCATTTGTCAAAGGAGGATGTCTTTAGCCCATTTTCACAAATGCCAAGTTTAGAGAGGCATTCTAGGAAACACATCAAAATGGAATTCATTAAAGTAAAACATTTGAATTTTACTGACAAGTAGAATTGATTTACCTGGCCCAATTCATAGAATAGATTTAGGGAGCTCATGTTTTGCCTTAGTTACGTTGTACGATAAAAATCTGTGAGTTTTGGTTGATAAGATAAAAATGAAAGTCAAATTAGCGTTTATAAAATGCTTGGGTTGATTTGCCTCTGGAACCGGGCCACGCAAATTTCCAGGAGTTGGGGAGTTTTGGAGTATTCTAGGTCTCACATAATGTCACTGGGAAGTCATAGATTAACCGCATAGAACTCTGTAATTTTCCTGTAATGGGGGAGGAAAGAGTTAAAGGATTTAAATATTGCAGAGGGTGTTTCTCCTGGGCAATAGCAGCCTGAAGGCAGGGCGTCTTTTGCACTTTAAGCACTGACGTTTGATCTCTTGTCCTATAGTTATCACAGAAAATTATTAGTGTTACCTTTAAAGGGAAACAGACAAAAGGCCACAGAGAAAAGTACTTGCCCCTGGGGGACAGCTTTGACAGGGCGTTTTGTCCAGGGGCCATTTGTTCCCCTGCTCCAGGTGCAGCCAGAGTGACTGCTGAATGCTGGCCTCAGGGGAACCTCGGCCTTGTGTGTGGCCAGCTCTTCCCGGGCCCACGCAACAGGTCTGGGAGGTCCCTGGCCTGGAGAGCCAGTGCAGTTGGCTGGTCCAGAAAAGAGAGCTAGGGCTGTAGTCCTCAGGGAGGCCAGGAAGACCAAGTGCATTTCTAAAAGGACTAGCTCCTCTCAGCTCTCTTCTTAGGGGAGACAGTACAGCTTGGAGGAGTAGATACAAAACCTGTTTATCACCAACAATACTCTGCACTGCCTCCTAGCGAGTCCATTCTAAATGCATGGACTCTGGCAGTGCTTCCAGTAACGTTTCTGTACAACTCTGCCAAGAAGGATAAGCCAGGTATTACTATCATTTTCATTTTGCAAATGAAGGAACTGAGGAACACAGAGGTCGAGTGAATTTCTGAAGGTCACAGATACAGTCAGGTGGAGAGAGAAGTTACCATGTAGAAAGGGCCATATGACGACATAGTTAGGAAGAGCACAGGCCCAGTTCGGTTGCAACAGCTTACAATGTTAGCTTCTTCAGTTACCAGTGCTATGAGTTTTCCCAAACCCTTAAACTCAAGGAGAACTCAGATTCCTTTATATAGATATGAGGGCGATATCAACAGGAATAAAATGTGAGATGGGGCTCAGAACATGGTACCCCCCAATAAGGCACCTTGGAAGCTGCAGGAGTTTGAGAAAACAGCAGTAACAGGAAGTCACTGTGATCTTCACCCCACCCTTCTCCCTCACAATAGGCGATAAAACACTCATGTGAGAGGTGCCTTCTGTATCCCGGAAGGAAAGGAACATTCTTAGCTCTGAAACGCAGAGGCACTGAGAAGAATCTCGACAAACAGGCCTTACTAAATGTCCTCCCAGTTAACTACATTACCTCGTGCTCCCTGCCCTGTCTTATTCCTCCGTGACTGCACACTCTTCATCACCCCTGGCAGAAAGTGCACAGGTCTATTTCTTTGAGTCTTCATTCCCTGATATTAAATACATTTGAATGCTTTTCTCCTGTTACTCTGTCTTTGTTAGTTTAATCTGCAGACCCCGCCAGGAACTGTAAGAGGGTCAAGGAAAACTTTTTCCCCCCCTACACGTGTAAAGTGCTTATAAGGGCTTAGTCGATGACAGCTATTATTACTATCATGATGCCTTTTCCAGTATATGGTTCCATCCTTTTAAATGGGGCTCAAAGGAGCATAGTGGCAATCAGAAGCTGAAGGTCACTTCGATTCACACCATGTTCTGATGGATGGAAAGAATAGGAGAGGTTCTCATTCAAAGATCGAGGAGAGTGTCTTTCACTTGGGAAAGGGATCCCGGCCATTAATGGCTGCATGCAAAGAGACTAATTGAAAGATAGAAGTAACTGCAGCAGAATAACAAAGGCAAAAGTCATAGGCCAAAAAGCCACAGACGTTAAATAGGACTGAAGTCCATGCAGAGGGATGCTGAGAAGTCTTTGCAGCTGAAGATACCACGGTTGTCAGAAAACAGAAGACACAAGTACAGGGTTGGTGTCCAGGAGGTTGAGTCCCAGAACCAAGATTGAAATATTTCCTCTCACTCTTCAGTCCTAAAAGGACTGATCACCTCTCTGAATTGTTAAATCCGTATTTAAGTGATAGTCACATTCTGCTGTATTAGGACCATGCAGTACACAAGTAGAACACTGTTTCTGTCTACCTTTTACTTAGTGGGGTCAGCTCTCCCCTGTCCTGTAGGAGAAAACACTGCGGAGCTGTTACTCCAGTGGCCTTAAGTCTTACTGTGTACTGGATATTTTCTATTTGCCCATCCAGGCCCACTCTCCGCTTTTCCCTGCTCTTGGCACCGGGCAGCCAGCCTATGTGGGTGGCATTGTCCTTTGGCTTCGGTTTGGACTTGATCAATGGGAAGCATTAGCCGGAGATAGTACAGTTGGGTGGGAGGGGAGAGAAGCCAAAGTATTTGTTCTTCTGGTTCCTTCCCTGCTGGACTGCAGTGGTTTGGCTGTGTCCCCCCATGAAGGACTCCTCTCCCACCAGGCAGCTCCCAGCAAGCCACCGCTGGCTGTAGGTTTTGGAAAGATTCCGCTCCTAGCCCCTTTGCGGGCACTAATGGCTTCCTGTTGCTGCGAGCCCCGAGGTCCTGCATCATCCCTTGTTGCCACCTCCAAACCCTCCTTATACCATTGTAAACAGTCCTTTTATGAAAGTCTCTTCGGTTCCCCAGTGCGCGTGCCATCTGTTCCCAGCTGGGACCCTGGCTGACACATATGGCTTCTTCTAGTTGCAAAGCACAGTCTCATTTTTGGTATTCAGAGTAATTAATCTATGAAATAGTTAAACTCCAACTCTGATCTAAACTCCAAAAAGGGTTGAGCCTCTTTCTTAGATCTATTGACAGAGAGGGTGTGGGCCACCCTCTTTCTTTCCCCGCTTTTCTTTTTTCCACTTGTTTGCCAAGGCTTCTGACCTGGTTGAAACTAGTTCCCCTGGCTGCAGGTGAGGGAATAAAAAGTTCTTAGAGTAGTTTTGTTACCAAACAGACTCGGGGTTCTGCTGCCAGCTACTGCCAGCCACCACCACCCTCTAGGTAAAAATTCCAGAGGCGTAATGCTTTCCAGTTCCATCCACGCTGTTGCAAAGGGTATAAGCTCCTTCTTTCTCTCTGCTGCATAAAATTCCATTGTGTAAATATACCATATGATCTCACCTTTAACTGGAACATAATCAACAGAAGAAAAAAGCAAACAAAATATAACCAGAGACATTGAAGTTAAGAACAATCTAACAATAGCCAGGGGGGAGTGGGGAGGGGACAGTAGGGAAAGGGGATTACAGGAACTACTATAAAGGACACATGGACAAAATCAAGGGGGAGGGTGGAGGTGGGGGAGGGAGGGGGAGAAAAGGCGTACAACTGTATTTGAATAACAATAAAAATTTAAAAAAAAATTCCAGAGGCAAAGGTTTGGTGATAAATGAAAGTCTTTATTTAAAAGCAGTTACTGAAGTGAATCAAGTCACAGCTTTAATCACTTAAGCCTATCAGGGCTAAACTCTTAACACCTGAGTTCTAGCTTTTCCCTGTTTTTAGTTATCTTGCTTCTATAGGGTTAGTTTACAAACTAAAAATAACATAATATACAAAAACCACACAATTTTGGAAGAAGGGCAGGTTTCTGTCTCAGAGCCTGTTCCCCCTAGAACACCCAAAGAATAAACCTGCTACTCTGCCAGGCCAGCCTGATGCTGCCCGTGCCCGGAGTTCCTTTCCGTACTAAATACTGTCCGTTGGGAAATGCAGGCAGCTGCAGCGTGACCGTCCGGGGGGCGGCGGGGGGGGGGGGGGGGGGGGGGGGAGAGCCTGCGAGGTGGAGCCTAAGCCTGAGCCTGAGCGCCAGCCAGCGAGCCAGCTTTTATTTCCATTGGCTCTGGGGCTTTCAGCTTCTCAGCCAATCCTGTCCTCGTCCTCGACTGACCACAACTGTATCTGCAAACTCCTCCTAAGGCCCCTCCCTACTTCTCCACGGGGATCTGAGTTATCTTAATCAGATCTCTCTGTATCAGTTTCACAATCGTCTGAGTTTGGCAGATATTTAGAGCTGGTTCTGTTTCGCAGGAACAGGTCTGTGGCTTCTTCGGAGACTCCCCTATTGGCAGGTAGTATCCTACTCCCCTCGAGACTTGTAAAGCTGTCTCCTCCGGCCTATCACTTCCTCTCTGGCTGTGGACCTCACGCTCCGTCTGTGGGGGAAAAGCTCATTTCCAAGCATTTAGCTGCATGAAAGATGTTTGTCTTCAGGTTCATACCTTTTTCTTAAGATAATTTTAATAACACATTCTTCCTAAAAAGTCATTCAGTTTTTATTTTCTATTTATGCCACGCTTTAGTTAGAATTAAAAAAAAATCAAGTGGTTAGATTGGCTTCTTGTTAATCTCCCTTCTTGCTTCTCACCTCTCCTTCCTTCTGTCCTTTCCTCTTTGTTTAATCATCAGAGAATGTAGCCTGCATGAATTCTAATATTTGTGAATACTTCGAGGTGTTTGAAAGTAATTTTCTGATGACGAGTAACAGTCTCTGACTCTCTTTCAGCGGTGTGTGTATCACATGTAGATGGACACATACATACACATGTGTGTGGAGCCATACATCCACACCTGTCCATAAGAGAAAAAACTTTAAAACCATGTTAATCAAATTCTCTCTTTCTTTGCCCGTTTGGGGAGTCTCTCCCTGTGTTAGCGGGGTTTTCAGTCTATCTGCGCATTCAAGGCAGAGTTTTTCCTTGTACATTTTACAACTATGTTGTTAATGCACAAAAGCTCATAATTACTAGAAAGTGTTGGTCAGCTGTCACTTTTATTAATATGAAAATTGTACTTTGCTCCATGTAATGCTTTTTGTTTGTATTCATTTTTATGTAATAATCAATATTACTAAATTGACTATTTTATCAATATTTCCATGATAAAATATTTCCCTCTTTACTTTTGTTTCAACAAGACTATGTAATGGATTTATGATTTTTATGAACACTCGTGTTTTAAGTTTACTCTGCTGTATCATTCTTAGTTATTTTTAATGCAGTAGTTTCATTTTGTTCCCCCACCCTCTTACCTCCGCACCCCCATTACACCCACAGCCTTTCTTCACTCTTGTTTCCATCCCCTACGGTGTTTCCCAGGGCAGGTGCGGCTGGCATCAGTCTGACCGTTTCTGCTTCTGTGTGGCGGCTCTGCACTGGGCAGGACCTCGCTGTTGGCCCTGCCGCTAAGGGTCTGTAGTGCCCCAGTCGTGGGATGAACAAAGCAAACTTGCTCATTTCCGCACCCTCCTTCGGGCATCATACCACTCCTGACCTTGACCCAGAACTTATTAGTTTGGGACTAGGTCTAGTCTCTCTTCTCTTGTGGTTATCTTTATTTTTCTAACTATATATTAAATGTTATCTTAGTGACATATGTGCATAGTTTAAGAACTCAGATAAGTACTGTAAGATCTATGATACCCAATTACAAAGAAAGGTTATTCACTCTATTATTTATTATCCTCAAAGACAAGGCTTTTAAGTCTTTTCACTATCTTTTTCTAGTACTTCTATGTTTCTAAATAGCATGGATATACAGCTACTATTTGATGTTCTAATTGAAGATATAAAATACTGACTTCCCATATGCAAGATGAGATTATAAAAGCCTGCTTACAGCCTTATAGTCACAAAGCAAACTTTCTTTTTTCTCTTTTTCTAGTTTGGTTACTTAACAAATTTTGTTTAAAATCGTCATTCAGTTTTTACGTCACTGTTTTATGTAAATACTGTGCACAACTGAGATACCTAACGATTTTGTTTTGCCTGAGAATTAACACTTGTCTGTTGCTGTTGGCTCCACGCTGTCTGCCAGAAATGTAAATTGCTTCTTGACCTGTTCAAACACATCAGACACTAATCAGTTTCTCCCCCGCCCCCCCCCCCAGGCATTCCTTCTGGAACCCACCCTTCTCCTGAGACACGATAGTGCAATGCGTTTCCATGAAGCTCGGGGGTTTTCTTGTCACTTTGGGGGCTCTTGTCCCCTTTAAAGCATATTCAGGTACAGCGGACTCCTAGATCAGGGTACCTTTGCTCACAACCTCAAGTTTTCACAAATAGTCATGTCTAATACACTTAATGAATGTTAGTGATCAAAATAAATATTTTTGTCTGCAAGCACACCAGGTCAGAACTTACAAAGGTGGTTACTTGAATTTTTAGGCACATTTCATCTTTAAAATAAAGAATGTGCAATAACTTACAAGCATGATATAACTTCTCATATCTCTGTGAGGCAATGAGACAGCAAACACTATTATTGCTATTTTATGTTAAGCACACGACTCAAAGGATTTTAGTCAGCACATACTATTTCCATATACCGGTTCTGCTACTGGAAAGACACAGGTAAATGAGAACCAGTTGGACTGTACCTGGACAGAGCTCCAAGATATTTTAAAAGATAACTCTACTACCTGGTGTCATTTGTATGATGGGCATACCAAGGAGGGCACAATTGTGGTGGAGACTCAGAAAATGCTGCTAAAGAGGTGAGGTGATACTGTTGCTTTGGGGTTTTGAAGAAAAAGTCTACACACACACACGCACACCCACTCACACATTTATTTATTTTTACTTGACGTGATGTACTTTGTGCAGAGGACTGAGGCCTGTTTAGGTCTGCATCTGCTCAAAGGACATATCATGGCAGAAGGGAAAGAGGCATGACACCACTTGTAACGATGCTTTCTAAGTCAGGGAGCTGAGGGCCCCACAGACCCTCACGCAAGCCCAGACACTTGATCCGTGATCACAGGCAGGATTGCATGTATTCTTAGTCAGAGTGTCTCCTACATGTGCACGCTGGTGTGAAGAGCAGGCTACAGCGAGAAGAAAAAAGAGCCACTGGCCGCTTTTCTGTAAATGTACTATGTTCGTTGCACTGCATCTAGAAGAGGAGAAAACTAACACCTGTTAAGCACATACTGTCTGCCACGTACCCCGCTAGACACTTTTGCTCTGGCTCAGATGGTGTTTTCTAGAACCCCACGAGGTGGATAGTATCCTCCCATTTAATATACAGAGAAGTCAGGGAGAGAAAGGACTTAAACTCACCTGTGCTGGAATCGGGAGCGTGTACTCTTCCCACAATACTTTGCAGCCTTGGAAGTCTTCGATCATTAGCTTTGTAACAAATATCAGTATTTTACCTTTCTGTGGGAATGCCTTCTATATCTTAGTATGGTGAGAATTCAGAGACAGTTTTATTTTCTTCCAAAGTACTAAACAATAAAATACAAGAGCTTACCATTGCTTACCAAGAATATGGCAATAACCTGCCAACTGGTCTTTGCACCTCTTGTGCCTGCTTTCTGCAACTCACCCTCAGTATTGCCACTGAGTGACGTGCTTGCTCTTCCCCCACTCGGTTCCCTGTGACAGCTCTGACTTATCTGTCAACACCTGCCTTAAAATGTTTTTTCTCTTGGGCAAGTCCGTCTGACTTCCACGACAGAGTAACTCTCGAATGCTTGCTTCTTGATTCACCCGTGCTCATAATAGAACTCATCTTAATGTGGCCTAAGACTTTATTCACCTGATATTAACTAGACTGTGAAATCCCCAAAGGAGAGTGGATATGCAATAATTACATATGAAATGTCTAAATGTGGACTAAAACATTAATTCACAAAGAAAGACTTCATTTAGTCCAAGACTCACCTAAGTTATAAATAACAGACTTCCTAGAGTTTAATCTGTTGGTGTCAATAAGGGTAGGATTGTGTGCCACGTTTTGATACTCACAGTTATTGGCTACGTGATATGTGATCTTGGGAAAGTTAATATTTATGAGTCATAGTTCCATCTTGTTCTTGTAATAATAATATCTTCTTAGGGTTATTGTGAAGGAAGGAATGAGATGGTCGATAAAAGTTGTTGCTACAATAAACTGTGTTTACTATAAACAATGAAATGTATTATAAAAATAGATAAAATAACAATTGTGATTTATGTGTACAGTACAAAAAAATAAAAATAATATCCACCTATGCATCTTTTTCTAGAACCCCTCTCTAATATTTTCTGATTATGCCTCTTCCCAGAGGTATGAATTTTGCATGTATCAATTCCTTGCTTTTTGTTATGGTCTGAGTACATGAAATGTACAGAAAAACAATTTATTATTTAATTCGACATGTCTTGGACATGGTATAAGGGGAAAGGTATGGTGTGTATTCTTTGCAACTTGCCCCCTGTCCTATATTGTATTTGGGAGATTCAGCTGTGTTGATCTGTATGCATGGTGTTCCTTCATTCTTGCTCCTGTATAGTCTTTCGTTATATGACTATTCCATAGTTTGTTCATACTTTTCATTGATCCATTGTCCTGACAAAGGTAACTTTGGCAGTTTCCAGTGCAGGTGTTTTTGTTGTTGCCTCCTGGATATACCTGTCTCCTGGTCTGCATTGTCGGAACAGGTGATGTGGTGGTGCATGAATCACTGGGTTTGGGTACATGCGCTTCTTCAACTTTACTAGGTATTTCCGTATTGCTCTCCCTTTGATGGTATACAAACATGCCTGCCATGCAATAATCTCTCTGATGCTCCATATTGCCCACCTTTTACATGTATGCCGACTGTGTGGGTGCAGAATGGTATCTCCTGTTTACTTGCGTTTCCCAGGTTTTTAATGATCTCTTACATTTTTAAAAACGTTTGCCGGCCATATGTTTCTCCTTCTGTGAAAGAACTATTCACATCTTTGGTCCATTTTTCTGTAGTGTTGTGGGTCTTTTTAATTAAAATATCTGTATATAATTGTGGATTTGTCTATTTTTTTTTGCAGTTTCCATTTTTGCTTCATGTATGTTGAATGTCCGTTATTAGGTACGTAAACATTTAAAATTGTAATCCTCTTGATAATTTGACCCCTTTAATATTATAAAATGACTTTTCTTATACCTGGTCATGTTCTTGCTCTGATCTACACTGGTATTACCAGAGCTACTCCAGTCTCCTTTGATAGTGCTAGCGTGGGACATCTTTTTCCAACTGTCACTCATAAGCTTTTATCTTTATATTTAAAGTGAGTTTCTTGTAAGTAGTACACAGCTGAGTTTAGTGTTTTTATTCCATCTGATAATCTCTTTGATTTGGGTTGTTCAGACTCATTTATATTTAATGAAATTATTGGCATGGTTATGTTCACATCTACCATCATGCTCTTTGTTTTCTGCTTGATCCATCTTTCTTCCCTTTTCTGTCTTTCTCTTCGTTACATTATTTTTATAATTCCAGTGTATATTTTTTCAGGCTTAGTAGCTGTGACATGCTGTAGTGTTTTCTGTAGGATTTGTAGCATACATCTTTAGCGTGTTAAATTCAACACTCAGATGATATTTACACCACTTCGTGTGTACTCCAAGACTTTTTTTAAACATTGTATTACTGTCCTTTGATGTAATCGAAGACTCGTAACAGCAAACTTGCATTTCTCCCCTGCTGCCATGCATTTTGTACGCACACATGGTATCAGCGCTATGCTACGTTGTTATTCATTTTCTTCAAACAGTAAGTTATCTATTGTTAGTAAGGTTTTTATTTTGATGAAATAAAAGTCTATATGAAGTCTTACATATGCATCCATGTAGTTAGCATTTCTGGCGCTCTTCTTTCCTTTGTGTAGATCCATACTTCCATCTGGTATCTCTGCCTGAAGGACTTTTTAAAAATTTATTACGGAGTGGGCTTGCAGGCGATGAATTCTTTGAGCTTTTGTATGTCTGAAAAAATCTTTAGCCCTTATATTTGAAACATACTTCTACTGGATTTAAAATTCTAGTTGGGCAGATTTTTTTCCTTTTATTATGTTAAAGGTGTTACACCACTGTTTCCTAGCTTGCATTGTTTTTTGACAACAAATCTACTGTACTTTTATCTTTATTCCCCTACCTCCTTCTCCTCTGGCGGCTTGTACGATTTTCCTCTTCCTCACTGGTTGTGAGCAATTTGACCTTCACCGTGTGCTTCAGCATACTTTTCTTCCTTTGTGTTGTGCTGGGGGCTCAGTGGCTTCGAATGTATGGGTTTATAGTATTTATCACATTAAAAACAGTTTCAGCCATTATTTCTTCCAATATTTTTCCATGTCCTTCCTTTCTTCTCCTTGGGAGAGTCTGATTACATGTTTATTAGGCTGACTGTGGTACCTCATGGGTCACTGATTCTCTATTTATATATATTGAGTCTTTTTGTTTCATTTTCAAGAGTTTCTACTGCTTTGCTTTCAAGTGCGTTATTCTTTTCTTCTGTAATGTTTAATCTACTGTTGAGTCTGCCTAGTCCATCTTTTATCTCAGGTGTTGTAGTTGTTATCTCTTGAAATTTAATTTAGATCTTTTATTTATTTTTATTTTTTTCCCTGTTACTCACTTCTTCTTAATTTTTATTTCCTTTTTACAGAAATGGAGTTAAAAATAATGATTCTAAAATATTTTCTATATTAAAATTTTGTATGTTGAACATTAGTAGTTACCATCAAGATACATTATTGGAAGGAATTTTATTACTTCATATACCCTCCAAACATTAATTGAGAACTAGAATGTAAACTTTACCTGAGCAAGGCAGTGACGGCAAATACCATGTGATCTCACCTTTCACTGGAACATAATCAACAAAAGAAAAAAGCAAACAAAATATAACCAGAGACATTAAAATTAAGAACATTGTAACAATAGCCACAGGGGAGTGGGGAGGGGATAGTGGGGAGAGGGGTCTACAGGAGCTACTATAAAAGACACTAGATCTTTTATTTTTAAAAGATCTTCCATGTCTCTGCTTACTTTTGCACCTATGTTTATGAGTGAGAATTGCTTATAACTTTTTTTTGGGGGGGGTGGTTAGGGCTCTTTTCTTGGTTTTGGAATCAAGGGCATTCTAGCCACATAAAATGAGTTGAGAAATTGTTCTTTTTCCTTTTTGGACTAGTTGCAAGAGTTCTATTAAATGTGTTTAATAGAACCTGTTTAGAACCAATTGGCATGGCATTTTTTTATGGAACATTTTAACTGCTGGTTAAATAGTTTAAAAGGTCTTTCAGGGTTTTTTTTTTTAAAACTTTTTTGTTGAGTCTATTTTGATGTTTTAATTTCCTAGAATTTGTGATTTCCATGTAACTTCTCACATTTGTTTATATAAAGTTTTAAAAACAATATACTCTTTTATCAGTATGATCTCTGCAGTTTCTGTAGCTGTTTCCCCTTGCATTACTAATACTTTGAATTTTTTTCTCTCATTTAAAAATTTTATTTTTGCAGCATTTTTTTCCTATTTTGTTAGACTTTTCTAAAAACTACCATTTGCTCCTGATAACACTCTCTCTCCTGGTGTGTCTTCTCTTTTATTATTCCTGATCTCACCCTACTTTGTCTCCTGCCTCTGTCACTTCTTTTTCCTCCTCTCCTTCCTTCTCCTCTTTCCTCTTCTCCACGCTTCCTTTCCTTCTTCCTCCTTTTCCTCTTTCTTCTTTCAACTTTTAGTGACATACTGGGCTCACTAACTCCAAGGCTTGCTTCTGTTCTAATAAACACATTAAAGCTTTCTCTCTAACAATCTTAAACTAGATGCCACAATGTTTTAATATTTCATTTTTGTTATTTTTTTCATATTTTCTGGTGACCATTCTTATGCCTTCTGTAACCCTTAAGTTATTCAAATGTACCTTTTCAGACATCTGAGCTTTGGGGTTTCTAATGTTTTTTAAATATTAAATTCTAATCTAATTTATTAGATTGTCATATGCACTTCTCCAACTTTTGGAAACTTTTGGAGTCTTTATTTATAGATCAATTTGTGCTCAACTTTCATAACGGTTTTGTCTGCTTGAAAAGAATGGAGCGTGCTCTTCAGCTGCCGTGTTCACTATTGTGTAGTGTCATTTATATCAATTAGATCAAGCTTGTTAATATCTGCCATCCTTACTCTCTCTCTTCGCAGTTACTGAGAGAGGTCTATTGTATCAAGGTTATTCTAGCTACATAAAATGAGTTGAGGAATTCTTCTGTTTTCCTTTTCTGGAATAATTGATGGAATAGTAAAGTTTTTTGGTTCTGTTTTTTAAATGGTTGGTAAAACTCACATTAATGAAAATCTCCTGTTAAGAGGTGGGTTTGTCGATGTCCCTTTTCGGTTGCGTCACGTGTTTTGAAACCAGATTCTAGGTGCGCACACATTTGAAACATTGCTGTCATTATGTAGTGGCCACCTGATCTTCACTACTGCTTTCCTCCTTGAAGTCCTTTACTTTTTTGGGGGGGGGGCGGGGAGGAGCAGGGATATCTTTTATCCGTATTTTGACTTTTAGTTATCTATATCCTTATGTCTTAGGTGAATTGGTAAACAGCATGTCACTGAATTTATAAAAAAATCTAGTCTGACCATACTTCTCTTTTATCTGCAGATTTTAGTCCAGTGACTTGTATTGTTGTGATAACTTATACCTTGGCCCAGCATCTTAGTTTATGTGTGTACTTTTCTTTCCACGTATATGTTTATTTTTTTTCCTGATTTTCTTGTTCTCTTTTTGACTGACTTAGTTTTTCCCATCTGGCATTATGGGGAAGGGTGTGGACTCTGGACATCAAATGTCATTAGTAGCCTAATTTTATAATTCCCAGGCATGTTGCTATATATTCACCACACTTGTATAGGTTCAAAACTACGTGGGTTGTCTTACATATCTTTAAATACACAAACCATAATCACCATATATTTATTTTCTTTATGATTACAGCCTGAAGTCTGTTATCTTAGAGCAATTTTAGGTTTGTAGAAACACTGAGCAGAAAGTACAGAGTTACCAGAGAGCCTGTTCCCCGTTAGCCCGCTGTTAACATTTCCTGTTAGTGAGGGATGTGTGTTGTGACCGATGAAGGAATATTGATACGTTATTAACCTAACTTCACATTTATGGTTTTTGACAAATATATTATGGCATGTGTCCCTCCCTGCAGTCCCATAAGGAACAGTTTCATTGCCCTAAAAACTTCTCTATTTCGCCTGTTCATCTCTGTGTATATTCTTTTGAATCTTGATATTTTTTTTTATTGTTGTTGTTCTTTAACATTATAATTTTGAGGGTCTCTTCGTCCATTCGGGCTGCTATGCTGAAAGACCACAGCCTGGGTGGCTTATAAACAACAAACATTTGTTGCTCACAGCTCTGCAGGCTGGAAGTTCCAGATCAGGGAGCCAGCATGGCTGGGGGAGGGCCTTCGTGCACAGACAGGCTGAGGGAGCGCAGTGGGGCCTCTTCTGTAAAAGCTCTCACGCTGTCTGGGAGGGTCCTGCTCTCCAGGCCTGATGGCCTCCCAGAGACCTACCTCCTAATCCCGTTGCACTGGGCATTAGGACTTCAACACACAAAGTTTAGGGGGTGCAAACCTGCAGACCATAGCAGAGGCTTGTCCGTCCTCTGACTTGTTCATTTTTACTGCTGATGAGTGTTTCCTCTCTATCCGTACACCTCAAATTAAAACCCGTCCTGCTGTGGATAGGATCTAAGTTGTTTCCAGGGTTTTGCTGTTACAGACTTTTCTGCCTCATGGCATCTCTTTGTGAAAATACGTGAGTGTCTGTGCAGGGTGTGCGCCTTGTAGTAGAATCAGGAGGTCTTGACATGTTAAAAATTAATCCTTTATACCTTCAAATGGGTCCTAGCTACCTCTTTAAACACATCTCTGTATGAACAGATATTCCAAAGCTAACGTAATTTTTACTTTTCATTCCCCTAGTGTGCAACATTCTCTTACTTCTGAGCTTAATCACGTCCTAACTATTTTCTCTCTTTTCTCCTCATCTCCACCTCCAAGCACTTCACCTTGAGGATTCAACTTTGCCTTTACGTTTCAGTCTAGAAGTCACTTGTCTAAGAGAATTTTGACTGGAGCTCACATCTGGAGAAACACCACTCCCTGGTTTTCTTGCAGAGGCCTTTGGGTTGGCTGTTTCACCATTGCCCATAGCTAAATTCCCCAAAGACAGGAAGCGCATCAGAATCTTCACCCCCTCCGCCCCCGCTGCTGGTGTCCCCCGTGCTCAGCATAGTACCTGACACATCACATTGTGTGAATGACTGAATGTAGGGTACCAATACCATATCAGCAATGGTGCTAACCGGCACCTTACCCACCAATAAGGGACCCGGCCATCGTAGGCTCTATTGTTACATAACAGGAGAACAGACATCAAGTGTACAGGGCCAACGATAAGAGCTCGGGACTCAGTCATGCACATCCAGGACGAGGCGTGTCAGTCATGGCCAGGAGAAGCATTCACAAGGAGGTGTTTTCCACTCAGACACTGTAAGCTGGAGCGTGCCTCTGTTGACCAGCCGAGAGAGATCTTCAGATAATGAACCATGAAATCCTGCTATGCGGCAGCACTGTGCAATAATTTTTCATTTGCCACCAGTCAGCTTCAGGGATCAAGGGCGGCAAAACACATAACCCGCTCATGCATGTTATTTTAAAGGCATATTTTAAAGTTATAAATATGGTACATTGAGTTAATGAGGTATTTTCTTTGGGCGACAAATATTTACATTCCACACGGGCCTCTTGATGTCAAGAGTGTAACTGCTTGGTTTTCTTTTTCTCAGGAGGCTGGGATGCAGATGGAAAAGGCCCTAGTGTCTGGGACACATTCACCCATCAGGGAGGAGAGAGAGTTTTCAGGAACCAGACTGGCGATGTAGCTTGTGGCAGCTACGCTCTGTGGGAGGAAGATTTGAAATGTATCAAACAGCTTGGACTGACTCATTACCGCTTCTCTCTTTCCTGGTCACGTCTGTTACCTGATGGGACGACAGGTTTCATCAACCAGAAAGGCAAGTGTTTCTTAAAAATAGAAGGTTGCAGCTTTAATTCAAGGTTATTGCGGCAGCCTGGCATAATTAATCCAGTATGCTGTTCTGCAGTGTAGCTTCGAAAGTGCAAGTGTTTTGGAGTGATTCTGGGATATACACTGTTTGAAATGGGCTTGCATTAGCTTTCTCAGTAGTATTCTGTTTTCCCTTAACTGCAGATCTCTGTCGGGAGGGAGGGAATAGATGGGCAGGAAGAGGGTTGGAATAAATGTTTTATGTATGGTATTGTTTGAGTGCTAACCCGCAGGTGAATTTTCAAAAGTTGTGTATAAATTATTTTTAGTTATGTTACACTGGGATGAGATATGAGGAGCCCTGGAGAACTTGAGGTGATTCCAAGCATTTCAATAGGAGCTGAATTAATGGTGCTAATTGACTAGCACCACGGAATCTGGAGTCCACTTACTTGGGGTTAAGTGACAGCTGTATCGCTTCTTATCTATGTAAGCATCTCTTGGTGCCTCAGTTTCTCTACAAGGGATACTATAATAGTCCCTATTTCAGAGAGTTGTTGGAAGATTAAATAAAATAATCTTTGTAGTCTTTACACTTGCTGGTATATCATAAAATCATTCAATAAGTGTTAGCTATTATTTGTATTATGCCTTGTGAGTCAACAGATTACACCCAATTTGAAAGACTGTTACTGATGAGGCATTTCACATGCATTTTCTAAAAGGTAGAATTATTGCATTTTACAGAGGTGCATGTCCAAATCCACATGGTTTGCAAATGGTGGGTCCGGAAGTCAAATCTAAGGTCTGGCTACCTCCTTCCACACAACCAGGTTGGCCAGTGATGAGCTGAGGACCACCTTTGGCTTGCCGCCTACTCTGGTCAGTGAAGTTGTGTAGCAACAGAGTCATGTTCGGTCTTTACATGTTGTCTATGGCTGTTTTCCGACTGCGGTAACAGAGTTGACTAGCTGGGGCTGAGACCTATAGGCTACAGAGCCTAAAATATTCACCAGCTGGTTCTTTACAGGGAAGTTTTGTGAGCCCTGTACTACAGCATAATGGCTTCTTAATAAAGAACCATTATGGCTACTTTGTCTTGGCAAAGATCTTACACTATGCCCAGGGGTGGGCCCAGGTGAGGCAAGGGAGGTACCTGAGTCATTCATGCACTCTCAGGGTCTCAGAAGTGCAAGACAGGCCCTTGCAGGAATCTTGGGAAGGCACCTGCTTGCCTCAGCACACGCCCAGCCTGAAGAGCCTTCATGAGTACTAAGGGGTTCTTTCTGAGCGAGTGACCTGACTTCATACATATTAAGAACCACATAAGATAACCAGTTCTAGATACACACACGCACTTGTAATGCTTATTTAATGTCAGGTGGAGTCTCTACCCTGTGACGTGGAACCATGACTCTTAGACTCACGTGTTGCCTCCACCTGATGGAAGCAACACGAGACTAGCAGGTTCATTGCTTGATGCTAAGGACCTTAGCCCCATGACTAACTGCTGTTGGTTGATTGTCTACTTTCTTGACATCACTGGCCAGTTTTATTGATTGTGAACAAAAGTTAATTTGCTGTTCAGTTTTAAAATGAATTCGTAATTTTCTACCTTCCTGGCCCATCATCTCCACCCTCTCTCCCCTCTGGTGCCACCGTACCCCCAAGGTCTGAAAACTAAGAGAATCTTTTCTTTGCTTTCTCCATCTATTTGGTTGTCAAATATGATCCATTCTGCTTATGTCTCTTTAACTTCTCCTCTTCTAGCCATCTTCTCTGCCTCTGCCCTAGTTTAGGTGTTTACCCTTCTCATCAAGGACTTTTTGATATACCCTTGATAAGACTATTTGCAGTCAATTCTCGGATCTCACATGTCTCCCATCTCGAACAATTCAGTTCTTGAATGGTTCACGGAAAAAAAATGTCTCGGTTGTCGAACAAAACTTCGGCTCTTGAGCTGACAACCCTTTCATACTGATGCAGTGGAATCTCGGTTCTCAAACTTAATTTGTTCAATTTGCAATTGAAGAGATAAAAAAGAGGGAAGGGAGGGTATTCCTGCTTCACTGATCAAGGAAATGCTTGGGAAATGGGGAGAAGTACAAAGTGTTATTGAGAAATATCACCCTGACACAGAAGTAGCAAACCGTGCAATAAACTTGTTCAATGACAATGCAGTGTTTCACTTCAGGCAAGTGTTAAAACGCAGGCAAAAACAAACATCACTGGATAGGTTTTTGGTGAGGCAGAGGCCCAGTGAGCCTGAAGCAAGTTCTAGTGGAGCAGAGAGACAGAAGAGAGAAAGAACCCCTGGAGAACAGCTCCCTGACATTTTAAAGGAAGGGGCTCCCCTTCCAAACAATAGCATCCCTCCATCCTTCTATCCCTCCTCTCTGTATTTGGTCATCAATAGCTCTCAGCATTGAAGGTTCATTTTAGTGTGTATGTAAACTTCCATTTTTGACTGTACATTTTATTTCCTTTCTGTTAAATTTTCATTTACATTTCATGTCCTTTTTGTTTTTAAAGTGTTTATTCATAAATTGAACAGTACATTAAACATGTACTGTATATAAAGTTAAAACAGGGAATCATTTGGGGGGTCTGGAACAGATTAATTCAACCCACATCATTTCTAATGGGAAACAATTGATCTGTTTTTTCCAACAAATCGCTTCTCAAACACCCTTCCGGAATAAATTAAGTTCGAGAACCGAGGGTCCACTGTACTTTCATTGTTTTTCTTTGTCTTTTAATTCTTTATACAAAATGCTACCACAGCAATTTTCCCAAAGCTTGGCCCAAGTCATCTGGCTTACATCATTTACATAATCTCTACTAAAAACAAAGCAATCTTAAAAAAACAGCGAGTCACCCCAAGCCTCAGTGTACAGGCTACACTCCGTCATATACCAGAATGTTACATGAAGGTATCACTCACCTCTGACTCCTTAGAAGCTGAAATGCCCCATGCGTAGGACCCATGCAATTCCCTGAGCACACAACCCACCACCTATTCAACATACCACGTGATTTTCCACCTCTGTCGGATTTTCTTACTCTCTTCCTTTTGCCTGGACTGGCCTTTCCTGAACTCCCAATTATACCCCCTGAATGTCTATCGTCCTGTTAAAAGTTAGCACAAATGTTTCGTCTTTTTAAAAATCTTCCCCTATTTCAAGACAGAAGAGATCCTGTTTTCTATTTTCATAGCACTTTGTAAAAGTCTTAGGGTATTTCCCACATTCTTCCCCCATAGCGTTATTGTATTCCCTGTTAGCCTGCAAACACAGAAGTTGAATTCAATTCAACAAACACGTATTGTGTCTGCTTGTCAAGTGTGCTCCGTCCCCACAACACGGATGTAAGACAGCCTCTCCAACTGCCTATGGCATCATGGGAGGTAATTCTGCCTTGTGCACCCCTGTGACCCAGTCCAGTGTCTCGCAGGCAGGAATTCAGGAAACATTTACTGAATTTAATTCAATTAGGTCAATGACAATCATAAAATTCAGTCTAGGAATGGTTGCCTTTTATTGAGCGTGTACCACAAGCAACTCACAGTGCTCATATTGTACTTGTTTTTGTAGCTTTCATTCCCCCAATAGCCCCATGAGTGACGGGGCTCTCTAAACAGAGGCCACCACCGGGGGGAGGTCTGGGCATAAATTTGCTAAGATGACAGCTTTTGATGGGGCTGATTCAGCCCACATCTGTCTGATGTTAAAAACCTAGAATCTACTAGTCCAGACCCATTTACGACTTTACCGAATGACTTGTACTCTTTGCGCGACAGTTTTCCTGTTGGCAAAATGAAGTGGAAAAGATTCTATCACCACGACTCTGTCCACTGTTCCAGCCTATGATTCTAAGAGTTTGACTTTTCACTCAACTTACATTTGGTTGGTAAAAAAACAGAAAAATTAAGAACAGAGTAAAAATATAACCCACCAGCTCATAACATAAGTCCATAATTCCTTATCTGAAATTCTGAAATCCAAAAGCCTCTGAATGCTGAACCCTTTTTAGCAAGTGTAGTTTTACAACTAATTTGGCAACAAACGCTGACCTAAATTGATGTGAAAGATTTTTATCACTTCGGTTTATTCTGCTCAATGATACTTATATATTTTACTGCAGGAATAGTACGGGACACTGCCTCAGATACCACAAGGGGTGTTAGACTTAATATACCGTGTTTCCTTTCTAAAATCTAAACATTTGGAACACACTGGCCACCCAGATTTTCAGATAAAGGACTGGGAACATGTACCAGTGTCAACACACCAAGCTATTTAAAATGAACTGAAGGTGCCCAGAAGTGCACAGAACACACTGCCACTCAGCAGTCCAAGGGCAGGAAGCGGAAGAGCTGCAGGGGGCGCTGGTGGGCAGAATGGAGTCACAGGGGCCCCCTGAACAATGTGGGGAAATCATTCACGCAAAGCTCACGTGGGGATCACGTGACCCCCAGCCCTGAGCTTTTTCTGTTTGCCAAGCTTTTGTAAAAATCATAGCTGATTAATATCTCAGACTTTTCCGTGAACACGAGGGCGCTGGAGGTCCTTCCAGGAGGCCGACTTTCAATAAGCAGTTGCTCACGCTTGTGCAGTGATCTGTTGAAGCAATTGGAACCGTTTTAACTCAGAAAGGCCATCATTTGGGTTTTTTTTTTTTTTCTGTTTAAATATTTCGTCAAAGAGCCCGTAAAGAATTGGTAATCCCTTGTCACTGCTCCTTCCGAGGAACCCCTGTTGTGTGTGTGTTTGACTTCCTGTGTTAAAGCTTGATCGGTAGGTATTTGGAAACTTATAAAATCCTATCTTCCTAAATTGGAAAAGTATTTTACAAGATGGAATTATTATATAGTCTTTCTCTTTCAAATGTCAAGTTTTCAAGGTTTAACAAGAAGAGGTTGAGCTGGCAAGTGAAATCACATATTTCTGTATTCTCAAGTGCTCAAATACATTTTCATAAATGTATCTGCCACAAATTCAAGTTTCAGGTGATGAGTAGGGGACCCAGGCATTGGAAATGAAAGGAAAAGGAATGCTCGTGTAGAATTTCTTGTCCACTTCAAGATTTAAAATATGAGCACACTTAGCAGGAATGTTAACTAAATAAATTAACAACAGAAATCTTATTAATCTCTTACTTTGCGTTGGGCAGTGTAGCAGCCCCCCCTCCCAAAATTTGTCCATCTCCTAATTCATAGAAACTGTGAATATATTATCTCACCTGGTAACAGGGACTTTATAGACATGATTAAGTTAAGGATCTTGTGATGGGAAAATCATCCTGGATTACCTGGGTGGTTCCAATATAATCACATGAATCCTTACAAGAGGGAGGCAAGAGGATCAGGTAAAGAAAAAGAAGATACAAAGACTGAAGCAAAGTTCAGAAAGGAGAGATGTTACAGTCCTGGCTTTGTAGGTGGAGGAAGGGGCCTCTTGAGGCTGGAAAAGGCAAGCATGTGAATTCCCTCTCTCTCTTTTTTTTAATTGTTGCTCAAGTACAGTTGACTCTATTTTCCCAGCCATTACTCCCCAGCCGTCCCCACTTCCCACCCTTGATCCTACCCCCCTTTGGTTTTGTCCATGTGTCCTTTATAGATGTTCCTGAAAACCCCTCCCCTTTACCCCTCCCCATTATCCCCTCCCACCTCCTCTCTGGTTACTGTATTCCATGTATTCTCTTTTAAAGCCTCCAGAAGTAACACAGCCCTGCTGACATCTTGCTTTTAGCTCCATGAGAACCAATGGATATCTGATGCTCAGGAATGTAAGATAATACATACATGTATGTTTTACATACCAAGTTTGTGCTGATCTGTTACAGTAGCAGTTGGAAATGAATGCAAGTGTCATGCCAAGAGGACCTAGAGCAGTGAAAGAACCTGGTGGTGTGAGTCTAGAGAGGGGTGGACTTAGAGAGTTATATGTTTGACACAGGGCAGCCTCTCTATCCCAATTTATTCTACACTCACACATTTATAGTTTGCCCAGTAGGATTCTGGTTCAGTTAGTTTCTATACCGAGACATCATTTTTGCAAGTTCCAGCCACACTATTTTCTCATGGAATTTTCCCAATTTCTTTGTTCTACACAACCTACTGTACTCCTGGCCACACCTGACTGTAGGAGGGAAAGACTTCTCTGGGACTTTTCATTTGTGTAACTTCATTGAAAAAGAGCATCTTGCCCTGTTGCTCTCTTTTCTCAGGGATGTTTGGAATTAAGGAGACGAGAGGCCGAGTTGATTGGTGGCTGGCCTTGGCGGATGGGGTGACCGTTTTGAGAATGTGGCAAATTGGAGGCACAGAGGAAACTGGTTCTGTGAGAAAGGCATGCAGTAGGTGTGTCGAGAAAAGCTGGGATGGGGGAGACCAGAGTCTGAGAAAGGCAAGGATTTTCTCGGCTTCCAGCTTCACATTCATTGAGTTCCACTGTAATCATTTTCTCTTCCTGGGCATATGATTCCTCTAGATCATTTCAAAGAATGCTCACTGCACCCCATACCAACCAGCTACCGGTCCCTATTCCACCTTTATATTTGGTTTAAACTGAATTTTTTTTTAATATCCAAAAGACCTTTAACTCAAATATACTTCATATTTTCAAAGATCAAATAAAAAGAAATAGTTTTAATTAAAACAAAGAACATGGTAGTAACAATGTAAGAAGGCTATGAAAGTTTCAGTACTTAAAATAATCAGTCCGTTACTAATATGCAGATACAGAACAAGGTCCAAGTGACAACTGAAGTCTCAGGATCCCTAGACTGGTAACGGGTGATCATTTGAAAATACACATGTATGCAGAGAACTGTTCCAGTCTGATAGAGCTGAAGAACCCTCTGAAGATTTTTCTTCTCTGATACTTCCTACACTCACGAGGTAGCAGTATTAATGTTCCTCTTTTACAGATGAAGAAACTTGGCTGTAGAGAGGCCCTGCATTTTGTCCATGATCTTTTGACCAAACCATCTGACTCTGGAGCTCTGCTCTTAAAAACCTCACTCCGCTGCATCATGGGAAAGTCTCATCATGACACCAAATAAACTATACAAACCGTAAATGAAATGTTTCATCCTGGGATGTTAAATATTAATTGTGCAATGCTTTGTTGCTCTGCCATGCTGATAAGTGAGACAAAATTTACTTAAATTGTTTTTATCTTCAATTCAACTGAAGATTATCATGTTTGAACTGCAATGATTGCCATCATTAATGGTTGTGCCATATCTAATGATGCCTACAGGAGATAAATCATCGATTCCTCCAAAAAGAAAACAAGAAAAAAACCTGAGGTGATGAGTCAGCTCTGAAGTGTGTGATTCCTAAGGCTGGTAAGTAGAGCTACTCCAGTTCTGGTTCTGAAACATTAGTAAATGGGAGAAATGGAGCGTCGTTCTGGGAACTCCCAGGCTTTGCAGTGAGACAACTTGGGTTTAAATGTTGGCTCTTTAAGTCTAGTTCTAATTCTCTCTGAATCCCGTTTTCTCTTATGTCGATTGAGGATAAAAATACCCACCTCTTGGGCTTAAGTATGAATGCAATAAATAAAAGCTGATGTTTAATATGCGAAGCCAGTGGAAGGAATTGGCCATGTGAACCTTAACACACACCAATTCCAAAATGACTCCATTATACCATCTTTGAATATCCCATTTTACAAATGAGTACTGGGGGTTTACGGAGGCCCAGAGATAGGATGGTTGGGTGCTCTTTCACTGAGAGAGAAAAGAAAAGTTTTATAAATTTTGGTGACTGTATTAGTTTTCTATTGATGCTGGAACAGATTACTATGAACTTGGTTCTTTACAACACAAACATAACGCGTTAGAGTCCTGTCGGTCAGAAGCCTGACACAGGTCTGGCCAAGGTGACTGCAGGGCTGCATTGCTTTCTGAAGGATCTAGGGGAGAGCCTGTTTCTTGGCTCATTCAGGCTGTTGTGAGGATTCACTTTCTTGTGGTCACAGGACTGAAGTCTTCATTTCCTGGATGATTGTCAGCCGAGGACCATTTTCAGAACTAGAGGTCACCTACATTTCTTGGTTCATGGCTCCCATCCTCCATCTTCAAAGTCAGCAATAATGGGTCGAGCCCTTCTCAGGCTGTCATCCCACCTGTGTCTTCTGCTGTTACATCTTTCTGACCCGCTCTTCTGCCATCCACTTTATCCTCTAAGGACTCATGTGGGTAGATTGGGGCCAACTGAAAAACTAGAGAAATCATCCCATCTTAAGACCCTCAACCTTACTCGTCTACAAAGTCCTTTTTGCTATGTAAAGTAACATATCCACATGTTCCATGGGTTAGGGCATGGGCATCTTTGTGGGTGGAGGGCTTATTCTGTCTACCAAGTGAGTAACGGCATTCAAGTGGGTCTTCCAAGTATGGAGTTGTTATACATGATTCAGATTATGTTCCAGTTGGCAAGATAAGTTAGCCGTTGTTAAAAATATCCACTTTTATAGACAGATAGGCAGATTACACATGACCTCACATAGTTTGGCTTCTGCTTACCCTGCTTACCTTTCACCCTTCTTATTCCTCCTCTGCTGAGCTATATGTTCTCCTTATACTGAACTGTTAGTTCCCAGAAAAATCCATAGTATTTTAGGGGAATAAAAATGCGAGTGAACAATGGCCAGGCCACATATGATGGTAAAACTCTGATCCACCTAAGAAGAAGCCCAGGAAGGTGAACCAGAGCCTGTGCAGCAGTCACCCCAGATAGTCAGAACTTGCTCCACACCTGCCAGCCTTCTCTGTTTGTAGGCTCCCCTGTCCCCCGCTTTCAACTCAGGACCAACCAGAGAAAGCCAGATATACCCCCCAAACTGAGATGCCTCACTTCTGCCCTGTGCCAACAACCTCCAGTCCGTACATACGTGAAGGTCCCCTGTTCCCCTCTTCCCTGACAGCCTTTGAGTATCTGCCAAACACAAGTGATTATGACTGCTTCCCTTACCATAGCAAGCTCTGTTCACAGTCAGGTTTGTTTTTTTTTTCTTTTTACTTCCACACCTTCTCTGGTCTTTCAACGTTTGCTTTCCCCTTTTCTCCTCCTGGATCACTCTTTCTCTTTGCCTTGTGTGGGTACTTTGCATTTATCTTTTGAGTATCAGCTTAGATGTCACGAATGACAACAATAACAGTAATAATTATTATGAGAATAATAGCTAACTTATACTAAGCCCTTATCTTATGCCCAAAACTGTGCTAAGCAGATTCAATTTTTCAACTCATTAAACTCTCATAACAATTATTGAAGTGGGTTTCTATTATTGTTTACATTTTACAAAAAGGGAGAGATAATTCAGAAAGATAAAGTCACTTGCCCAAGGCCACTGAGAGAGTATTGAAGGAGTTGGCATTGAATTGATGTAGCTTGGCATCACTGTTCACTTTTGAAATGGTCATGATACATTGCTTTCAGAATAAATTTCAAATGCCCTCAGTTTGGGATGGGTATTCTCTGTCATAGGCTTAAATAGCATTCAGTACTTCATCTTTACTAATAATACTCTGTTGTAATGGGTTGTGAATTTATTGAGTCCCTACTAAATTTTAAGCTCCCTGAGGATGAGGATAGTGTTTATCATAAATATGTTTGGAAGTCCAGCATCCAGTAGCTTCTCTATAAACATGTGTTTAGAAATGAATAAATGAATGATTGACTTAAGGAGACACATAAAAAGTCTGGATTATCTTTTTTTTTTTTAATTGGAGGATAGTAAGTTAAAAAAAGAGAAAGAGATCCTATTTCTATGTAAACTTTGAAAGAAACACAATGCCAAATGAAATTATAATTGTTATCCAAGGGAAAAAGCCTGTCAAAAGAAAGCACAGCTTATCTCTTTTACACTTAGGCTGCCTCCATACTCTTAGACTAAAATCACACAAAGTAGTCCTGTCTGGGCAGCTCAGTTGGTTAGAGCGTCATCCCAATACACCAAGGTTGCAGGTTCAATCCCTGTCAGGGCACGTGCAAGAATCAACCAATAAATCCATAAATAAGTGGGACAACAAGTTGATATTTCTTTCTCCTTTTCTCTCCCAAAGCAATAAAAAAATAAGATCACACAAAGTACTAACATCAGCCTCTCCTCAGAAAGTCTCTTCCAAGCTGAGTTGTCATTAGTTTGGACCTAACATCTTCTAGGCATAGGTTCCTGAGGCAGAGCATCTCTAACTTAACGTTCTTCTGAACTCTGCTATGATCCTGGGCTCTCTCTCTCCCACATACATTGCTGGACAATCAGCAGGGAGCCAGAGCCAGGGGTGGCCTGTATTCCCAGGGACAATGTCAGAATCTTAGAGCAGACTCCCCAACCTAAGTGCCCTGTATCCCACATCCTGGGACACGTGCCGAGCTCTTATTGTTGCTCAGAGCATCTTTTCCCCTAGACTTTTGAGACTGATGGTTCTGGAGAAGCACTAAGGCAGTTACCTGGTTCCTTTCTTTTACCTTATATTCAATACCGTTGAGATTTGTTCATTCACTCAACAAATGTTTATTGAGTATCTACTAAATTTCTGGTACTGTGCCAGGATTTGGAAAATCCTTAGGTAAAATAGATAGACAAACTTATTACTATTATAGGGTTTGTATTCTGGTGCAGTTAATAGGCAAATCCTGCAAACAAACAAATAAATAAGTCGACCACAGTGTGTAGCTATAACACAAAGTTATGTGATAGCAATGTGCTCAAATGTATCCCTTTCTCCCACAAACAAATCACCCATCACTCTCCCACTCCCAAATCAGCCATTCTTCCTTGGAATTTTTTTATATTTCCTCTCAGCCTTTGATTATACATAGGAAGTAATAAACCTTATTTTAAATGAACTTTATTTAGGAAATTATCCCCGGTCTTCTCCCTCTTAAAAGTTATTGTCAACACACTAAAAGTAACTTTTCTTCTTATATATCTTCATTTTCTTTTTCCTAGGAATTGACTATCACAACAAGATCATGGACGATTTGTTAGCAGATCGGGTTACACCCATCGTGACACTCTACCCCTTTGATTTGCCTCAGGCCTTAGAAGACCAAGGGGGTCAGTTGACAGAGGCAACCACTGAATCCTTTGATGAATATGCCCGCTTTTGCTTCAGTACATCTGGGGAACCAGTCAAGCAGTGGATCACCATCAATGAGCCTAATGTATTTGCCCTGCTGGCATACTATTTTGGTGTGTTTCCTCCCGGTGTGCCTCACCCAGGAACTGGAGGCTATCAGGCAGCTCATAATTTGATTAAGGCCCATGAGAGAGCCTGGCACGGCTATGACTCCTTATTCCAAAAACAGCAGAAGAGTATGATGTCCCTCACACTTTTTTCTGGCTGGGTGGAACCAGCTGATCCCAACTCAGTGTCTGATTAGGAAGCTGCTAAAAGAGCCTTGGCACTCCACTTGGATTTCTTTGCTAAACCCATATTTATTGATGGTGATTATCCAGAAGTTGTCAAGTCCCAGGTTGCCTCCATGAGCCAAAAACAAGGCTACCCATCGTCAAGGCTTCCAGAATTTACAGAAGAAGAGAAGAGGATGATCAAAGGCACAGCTGATTTCTCTGCTATGCAATATTATGCCAGTCGCCTAATCAAGTACCAGGAGAATGATACAAGAGAACTGGGTATTCTTCAGGATGCAGAGGTTGAAATTTTTCCAGGCCCGTCTTGGATGAGTTTGGATTGGGTCTATGTGGTACCATAGGGAATACATAAATTATTGAAATTCATAAATTCATTAAGGTAAATGCACATTTGTGTCCACGTACACCCAAATACGTGAAGATGGGAAGACAGGCCTATGCGTATGTGTATACAAGCCTGAAAAAAAGAGTGATTTTAGGCAATAGCATATGCATTTGTTGGCCTGGGAAAAGAAGATTAAGATATAAGTTGGTGAGGAGTAAGGAGCTGATCAAAAGCTTCAGAAACCATGGTCAAAGTTAGGACTCACTATTAAAATATACTTAAAAAAATAAAGTCAGCCATGGCCATAGGAAAAGCTTGGGTATATTTTCAGACTGGTGTCAGGACTGTAATTATTAAAAGGTGTATTAAGGTTGAAAGAGCTGGGTCCTTTTGGAGTCTGTGTTATGCTGGGTGGTGTGCAGGTAGGTGAAATTAAAATTTCAAGGTAGCGGTTTTCAGGACCCCTTCTGGGGGGAGGATGGAGAGTGTGGCTGCTGAGGGCACAAAAGGGTTAAGGAGCAGTGACAATCAGCAGATGCTGATGGAAGAAAGATATTTCTGTCTTCCCATTAGAAGAGGAGTCATTTGACTCTTTCATGCACATTTGCACAGTTTTGCTTTTCCATTGTTAGTCATAAAAGATCAGTGTGTGGAAAATTAAGTTAATAGGGTCAGTGCAATTTGATGAAAACTAGTTTGGGGCTGTAGCTTAGAGAAGATAGAAGATAATGCACCTGATTTTATGAGCCATTTTTTTTTTTTTACATCTGTTTGGAATAAAACTTCTGCTCTCTTGTTCCAGGATACGTATAATAACCCTGTAATTTACATCACTGAGAATGGGTTTCCCCAGGGTGACCCCACGTCTCTTGACGACACTCAGCGCTGGGAGTATTTCAGACAGACATTTCAGGAACTGTTCAAAGGTACCATTTGGAATGATGAAAGATCAATTGTGCAAACTTATGTGCCTATTTGCATTCAGCGAAGACCAATGATTTTGAAAGCTGAAATTCATGCAAATCAGTAGAAAGCCATGTAATTAAGAAAGAGGAGGAAAAGTATTTAGGAAAGAGTAGGGTGAGGTTTCTGGCCTTGCTTCAACCTCCTAAAATTTAATCAAGTAAAAAGCGACTGTCTTCAGCATTTTGTGACTCCTGGGTGAAGGTGACATGAATAGGAGGAGTGGTGACTATTGAGAGAGAACATTAGGTATTGCAAAAAGATTAGCACTGATCAACTAGAGCATGCTTATTTGCATATTTTAATATCCTAACTACCAAGAAAGGAATTGATAGAATTTTTAAAGGACAAAAATTAAGCATTGGTGTAATAAACTTTAAGTGGCATGAGTCTTCAATCAATGTATGTTTCATTTAAGCTGTAACCAAGCAGCCCCATTGGGAACTTTTTCTTTTGTTCTTATAGATTTTGTAAAATTTGTTTCAAGACAATGTTATTATTCTGGTAACTTCTTTCCCTCATGGAATTCTTTTCATGTCTGAAAACAAATGTGGAGTAATCTTTAACTGGTAACATACATTTCTAAACCAGTGAATTCCTCCCTTTTAACTGCCACTTGGGACACTATTGCTTTATCAGTTTAATTTCTCCTCCTATAGAGGAATCATATCATAGCAACAAAATGCAATGCAAGATGAGACTTTCAGTGTCTTTTTTTTTTAACATGGTAGGCACACTTTTTCTCCTCATTCTATTTGAAAGGTCCTGAAACTTTCAAAAAAATTTATTTATTTTTATTTTTAGACAGAGAGGAAGGGAGGGAGAAACAGAGGCAGAGAACTATAAATGTGTGGTTGCTTCTAGTGCGCCCCCTATGGGGACCTGGCTCACAGCCCAGGCATGTGCCCTGACTGGCAATTGAACCAGTGACCCTTTGGTTCGAACTCTGGCTCTCAGTCCACTGAGCCATACCAGCCAGGGTGAAACTATTTTTCTTAAAAGTTAATTAGTAATATACTGGAATCAGCCAGAAGGAATTCTGGGAAGCAACACAAAGTGATTTCTTTCTAAAACCTAAAATATGTTAACTTGATCCCTTATTGAGGTCTGGAGTTTATTGTCAGAGTACATTTGGATTCCTACAACTTAATCCAAGCATAATAATCCCTTTGTCTTCTTACAGAGAAAACATTCTTCCTCTGGGTAGGAATTCCCATTCTCGTAAGAAAGGGAAGTATCTTGTTTTCTGCTTCTTTCACTTCTCCCTGTGCATGGGCCTATGCATACTTAATCTGCTGAGGTTCCCAGATTCACTCGGAGAGACTAGTAGGCTAGTAACTACCACGCAGATTTAAGAGGCTGCAGGAATCACAAATTACTTTTCCAAAAAAAAAATTGTTCTGTGTGTTTTGGGGAAGAAGGGAGAAAGAGGAATTGGCTTTTTTCATCTCCAGCTTGGAGCAATGGTTAGTGATAACCATAGAAGATCGTTCAATTGCTCTTTGAAATGGTACTGTATATGGTCCTTTAGACCTTTAACGATAACATTTCAGTGGTGGACCCCTAAAATTAAAACAACTAAAGACCGGAAAGTAACTGAAGGTAAGAGTAGAAAACAGAAGATTGGAGTTTCTGAGGGACAGGAGAAAGAGGATAGGGTAAGGAAACAAAATCCTGTTTTAAAACTTGTTGATTTTCTATTGTCTTTAAATTGATTGAGAAAGTACTAGGCACCTAAAACGTAAATTGTTCACAGCATCTATGTTCTCTTCTGATTTTTAACATTAGATGTTCTGTATTCCTTGTAATTAACACATAATACTGTATTTATTTTACTTTTAAAAATATCGCCTTTCAAGTACAGAAATCTATATATTGACAAAAATAAACCCCCATACATATATGTGTGTCTATTCTGGACTGAGTGCAGCGATAACTATTTTTCTTTTTTTTTTTAATTAATTTATTTATTTTTATTCAGTTACAATTGTCTGCATTTTCTCCCCTTCCCTCCACCCCACCCCAGCCAGTCCCACCTCCTTCCCCCACCTCTACCCTCCCCCTTGATTTTGTCCTTGTGTCCTTTATAGTAGCTCCTATAGACCCCTCTCCCCACTATCCCCTCCCCACTCCCCTGTGGCTATTGTTACAATGTTCTTAATTTCAATGTCTCTGGTTATATTTTGTTTGCTTTTTTCTTTTGTTGATTATGTTCCAGTTAAAGGTGAGATCATATGGTGTTTGTCCCTCACCGCCTGGCTTATTTCACTTAGCATAATGCTCTCCAGTTCCATCCATGCCATTGCAAAGGGTATCAGCTCCTTCTTTCTCTCTGCTGCATAGAATTCCATTGTGTAAATGTACCATAATTTTTTGATCCATTCATTTGCTGATGGGCACTTAGGTTGCTTCCAGTACTTGGCTATTGTAAATTGTGCTGCTATGAACATTGGGGTGCGTAGGTTCTTTTGGATGGGTGTTTCAGGGTTCTTAGGGTATAATCCCAGCTATTGTTGCAGTTGACACCAATTATTTCATCTGTGCTGAAACTTTTCTAGTAACTAATCCTCTTTCTTCTACAAAACACCCATGTCCCCCTATCCTCAGGCTTACCACAGGGGCAGCATGTAAGTAGAATAAAATAGTGCGTCTTGTCAACAGATAAGATTGGTCTAGATGTAGGCACATGACATGAGCTGGGCCAATCCCAGTTCTTCCCTGGGATTCAGAACTTGGACTAGTTTGTCTCGCAGCCTGGGTTGAGGGACATTGGTGGCTGTGTCCTGCCACATCAGCTTAAGCCAGGTGTGTCAAACTCATTTTCACCAGGGGCCACATCAGCCTCAAGGTTGCCTTCAAAGGGCCTACTGCAACTTTAGGACTGTATAAATGTAACTACTCCTTAACTGGGGCAAGGAGCTCAGCACTGCCGCTGGGTAGAAACAAGGTGCCAGGCTGGATAAAACAAGGTGGAGGGCCGGATTCGGCTCACGGGCCTTGTGTTTGCCAGCTGTGGTTAAGCAGTGGGAAGGACCACTGCAGGTGCCTCCGGGGAAGTGGCGACAGGAAATGGAGAGAGATTCTGGATGGCATGTGGGCCTCTAGTTCTAGTGTTTCCTCAGACCCAGCTGTGTGTGTGTTCTTGAGAGACATTACTTTTAATTAAGTGCTCTTTCTACTTTACCTGATTCTGATGGGGTTTCCATCATTTGGAACAAAGGGAGTCTTTATTGAGACCATGTCATTTCGTTTTCTGAACAGTAACAGGAGGTCATTGCTCCTACTTTACAGATGAGAAAACTGAGTTATGAAAAGGCTAAGTCATTTGCTTAAGATCACAAAGTCACTAAGTAATCTCTTCTGGAACAAGGTAGAATGTGTGTATTATTACTACTACTACTACTACTTCTACTTGTACTGCCTAGGTGTTTGGTGAGGTCTGTGAGTCCAGGGCTTTCTGACTCAGTGCTTGCTTGTTCCATCACATAGAACCTTTTCCTTACCTTTGGTACCCTGGGCTGACATAAATTCTTTGTTTTTTTAGTGTGTTTTTTTTGGTTTGCTTCTTAATTTTTTTATTGATTAGAGAGAGACAAAAAAATCCATCAATTTATTGTCCCACTTATTTATTCTTTCATTGGTTGATTCTTGCATGTGCCCTGACCAGGGATCAAACCCATGACCTTGATGTATTGGGGTGATGCTTGAACCAACCGAGCTACCCAGCCAGGGCTTACATAGATTCTTCGAAAGTGCTTCTTGCTGCCTCTGCAAGGGCTGCCAGGTCCTATGACCTTGGACAACGCTCAGACATCTCCTACCCTGCCTGTCGTCAGAGGAGTAGAGCTGTGCGTACTAATCGAATTCCTGAGATTCCTCTGAGGTAGCACTGATGATCTTGATTGCACAGTACTTTCTTAGTAAAAAAACACACCACAAGCAATTAAAAATAATAACAGGCCAAGGAAGACATTCGCGGGAAGCGCTACAGGTGAGAACCCGCCAGAACCGGGGTGCCGTGAACAATCCTTCCCTCCGACAGCAGGCACATGGACAGGCACATAACGACACTGTAGTGGGATCAATGGCGTCTGCTTAGAGGTCTTACTGATCTTTTCAGGTAAAATCCCACAGCATTAATTGGAGAGTAAAAAGTAAGCTAATGTTTTTGTCTCCTTTTGGGTAAAAAAAAAAAAAAAAAAGGAAAATGTCATTTCAGGGGAAAAAAAGAAATCAGCTGATATCTTCTTAATTTTTGCATTATTTAAATGTCTTTAAATAGGTTGTGTTTTAATTAATGTAGATATAGTTAAGTGTAAAGCAACACAGGGCAGACACGAAAAACTTGAAATAACATCCAACTAGGCTTGCACTCCAGCTCTGCTGAATATTCAGTGAGGGGCATGTGGCAAATTGCTCAGCCTCGCAACTCTTACTTAGAGCATCTGTAAAAGGGGGATAGCAATTTCCCTAGCATGGTAGTCGTGAGGATTTCATTTAGTGAGCTATTGCATCACCTCCTGCTAGCAGTGGCCTGGCACATAGTGGGCCCTCCACCAATGGCAATAATTACTATTTTTATAAAATGCATACTCTTAAGAATATATTTTTCACCTCGACTTATTTATATTGTTGTTTTAAAATGTCATGTCAAAACTTTTTTTAATCCTTCCCCCACCCCCAAGTCTCTAAGTTATAGCAGAATATTCCTCACGACGGCCTGTTTCTCTTCATTTTTTCTGGGGAAGCTCTGAATAGTGTTATAACATTGACAGTTGAGTCCTGTGGAGGAGAAAGTGGCAATGCCTCCCTTCATTCATTATTTCCCTCAGAGAGGCTGCCAGATTTGGTGAAAAACCAAATCATTGGCAGCAGAAACCACTGTCAAGCAACTGGGTAGCTGGATCACTCTGCCACCTAAATTTTTGTAGGACTCAGGGAGCAGTGGTCTTCAAAGAGTTAAACTTTCTTCACATCATGTGAATCTCTATTCTGCCCATAAAATGTACTCCAGGCCTTGCTGCCGCAGAACCAGCAGACATGTTTAAATGCATGTGTACACACACACCAATGGATACCTCAATGATCTGAATGTTCTTAGGCCAGAAGTGTGTGAAGGTTATTCTCGATGTACGATACTCCAATCATGGCTTTCTCCCCAAAGGGGATTCGAGCCTGTGTTCGGCCTGTTTCTCATACCTCCCCTTCATGTGCCTGCCTTTCACTTGGCTCACGATCTTTCCTCATCCTGGAATGCCTCGGTCTTTGCCTTCTGCCTGGCCCAATCCTGTTGTTTGGAGCACATGAACTTGCTTCAGGTCAGACAAGACATGGGTTGAAACCTGGTTCTGCCTCTTCTAAGCTCAATAATTTAGGGAAACTACTTAGGCAACGCTTCAGCCATCTGATCTTTAAATTGGGATGAGAAGAACATACCACTCTTTTTCTTTATATTCTAAAGAGTGGTAAAAATAAATAAAACAGTGCTTATAAAGCCTAAATGTAGAGTCTGGAACATGAGGAAGGATTTTGTAAGTGATGGGTAATTTGGGGGGAGGGGCCCTGCACACCCTCTCAGAGCTAGGCTGGTATCTTTCTCATAAGTATGTCTTCAGGCCTGCGCATGACTGCTGTCAGATAGTAGGTGTTCTATACATGTTTGTTGAACTTGGTTGTGTCTACCAGAGAAGGCTCAGTCAATGGATAATGAGAAATAAATGATTAAGTGATTGGGAACTGTCTTTTATTTCCCTAAAGAAACATAGCCCACACAGGGGGAAAAAAAAAAAAAAGCAGCCTTCTGGAAAGTTTCTGAGCAAGCCCAACTTTCCAGGCAGATCCATGCCTGAGTTAGCACAGCGGTAGATGATTGCAGAGAAGGTTTGTTAATGACCAGCTTTCGGCTTTTAATGACAAAACCCCTCAGCAAGATGTCATCAAAGTTATTGAAGACTTCACTGAAAGTGTTGAAGCTGATGCATTGTAACAAGGAGGTTATAAATCTTGCAGCTTGGGTATACCACCAAGACAAGATGCTGAGCGCAGACCCACCCTGCTGTTGTCTGTCAGCATTCTCCTCCCCTTTCCACTTCCCCTTCCCCTGGAGAGTGGGTAAAGGAGAAATACATCCATTTTCTGCATAGTGCAGAACTGGCAGCCACCTGCCTAGGTCAATTTCAGATCACAGAGGCCCATTTAACTGGACAAAATGTGTTAAGCACCTGTGTTTTTCTAAATGTGCACTTAAAAATTCTAAGAATTAAGGGAAGATCTCAAAGGTTAATACATCGACCTTTTAGAAAAACTAACCGATTAAAAATCCATTGCAAGCTCAGAATAGAGACCCAAGTACCTGAATATTGATGCCCACTCTATACTAACTGTTTTATTGCTTCTCAAAGTGACTCTTTGTCAGCTTAGCCTCCGTGAAGCAGCAGTTCGTGCCATAGCTCGCGGAATGCTCACCACTTAGGGTACCGGAGGAGGGGGATGGTGGAGTCCCTTGGCACTGGTGCCCCTGGCTGGAGTGGATGGCAGCCACCAAAGAGGCGTCGATGTCAGGGCAGAGAAGGAAGCAGGAAGTTTGAAGGCTATGCGCGACATTTATTAGTGTGTGCTAGTTTACAGACTTGTGGAATTTGAAGTTATGAAGAAAACAGTTTCCAATATATTTGTGTTTTACCAACCTATATACTCACACCACACAGACAGCAGACAGCCAGAGATTAGCGTTCACCTTGGACAGATATGCCAGATGACCTTCCCCGAATCCTTCTCCTTTACTTCTGTTTGGTGGCATAGTTACCTTTGCCTTCCATTGCCCCTGTTATGAAGCGTGCCAGAGCAGAAAGTCTGCAAGGATTGGAGAATGGCTCTGGGGACTCAGTTCGTGTGTTCTAGGGGTGTGCCTTTGGGTAAGTTATTATTAGGGGTCCCTGGGCGGAGGGTCAACTTCCTCACCTGTTCAACAGGACTAACGCTGATTGCTATCCCACCTCACCTGGAGTTGGTTGTGAAAATGTAAGCTGATTTATGTCTGTGTGTGCTGTGAGCACCTTAAAATGTTAAATAGCATTTTCATATTTGATCTACTTACTTCACACTTTGAGTGTTTTCTCTCTGGCCAAAATGCATGATCTGGACCGCAGTGCTGTCCCGAAGGGAGGGAATCGGTGCTCATTGTTCTTTCGCCATCTGCAGTTCCGCAGCTCTCAGATTCTGTATCCTTTTCTGAGCATTTCTAAACTGCTCCGATGGTGTGATCGATTTAGGAGTTTTAGGGGACACGTGCTATGACCAGGTGACTGGTGCAGCACTTGTCAAGGCTTGGAAGCACACACACAGGTGTCATTGTTGAGCTACTTCTTCCAGGTGCGGCTCACATATTGCTGTGATCAGGGACGTACACCATTGAGCAGGCACACCCTCTTAGAGACGTGGGAACTGGTGCCTCGCTTTCCTGGGAACGGGTTTCATGGACTTGTCATGGGAGAACCAGCTGTATCACACATCAGGGAACCTGCCCTTGTGCTTTCTGACGGGAAGCTGTTCTTTACCGCCCCTTTCTGCAGCACTTTAATACCGATGCTGTGACCCTTCCGATGGGCGTTCCCTTGGGCTTCCTGTTAATCCAATCCCAACTTCTCTGAGGGCAGACTGACTTAAGGTCCCCTGCCACCCCAAGCCCAGTGAATTGTATGACTACTATAAAGCCTCTTTTGATAAAACAAGAATTCAGACCATTCCAAATATACCCTCCATTTTTAATGACAATCTGTCTAGTAGTTTTTGTGTGATGTAGCAGCAAACAGAAGCTCAGTTTTATTTTTATAACTTAAAATAAAACTGTAAAATAATTGAAGTATAATTTATCAGAAGAAAATCTACTTTTCCAATCTGAAGGGTAGACTCAATGTAATCTTGTTAAGAAAGGGAAAAAAGAGGAAGGATTTGATAATGGCTTTTTAAATTAAATATACTTGACATATAACATTTTGTAAGTTTAAGGTATACATGTTTATTTGATAAATTTCTGTATCACATGATTATCACTCCAGTGTTAGTGAGAACCTCTATTATATTATAAGATTATCATATCTTTTTTGTTGTCAGAACAATTAAGATGTTAGTCTCTGAGCAACTTTGAAATTTATAATATAAAATTGTTGACTACATCACTATGGTGTGCATTAGCTCTCCAGCGATTATTGATCTATTAGTTCCCAATTTGTACCCTTAAATAACATATCCCCCCCCCACGCCAGCCTCTGGGAACCATCATTCTGCTCTCTGTTTCTACAATTTTGGCTTTTTTTAGATTCTTCATATGTGACATCATACAGTGTTTGCTTTTCTCTGCCTGACGTAATTTACTTAGCAAAATGACCAGCACGTCCATCTGTGTTGTTGAAAATGGCAGGATTTCCCTTTCTCTTCTAGCAGAATAATATTCCATTGTATGTGTGTATATGTATATACACACACACACGTAAGAACTTCTTTATTCATTTGTTAATGGATCCTTAGATTATTTTCGTTTCTTGGTTGTTATAAATAATGCTGCAATAAATATAATAGTGCGTATATGTCTTTAGTTATCATCAAGGTCAGTGTTGGCAGAGCTGTAAAGAAAGGGAACCCTTGTGCGCTGTCGGTAGGAATGTAAATAGGTTCAGCCGCTATGGACAAAGTATCAAGGATCTTCACAAAATGAAAAATAACACTAGCATCTGATCCAACAATTCCACTTCTGGGCATATATTCAAAGGAAATGAAAATAGGAGTTTGAACAGATAATGATGTTTTCAAACCTGTTCCAGGAGAGAGCAATGCTGGAATATTCAGGTGATGGGAGGGCTATAGGAATTGAGAGAAGGTGAACTTATAGGGTTGTACCCATGGCCTGGGTGAAGTGGTCCTCAAGGATCTGCCTACATTAGCTCTTATTTTCTGATGTCCAAAATAACCTGAAAATAATTACCTGGCCTTTTAGTCATCTTGAGAATTAAAAGAGCACTGTCTGGGAACGAGGCTAATGGAATTCATCTCAGTGAGATTGGCAGGGGTTGCCTGGATGACTGTGTTAGGAAGGATTCCATTGGACAGCTGTGGAGTCGTGGGGAGAATAGGGAGAAGTGGTTGGTCAGGTGTTAACCATTCCTTTTCAGGAAACTTAACATGAGTTTTCCAAAGCTTGGGAAGGGATATTTTCCATTATAAATTAATACATCGACACTGTGTTTTGCAAATTGATGTCTTGCATGTTCATTAGTGAGGATTAGCTTTGATTGCACAAAAAAAAGTTTCTGGATTTGTAGTATTGACAATCAGACCTCAAGCAGTGTGAATCGCACCAGTTCTATCGCCTTCCTGTCTAGGGTCTTCTTATCTTATGTGTTTGTTACTTCAACTTCACCTATGCTGGTCAGCCACTCTAGCCTTCCTAGACTCATTATTGGGTGAATTACTGGTTAGTCAAGCCCTATATTATCTTTCCAGCAAAGACCATGGTACCTCATAGAACAAAATCAGCCATATTATGAATAGAAACATTAAAAACTGGTGCCAAAACTGATTCATGGGACTCTTACACACCCGTAGACATATCACAATTAAGTATGTGTTGAATAAGACAATTGAATAGCTGGAACTTGAGAGACATTTAGATTATCGAAGATAATAGCCATTATTATCCTTGAAAGGAAGGAAAGATCATTTTAGGAGAAAAATGGAAGTTATTAAATGGTGTGAGTACTCATAGGTAAGAACAGTGTCTATAAAGATTTTATTCACTATTTTTTGAAGACAAAATTTCAACTAGAGTACAATTTGGGAGTTTTGAGCTATATACATAACATTCAGTAGGTGCACAATAAATGTTTAAGGAGTGACTAAGTGACTGAGTCTAGATTAGCAGGAAAACTGAATTATTCTTGGGAATTGTAATGAAATATTAGATTCATCCTACCATTTTGCTTTTTTTAATTTTTAAAGAAATGGTACGATTGCTTTTACTATTATAAGGATGATTTTCATGCATCGAAATTATGCATGGTGCTAATTGTACCCTTTCGATATTAATTTGTTGGGACAATAGGTAATGTGTAAGCTAAAGTTTTTCAACTTTTTATGTAAATACAGTTAACTTCTCTGTACCTCAGTTTCTTTATCTAAAAAATAAAAGTGTTGAACTAGCTATTCTTTGGGGATCTTTCCAGTTTAAGAATTATGTGGTCCTCTGAATATCTTTTTTAGGCATTTATGTCAAGGATCACATTTTATTAGAACTCTTTATAATTTCTTAGGCTATAAAATTAAGTCTAAGAAATTATAATTAATAGTCTTATTTTAACTTTCATCATTCTTCTCACCTAGCTACTTAATTTGATATTGAACACCTTTCTTACCTGGTCATAAAATTAGACCTTGGTCTTCAATGAACTATTTCTATTGATATTGATTCAGGTTCCAGGTGACATTTTCTTGACCTTCAATTTGGGTGTTTCTTCTGCTATTTCACTCATATTGAAAATGAATCTCACTTTCCTTCCTGTGAGAAAGTTATCCCTTGAGCTCAGAGTCAGAAGGGCCATCTCAGATTCAGGTTTAACAAAGTTACTGTAGAGAGCATAAAACCTCGGAGAGGAAATTGAATGAACAAATCAGTCCAAAGCATTGAAGTAAAACCTCCAGCTGAACACCACCACAGCAGTTACAGTCCTGAGCAGTGAAATCCCCTTTCAAAACACGGTCATGCCAAGTACCACCTCATCTATCAAGTTTTAAGACAGTTAAATATGATTTTCAAGCTTTGAAATAATGTGTAATTTGATTTAGTTAGGCAGTTGGTCATTTTAACTTTCTTTACATTTAACTTGAGCACGCAACTTCTGTCTGTGAGTGCGAGATCCTGAGTTAGAAGGCGGGGTCAAACTGTAGCATTTTCAGAATTACCTTCCTGCAGTGACGTTGCGTAGAGGCTTCAGAGATGGGCGGTCTCTTTTTCTATTCTGAACTTCTGAGCAAGGAGTTCGCTCTCATCAGGACTCCTTTTACCCCAAGTTACTGTTTAGGTAGCTTTTTCTTCAGTACAATAAAAATATTAGCCTGGTGCTAGAGATGAAAATAGTTTCTTTTGGAATAGAAAGATTCTCACGGCTTATCTGGAAATGCTATGAGCCGAGGGTGGGGAGGGGAGGGAGGCCTGTCTCTCTGAATAGGGTCACCTCAGCCACCACGAAGTCCCCTGTGTGTGAGTGAGATTAGCTAATGAAACAGTATCATGGCCTGAGATTATTTTGTGCCATTCTACAGTTCAGCCGCATTTCCCCTCTTGTTTGTGAAATTCCATTATAGGAATCACTGCCTGCTTTGGAGATAAGTGAAACCATTATGCGCGGAGGAAGAAAAGGCATTTGAACCTTGAAGAGTTTTAACAGGCGCTGGTGAGTGAAGGTGAACGAGAAGCCGTAAATGTTCCATGTGAAAACATGAAGGAGCCTGGTTTTTCCTCGCCTAAGAGGCAGTTTCCGAAACAGCGCCCACCTTCTGGGGAGTGGCTTTCTTGGCAGTTGAGCCCGTGAGAAGCACCTAGAATGTCCAATTAGAAGAATATGCTCTCTGGGTTCTGCTGTGGCCCAGATACTGTTAACTCTTTTCCTATTGTGGGTTTTGATTTTATTCCCCCAGAAACTGGTTTTATTTAATGTACCCAGGTCTTACATTTTCCAATAAAGAAAAAAATCTCCACAAAAAATAAAGAAAACAAACAAAAAAACACATTAAGGAGTTTGGGACTAAAAGCCAGTTGATGAGATCAGCTGTCTTACCTCAGCTGACAAAATAACTTTTTTCTCCCTCCTAATTAAGTGGAATACATTTCTTTAATAGATTTAAACCCAGCCTAAAGTTTTCAATCATTTTAAATGACCGGAGTTTTTTCTAAGTAATAGTCAAATCCAATATGTTTCATACTTAAAGATAAGAGGAAAGGCTCAAAAATTAGATCACAGCATAAAAATGAGTAAATGAGTGTGTGTTAAGTGTATATGTTTATCAGTCAATCATTTTGTCACGTGGCCGAGGCTCTGCTGGTTTAGTCTCTTAAAACATTTTTCTTCCAAAGATGCTCAGGTTATGTTCTAGATTCTTTGAATGAGCTGTTGGCCTTTAACTTAAAAAAAACACTTCAAAAATAGTTTACGGACAAAGTTTGCTGGCCTCATGAATACATGGTTGCAGTCTCAGGGATGGCTCAGAAAAAAAAGAAACAAAAAACCTTTAGCAGAAAAACAAACAACATGACCCATTGAGTGCGTATAAGTTTTGTAGAGAGAGCCAGTGAATTTTATGAATGCTTTTACACAACAAGGGCTTGCTTGTTTGACATAGTGAAAGGGAATATTCCTCAAAGAGTTCTACATTCAAAGCCTGGCTCTGACACCCTTTCATGTTGTGTGACCTTGGACAAGTTATTCTAACTCTGTGAATATCAGTTCATCCTCTGCGAAATTTTATTTTTGGTGAGGATTAATGATATACTTCATATCCCAGCAAAATGCCTAGCACATAAATCCCCCAAATGATAACTAGTGCAGTGAATTCTTTGTTACCAAGCTTCTATTAAACAGGATTTTAGAAAAACTCTGACTTCCTGCACAGTCATCAAGCACTGATAATTTATGCTTCTCTTGATGACCCTGATATGCATTCTGAATAATTAGAGAAAGATTAAATTATAATCAGTTTAGTTTCAGTGTTAAGTGTATTTTAATTTATTCTCATTCTTTAAAAATTTGTAATCCTTCTGCATGGGGTAACAATTAACAAAAAATATTTGATTAGCTGAAGCACTTCACTTCCTGACTATCTGACTAATAAAGAGTTTATTGTATAGTGTCGAACCCCAATTCTGCCCTATCGATAAACTGGACATTTACCGAATGGGTTGACTTCACACCAATTCTGCATCCATTCTTAGAGCCACTGTGTCAATTTATTGCCTCTTGAAAATTCTAGAATTGATCTTTAAACATCCTTAGACAATAGTCTTAGTCTACACCAGGTCCTCTTTGCATATTTTTTATCACAAGGTCATAATGCTGGTCATACCATCTGATTTTGTGCAGAAGAGTAACTGAATCTTCTAGCCCTTAAGGCTGTCTGATTTTTTTTTTAAATGGATTTCTAGAGATGGTCATCTCAACTGACATTAGTAATCAATCTGTCTTGGTGTTTTATTAACCTTTACTCTTGTTAAGTCGTGTTTTAGACTTATTTTCACAGGGTTTTTCAGGCTAAATAATCTTCTTGATGAAAACTTCACCATGCATTTTATCATTTTTGTGATTCTGCTTTTCACCTACCAGTTTCTCTCCTCTTTGCCCCACTCCTCCACATAATGTCATAGGCTGCTTTAAAATGTGGCTGAACAACTAACTTGTGTTAAAAATAAGTCTCTTCAAAAACCTATCAGCATTGCTGACCCTTTGTGATCTCAGTAGGTTCCTTTTCAGGCAAACAGATGGACTTTGGTGGTTTAATTGATCACCATAAGACATAGTATTCATTAGTCCTCTTTTTTTGGTCCAGCCTCATCCTGCCGTCTCTAAAATCTTTGCTTAGCCCTGAAATCCTCCCTTTCTACCCAATAGTCTTCTCTTCCATAATGTTCTTCACATGCCAGCTGATATTCCCAGTATAGAGAGTACAACGGTGGCAGTAGAAGGAGGCTGATTGTTCCCTTTAAAGGGAGAGCAAGGCCAAGGGGAAAAGAGCTGGTGAAGAGTTAACTTTGCTTTCCATGCCCAGGCAACCCTTGACCCTGGCATGGAGGCCTTATTGGCTAGGGTGCTCTGGTCAGAATGTACATGTCTTCTTTGGTGATGTCTGGGTGGGTGATAGGTGAGGATAGGGGGCCTGGGTGTATAGCCAGAAAGCAACAATGAGCATTCTACTCTACTCCTGTGATTTATCTAAGACTCAGCTCACTAGGTAGCTTTCCCTCAGTAGATAAGGTAAGCTGTCTGTTGCTGCTATCATGTGTATTTTCTCCCCAAAGTGATTTTTTTCTCATATAGATGGATATTACAAGCCAGCAACTCAATGGTGTCAATATCACTGCTTCTATAACTACAGCAAACCTACACCTATTTAACTACAAACACTCTTCATGTTTGACAAGCCATATTTATATTATACGACTCTTGAATCTTCTGGGAACCATGATTTTGAACTTTGGTAAATTAGAATGGTCAACTGCAATGTTGAATAGGCTTCTTCAACAAGTATGACATTTTAATTAACATAGCATTGGATCACCTGGCAGAACAAATAAATTTATGTTAAGATAAAGTGATAAAACTTAGGAACATTCACAAAATGGACATTAAAATATCTTCCCTGGTTTTCTGTACCAATACATTATTGGTCACAGAAATGTTTTACTGAATATGTCTGTCAGTAGTTGAAGGAAGTTTATATGATGTTTCTTATTTTTAACTTTTTTGTAAGAGTTTTATTGGGGTTTAATTGACCTCTAAATTATATTACTTAGGTGTACAACACAATGATTTGATATCTGCATATATTGTGAAGTGATCACAATAAGTCTAGTTCTTTTATAAATTTGGGCATTCCTAAAGCTGCAATCCCTTTTAAATATATGCGATTGCCTTTACTCTAAGTCATTTATTGCTTTCCTTTCATTTAAGGGAGATTTGCTTATTTAAAGAATTATCTTCCTTTTTTAAAAATATTTTTTTTTGTGTAACACAAGCATGGTTAAATTTGTTATTCAGAATAATGGTAAGGAGGACAGTTAAGAACTGCCAGTTTAAACTTGTTGAGAGGTATTAATTTTTGTCAATTATTGAAGATGGGCCATTTAATTACATTCAGGTTCTTAATAAAAAGAAATATCAGCCCTGACTGGTGTTGCTCAGTGGATTGAGCACTGGCCTGTGAACCAAAGGGTCACTAGTTCAGTTCCCAGTCAGAGCACGTGCCTGGGTTCAGGCCAGGTCCCCAACAGGGGGACACATGAGAAGCAATCACACAGTGATGTTTCTCTCCCTTTCTTTCTCCCTCTCTTCTCTTCTCTCTAAAAATAAATAAATAAAATCTTTAAAAAAAAAAAAGGAAAAGAAAGAAATATCAGGTAGTATGCTGGCCAAACACAGGAGGGAAAGGGAGAATGCAAATGACCTGACTATAGAGGTTGACACAAACCTTGGAAAGTGGTCATGGCCTCCCGGCATTCAGGTCACCAGGGCTTCACCGTTAGTCACATCAGCGGTTTTGTAACTGTGCCTTGGGTTCTGAAGCCTTGGGTTCCATGGAGATATCTTTGGGGATGCTGTTAGGTTGCATAGAATGAAAGTGAGAAACTAGGGCTCCAGGGCACCTCCACTTTTACTGGTTGTATATATTAGGAATCCATAAAAATGTTCATTTGAAAGGAAAACTCTGTTGCTAAAAAAAAAAATGTAGAAAGACACTGAATAATAGGGATCTCATTATCAGAAGGGAAGAAACATAGTAGCTCCTTCAGGGAAATGAAGCTTAAGTTTTTTTCTCTTTTACTTTAAAAAAAAACAACAACTTATCTCAACATACAGAAAAATACAGGTACCCATGTAGTTGTGACCTAGATTTAACAAATGTTTTTGTCACGTATATTTTACATTTTAAAAAATAAATAAAATACTGTAGATCCAGGTGAAACCCCTGTGTACGCCTCCCAAATGCCTTTCCCTCCCTGCCGCACCTGGGATAACCACGATCCTGAAGCTGATGATCATCGACCTCGTACTAGATTTACATTTTGTTACAAATGCATGTGCCCATCAGCTATTTGCATATTTGTTGTGCATTTTACTATTTATATAAATGATGTCACACTCTGCATATCCATTTTCAACATTACATTCTTTAAGATTTATCTATGCTGATACTTTTAGCTTTAAGTCACTCTTTTTAATGGATCTATGGTATTTTGATACATGAACAGACCACATGTATTTATCCATTCTCCTGCTGATGGACATTTGGGGTCCAAATGATGGACATTTTTTCACTTTCACAAACAGTGCTGCATTGGATACCCTTGAGTAGCTCCTACGTTTGAAGGGCATTTTATACATGAGAATTTATGAAGCAGCCCTACAGTTAGCCCACATGGTGTCTTTGGACCCTCTAGAATGAGGCTTCCGTTCCTGAAAACACTTATATTTTCTGGAAATTGGTTGCAAAAAACTAAAGAAATCTACAGTGACCTTATGACAAGGGTGTGCTCCACAGTTGGGTGAAGTAAAAGCTGCTTAGTCATGAGTAGCAGCCTTGGATGTAGGGGGCTCTGTAAGGATGAAGACCTGTAGCATATACAGAGTTTAGGTGAGGTAGTGTGCTTAACAGGTCAGCAACTGGAATCTACAATATGTGTGCTTAGTGTTTACATGAGGCTTTGCAAGCTGAAGGTTCAGGCTGGCAGGGCCAAGTGAAGGTGTCAGGACGTGTGAGCAATCAGTTTCCCCCTTTCCAGAACACTGCCCTCTAGCTCCTTCTGTGTATGCACGTGTATAGTGCAGACTTCTGCTAGGCCTCATCTGCTAACTCAGCTGCATGCTCCTAAGGACGAGCAAACTGTGCCTTGCTCTGGGAAGGGAAGTTGGACTTGTATTGAGCTCAGGTACCAAGCTGTGAGCCTCCCACTGGAGCTGGTGCTGCAAGTATCAAAACATTGAAATGCATTCCTCTCAAGTTCCTTTGGTCCTCACTAGGTAGGTGGCTTCGCCTGGAGATGAAAACCCTGCAGCAGGCAGTGCGATGCACCCTCTACTGTTTAGGGGAGTTTAATAAGGGAGAGATTCTGTCCTGCTCTGGAAGTCTTGAAAGCCTAATGTTTGCTTTGCAAAGCGCTTATAATGAGATGTCGCACAAGACCGTTTACCAGGGCACTCTGTAGGTGCCCGTGGTTCCTTTCTTCTCGACCCTGTCACAATGCAACATTTTAATCCATGGTTTGGGGGTAGAGTTGAGGGAATGTGTTTCAAATTAGCAAATGACAAAAAGCTCATTAGGAGAGAGCAAAAACGTGCCTGCCGCTGCATTAGGGTGGTCTGTCATTGTCATCGCATAGGTCTCAGCTTAACTTCCACCTTCTCACTTTCGCCGAGGATCTGACTAACATATGGCCTCCATTTCTCATCAGCTTTTACCGTTTTTTTCCATAGCCTATATTTTTAACCTTAGTTGCTTACCTTTATTTTCAGTTGTTACCTTTAGATGTTAACCTATATTTTTAACCATAGTTGCTTACTTGTTTCGGGACACATCTCCATAGACTAAAAGCTTGATGTGAGAAGGGACCACACTTCCCTGCTCATTCGGGAACCCCAGGATGTAGAATATTCCTGGCACATAATAGGAACTTACTAAATTCTTGTCGATTGAAAGAAAATCATGGGATTCACTGAGGAATATTAGATGAAGAAGTGACCTGATCAGATTCCTGGTTTAGAAATGAAACTTTGAAGGAGTTGGGACTAGATGCCTGGTGGCCATCGTTGAATATGCTTCTGGAGGCAAACACGTCTGTGTAGTCACTTAAGAATTTGTCTTGCTTTCATTCAGTGGCAAATCTACTGATTATAAAATGAAAAGCATCACTGTCAGTCTACATCTGTAATATTACCTTCCAATCATGGCACCATTGAGTATGAATAATATTAACAATTTAAATTGAACCTAGAAAAGAATGTCTAGGATGAGCTCATTTAGGGATAGCCCTATTCATTTTTTAAAAATTGTTAAAGAACTGTCAGGTAGAAGACTGAAAAGACTCCTTTCGTGTTGTTGGAGAGAGCAGAACGCAGGCCAGTGGGGGCCCATTACATGAAAGCAAGTTTCGGTTCAACATAAGACAGCTCTCTAACAATTAGTGGGCCCGAGTCAGAGGATGGATGTCCTCAGGAGATCGTTAGATACCTGTCAATAGATGGCGTGGAAGCAGATGCCAGATGCCCATCTGTCAAAGACACTGCTGGGAGAGTGTGTGCCCCACGTGGGGGGGTCATTCACAAGTACGGGCAGCCACCTAAAATGTATTAAGTGCCCGCAGTGCTCCTGCTTCTGGGGCGGATGCAGAGATATATAAGGCACAGCTGCCGTCTGGACATGATCAACTTCTAGCCCTAAATTCTGTGGATCTCAGGGAGTTTTAACGAAGGCTCTGATGTAATTCTCACAAATTCCACATTAGAGCTGTCTCAGAGCACTGCCACCCTATCGGTATAATACTTAACCTTTTGCCCAGCAGGGTGAACATGGCGTGGAATACCACTTCATAGCCAAATCCTGCTTTTGTCTTCCTGTATAAGCTTTGGCTTTGCCTTTTGGCTTTTTTGAAAAAATTGAAGCATATCTGATATACAACATTTTGTAAGTTTAAGGTATACAACGTGTTGATTTGGTACATTTGTAAGTTGTAATATGATTGCCATTGTAGTAATAATTAGTGCCTCTATCATGTCACATATTGTCATTTCTTTTTAGTTTTTGGAATAATTAAGATCTAGTGACTTTGCTTCTGTTCCATGGAAATGTACAGCATATAAAAGGTTAGTTTCTTTTCTTTGGTTCACTTCTCTTCTGGCCTTGAAAGTTAATATGAATGCTGAGCTCAGGGTGGTGTGTGTTATTGGCTTTATTTAATCAAACTCTGTTGAAATAAATATTTTTTTATTCGACTTGGATCTCTGTGATTCTCATTGATGACAAAAACATGAATTATAAAGTAGAGACTTTATGGAATTATAAGTAAGCACATTTAAGTCACATCTGTCCCAATCAATCACAAAGTGACTTAGAGACATCTTTTGGTGCAGCAGAGGACATTAATAAATGAGTATCTTTGTGGAATAGTTTTTGGGGTTAGATTTGGATATTAGATTATAAACATGACATTTTGGCCTGAATCCTCTGTCTATGCTAAAGACATGACCTTGACTGTCTCGTGGATATGGCCTCTCTGTCTTTCACACACTTCAGAAGCAACTGTGTTAGAATCTCATTAATATATGGAATATTTCTGCAGCCACTGATCCACACTCTATCAGAGTGACCTGAAGAATCAATATGCTTCCTTAGGCTGCTTAATATAACATTGGGAAGCACTTTGACCCTGAGTAGAATATAGCCCGAGATGGTTAATGTTTTCTTGTATTATTATATTAGTAAATATACAAGATACTTGAGCAGCCTTTAAAAATATTCCATTGCTGGGTAGTCTGGGAACTGAGTTATTTTCTCTACTGGCTAAAGTCTCTTTGTATGTGTCTACTTTTTATGTGTTGACCTTGAATTAATCCAGTTTAAAATTATGTTGTCCAAATGCAGTTCAGACTCATGTGCTAGAGTAAGGAACACAGTACAAAGGAAGCATGTGACAGGGACAGCTTCCCAAGCCATTGCTTTGGAATCTCAAAGGGTGGTCAGCCAGCAAGGCCTACAGTGTCTATGTAGCATGTCATGCAAGTATTTTAACAGGATCTTAGCTGACAAAGCAGTACATTTGGGAAATTACAAATATTAAAACAGAAGTTTGCATGCTCTGACTGGGAAAGAGAACACTACCCCTACATTACTCCTTTTTAGTACCCAATGCTTGTTCTACACAGAGCAAAGATTTGGAGCTTCTGAATCCTGACTACATACATTGGAATAAACTGGGGAGATTTAAAAAATACTGGATGTTACCCCTGGTGATTGTAATTTTTTCCAGCTTTAATGAGATATAATTGACAAATAACATTGTATAGTTTTAAGGTATACAAGGTGATGTTTAACTACATGTACACATTGTGAAATGATTATTAAAATAAGGACCTCCATCCACTCACGGACTTAGCCTTTTTTCCTTTTTTTGTGGCGAGAACATCTAAGATGCACTCTGTTAGCAACTTTCAAGTAGGTAATACAGTGTTAACTGTAGTCACCATGTTGCATATTCTGTTCCCAGGACTTGCTTATACATGGAAGCTCGTGCCTTTTGACCAGCACGTCCCCATTCCCCCACCCCAGCCCCATTCTACTCTCTGTTTCCATGTTTGAATTATTTTTAGATTTCACATATATATGTGAGATCTTACAATATTTGTTTTCCTCTATCTGACTGATCTCACTTAGCACAATACCCTCAAGTTCCATCCATGTTGTGGTGAACGGCAGGATTTCCTTCTTTCTCATGGCTGAGTGATACTCCATGGTGTCTATTACCTGGCTATCATCCATCTACTATCTCACATCTTCTGTGTCTGTTCATCTGTAGACATTCAGGGCGTTTTCCTCTCTTGTCCATGGTGAATAATGCCACCATGAAAGTGGGAGTGCAGAAGCAGGTTCTAATTTAAATGTTGGGGATGTGGGCTGAGCCTTAGGGATTTCACCAGCTCTCCAGGAGATTCTGATGTGCAGATGATGCTGGGAATCACTGGTGTAAGGGCTTTGATCTTCTTACATTAAAGAGAAATCTTGCCCTGGCTGGTGTGGCTCAGTGGATTGAGTGCTGGCCTGCATACCAAAGTGTAGCGGGTTCCATTCCTAGACTAGGGCGCGTGCCTGGATTGCAGGCCATGTCCCCAGTACGGAGTGCGGGAGACGCAACCACACGTTGATGTCACCCTCCTTCTCTCAAGATAAATAAATAAATACTTTTTTTTAAAGGAGATACATCTAAAATTTTTCATGTTATTATTTGTGGAGCATCATTTGCATAGAACCTTGACTGCCCAGATCTGAGAATTGGAAAAAGACCTAGTTTCTAAGACATACTTCAGGCCAGTGTTCTCCTTAATGTTCAGTGACCGCAAAGTGCCAGAGTCTTTTTGAAAAATATTTCAGGAAGGAGATTTATGCAGGTGCAATGTTTGCAAAGCATTTCTGAGACGTGCTGTTGGAGAGTGAGCCGCTGTTGCCCTTGCACATGAGAAGCAGTCGGAATGTGTCCAAAATTCTCCTCCGTCTCCCCATCCTCCTTCTCCAGTTCTGTTGTGAATTCAGGTTTGATCCGTTTTCTGCTGGATGTCAGTGTTGTGGAGGCAGTGTATGCGGACTGATCTGTGTTTCTTTGCAGGGGATTGAGCGTCTGCATGGGACGCTGATGAGAGTATTTGTTTATTCTTGAGATGCCTAACAGATGACTCCTGTCTTTTTATTAATGTAGCCTGCCAGTAGCCGTTTGCAACAATGGTTTCAGGTTTGTCTTAAGCTCAGGAACGTTTTGTGCTGTTGTATCTCTACCATGGCCTCTAACTGAGGCCATGGCCTCTTATGTGTACATATAGAGTACTGGTTTTTCTAAATATGTTCTTCATGTTTTTCTTTTTCTCTTACAATTAAATCCTTTTGCCTTTCTGGGAGATTTGGACAGATTTCCAAGCTTGTCTTTCATTTTACTAATTTGACTTTCAGCTGGGCCCATTATCTGACCGCCACCACCATGGTGGTTTCTGATTCAGCAATTTATTTTCTCCCTGTGTGCTTTCCAGGTGATCTCGAGACTGCTTACTTTAGTTTCATAAATATAATAAATGCTCATATAGTTTTAAAACGAAAGGACAGAAATTTTCTAAACATTCATAGTTTCCTTGCAATAAGTCTCTTTTACCATGAAGCATTTTCTCTCATTTTTAGGAGACTGTTCTTATGACAGGCAATACCTTTTCAGGGTCTAACTGTTTTCCTCTTCATTTGGGAGGAATCCAGGCTGTGGTCTTCCTGTGGATGGTGTCAACCTTCCATAGGTGTGTTCTCTACTTCCTGTCCCCAATGATCTACCCTCCGTTCGTCCTTCAGTCAGGTGCCTCCTGCCCTCTTCCTCCAGCTGACAAACCAGAAACTGTGTATTTTTTCACAGATGGAACCAATCCTTTATGGCTTCCAGACTTAATGCCGGGTTGGCCTACTGTCTATCTTGAGATGTTTATAGGAATAGGGAAACTGGGAGAGTTAGACGCTTTTGCTCACATGAACAGTTTATATAAATCATTGGAATACATTTTTTGACCCTGCTTCTGTTGATGTCCTTAAGATATAATGGTTCTAGATGAAAAATCACTGAGTCAAAAGGGATGCACTTTTAAAATCATTTAGATATATATTTTCAAACTGATTTCTGGAAACATATTTTTCCTTAATACTTTTTAGGATAACTCTTTTGCCACACTTCACCAATACCAAGTATTATCGTCAAAACCCACACATACACATAACATACAGTCTGCTAATTTAATGTGACATAAAAACTTGCATGTATGTTTTCATTTGCACTTATTTTAATTTCAGAGAAGACTGGATTTTTTTCATTTGTGACTTGAATTTCTTGTGTGAGGTATCTGTCATGTCCTCTGAACATTCTATTGTGGTTTTTCTCTTTAGCATGTGTTTTCAGAAAATAATAGCCATTATAATAACTAAGTGTCGCTTCCCCCAGCAAGCCCCAGAAAGTATGTAGGGACAATGATGACTTTTTTCTTCTTTATTGTATTTTTTCCCATTACCATTTAGTTCCCTTATATCCCCCTCCCCCGTGCAATCACCACACTGATGATTTTAATATATGGGGTGAAGTCCTCAATCTTATTTATATTTTTAAACACTTAATCCATTCATTATAATTTTAGTGGCAGTTTAACACATTTTTAAAGCTTAAGATGTTAAGAAGTCATTATATAAGTGATGTCATATGAAGGTACCCAAAAGAGGATAAAGTGAGGGAGGGGGCAAGGGGAGGTGGGGGAGAGAGAGGAGAGGTGGGGGAGAGAGAGGGACAGATGGGGGAGCTCTTCCCTTTGGACTATGGCGCTCTCGTTCCATGAGGCACAGTTTAAATGCCAGTTTAGAGCTTTTCCCTTTGTGTTCACAGTAACAAAGCACTTTGGTATCATTTCACTGTAACTTCATTTGCCTTCAATGTCGGCGAATCCCCACAGCTGCCTACTGCAGCAGAAATACATACATACGGTAGGGACGCCCATTATGAATTTACTGATGATGATGAAGAAAAACAGGCTGCTTGTTCCCTCCTAATTAAACCCAAACTTGTTTTTATGACTCCTTAAATCTAGGCCAAATTTCACTTCAGTCTCCCCGACATATTCCAAATCCACGGCAAACATAAATATATGGCATTTTCTTTTTCTGGCTGTGTATGATCCTGTCTGGGTAAAAATATTTTCATTTGATTTTGCTATTGTGATAAATTGAAAGTGTGATATTGCCACCCAAGATCTGGAACAACAAAGACTGTGAAAACTGAAGTTTCTGTTAATACGCAAGATACATTTTTAGTTGTCACTGAATTTTTTAGTCAACAATCAAGGTGCCTCAGTATAAAAGATGTAATAATTCTTCCACTTTCTGGAGAAAGACAATTTTTTAAACCGCATTTTAATTTCCCTGATGTGCCTTTTCCTTTTCTTCGCTCACCCTTCTTTGTTCACTGTTATTCTTTTACCCTTAACACTCTTTCTATTTCAAAATGGGCAAACTCTAAGGTGTGAGGATCCATTCAGCCTGGCTTGGAATAGCTTTGTATAAATAAGAGAATTGTGTTATATGCTATTCAATCTTAAGGAATAAAAATGACTTTCACTTTATTGAAAAGAAGCATCACCATGTTTTAAAATGATAGGCTTTTAGAGCTGCGAGGAACCAGGGAAATCACGGAGTCCATCCTTCTTGCTTTATGGATTAAAAGTGATCAGGCAATCACCCTGTCATGGCTAAACGGCGCCTGCACTCATGGGCCAGCTTTATTTATCCTGCCTCCCTGATTTCCTCAAATCAGCCTGAGCCAGAGTTAGACTAAAGTGCAGTCGTTACGGGCATAAGTTTGAGGTTTAGACAGTTATGGGTTCAAACCAATTCTGTCTTTCAGCTCTTAGGTCTTGGGCAAGTCATGTTACTCTGCTGAGCTTCATTTTCTTTTCTTTTTTTTTCCTTTTCATCTGTAAAATAGGGCTAATTGCATCAACCACACGAAGTAATTGTGAGGACTGAATTGTGCTTTATTTGTAGAATGTTGAGTTCAGTGCCTGGTATAAAGTCAGCGTCTAAGAAGTGGAACTTGCTTTTATTGATTTTTTTTTTTCTTATCCATCTCCTCTCTTAGGTGTGGGTTATCAGAGTCACAGTGTCCCGTTCTTCTCTATATTCCCATACCTCATTCAGTGGCAACTCCAAGCTTCCAAGGACTTGAGCCCAAAATTACAGAGTCATTTTTATCTCTTCTCTTTCTTGTGTGCTATCGCAGCAAATTAATCTCCAAACACTGAGGTTCAAGCTTCCTTCATCGTTTCCTAGAGCAATGGAATAGGATCTTAACTGGTTTCTCACTTCTCCCTCTTACAGCAGCCACTTATCCTTTTAAAATATAAGACAAACCAGCTCTAGATGGTTAGCTCAGTTGGTTAGAGCGTCATCCCAATACGTCAAGGTTGCAAGTTCGATCCCAGCAGGGCACATGTAAGAATCAACCAGTGAAGGCATAAATAAGTGGAACAATAAAAATCAATATTTATCTTGCTCAAATCAATAAATAAAATAAACATAACACAAATCATATAAATAATCTGTTTAGAGCTCTTCAGTGGTTTTCCACTTCACACAAAACAATAGTGAAAACCCTTAGTTGGTCAACAGGGTCCTACACAGTCACCTTCTTACTCAAACTGTTGGACCTCATCTCCGGTTATTCCATCCACCTCATTCTACTCTAGCCACACTTGTCTTTTTCCTGTTCCTCAAGACTCCAGGCCTACAGGAGGCTTAGAGTCATATTTTTAAAGACAAGTGTTTGTTAGCCCATCCACCTATAGTTTATGCATTACACGTTAAGCCCTGCAAACATCATGTAAGTATTTTTAAATTAGTATTTTACACTCTGTCTGCTCGCTTTCATAAAGGAGTAGAGGGGTTGTAAGATTCTTAAGTAAAAACTTAACTTTCATGATTGAAATTTTTTTTTTAAAGGATTTATTGAGCCGTAAAGGACCAGGTCCTGGGGATTGAAGTCTAAACCACCAACAGCAATTCTGGGAGAAAAAGGCCATGTGTCTGCCATCCTGGAGTTGACATGCTTTTTTAATACATCAAATAAAGGGAAGAAAGGTTGTTATGAAAAAAATTTACATTGGCTACAGATAAGGGGCTGGGAGAAGGTGGAGAGGGGGCAGTTCTATGATGGTAGCACAGCCTGTGAGGTAGAGATATTTCCAACTTTTGATTGGTTCCAGGAAACAGTCCTAGAAGTTCATGCGTAAGCAGGATGTGGTGGCCTGTGTCACGGAGGACTGGTAGAAGCCTGGATGTTGGTTCAAAGCTGCGCTGTACTTTCAGGAATGTAAGTGGTCCTTTGTCAGCTGCCCCCAGATATTAAGAGGCTAACCGCTCTTACTCTTTCATTCTCCTGCCTACTATAATTTAATTTAGAACATCTCAGAACTTTTTTCTTGTTCCAACAAAACGCATACAGTTAGACAGATTAGTAACAAAAGTGCAAAACTGAGGGAAGATGACTCTTTAGGAATCTAAGCTGGGCTGGGAAACCCATCAATATACTCACAAGGCAGATGGCAGAGTGTTTGTGCCGAACTCAGCAGATTTTCGTCCTGCCTGGCCCCTTTCCTTAGATTCTATTATCTCTGACCAACATGGGCTTCGCTCCCATTTTATTGTCTGTAGTTACTCTCTCCACTCCGATTCACTCTTTGTACTAATTACATGACTTTCCATCTTTTAGTTAGTTAGCTCTTCCCAGATGTAGCATAGCTGACCTATTACCAGACTCTCTACTCTTCATGATCCTACATAATTTCTTTGCAGGCAGCTCTTTCTAAACATGGCTGGAGCCCAGTATGACCAGCACAGAGTGACGGGTGTGAGTAACCCAAAATCCTGGGCTAGCACAGTTCCTGTGCTTGGTCACTGCTGAGTCACCTGTCAGCTAGGACAAAAAGGAAAATACTTTGAATTGCATACTTTTCTTTAGTCAATAAAGGATGCATGCCAGTTCTCCAAGAGGAAAAACAGTGTAACTCCTGATACCAAATATATATATACATATACACACACACACATATACGCTCACACTTGACTCTGACTTTATTTAAGTACCTTACTGTGTGCCATGTAAAAATAAGAGAGAACTCACATTGAGTTGGCAACTCATTGAGATTCAGATTTCACTAGCTCTATCTGGAAATTTTAGATGAAATCTAAGGATCCTTACAGTAAGGAAATGGAAGACCCATAAGAACTTCTATAATTTGGTTACAAATTAGAACATTTCACCTTTAAAATATAATAAAAATTTCTGCATTCTTGTTGGAGGGATGACAAACACATGGGATTGGCTCTACTTTCAAATTTACTTCACTTAAGGATAACTGAATGCAAAAGATGTGAAAACTGGCCTTTCGTGGCAAGGGTGATGACTTTGATGGCCTTTGGGGACTGTTGTGTGGCAGTGAAAGAACCTCAGACTTAAGCCAAGAATTCTGAAGTTCTGTTTTAGCCAAAACTATGTGACCACCAGCAAGTTATTTGACTCATTTGAGACCCTTTGCTATCACTGTGTAGTGAGAGCTCACTAACAGCTTTTAAATTCCGTACGATGTTTTGACATTGGGCTTCTTTGAATAGAGTGACCACAAAATTTCAACACAGAAAAGCCTCTCTTACAATGAGAGTGGAAGCTAATTCTTTGCAACGAGGTTGGCCATGCTGATGACTCTGTGTTGCTGTTGTAGTGTGAAGGGCGAGAGCAAAAGGAATGATACCTAGAAAATCCACCCGGACAGTTGGGCAAGGCCCTTGGGAAGACTTTATCAGGCCAGTGATAACACTCATGGCATATTACATACTCTAGGAACATTCCCAGTATGTATAAATTTCTCATGGAATAGACTCTCTCAGTTGCTTGCAAGACACTGATATGTAAACCAAAATGTCTACTAATTATGACTTGAAATACACTGTCAAGAACCTCAGATAGGTGTGTCAATTAGTTGACACGTTCTTTTTCTGGAAGAAAGATGTAAATGAAACAGAAGTAAAATGGCTTAATGGCCATGGCACTAGAAGGACTAACAGCATCATCCTCTTTTAGTTTGATGTTCCCATCTCAATTATAATGTAATTGCTACATGGGGCAAAAAAAATTATTCTAGTTGCTCAGGGCAGTCAGCCTCTGCCTGTGCTGGACACATACTGGCAAATGTTTTCATGGCTGAATTTCTTTTGTTGAATCCTAGTTTTAGGTATAACCACACCTTCCTCTGGACCCTCGTCAACCCTGTTCTGTACCGGGGGGAAACTGTGTTGCTCAGGAGCAGGGCTGCAGCTGTCTGCTCTCACCCACTGGTAACACAGGGATGCTCTTCTAACTCACGGAGCACTGGGCATGACTCCTCTGCTCCCTCCACATCATACCACGTGATTCTCCCTGCTGGCTCTGCTGGCAGTAGCACAAGGAATTCTCTCCAAGATCTGTATTCCCATGGCATGGGATATCTCCAGGCCTAAATGCTAGGGGAGGGGACAGGAAAATTAGATGGAAGGGGATGAAGGGACGTGTGAGGGGAGTGGAGACTTCGGAAGCAGATAATATGTCTTTGCCTTGTCCTTGCTGGGCTCAGGCCCTGGAGGGTGGATGTTTGGTGTTTAGTAATGCTCACAGTAATCTGGGACTCTCTTTTTGCAGACCTTGAATATTTTCCCCCCTCAGGGAGAACTGGAATCTCAAGAGTAAAATGAATCATCTACTCGGCTAATTAGTTAGGACATAGCAAAATTCTCAGGAGGATCATCCCATCTGAGAATTTCTATAATGTATGCTTGTTTTTGCAGAGTCTATCTCTTCTCATTTTGTAGCCTGCTTGTCCTCTGGCTCATGCCTCACAGATAAGACAAAATTGTCAAGTAGGCAATTTCTCTTTCCTGTACCTTTCTGTCTTCCTCCTCTTGCTCTGCCTCATAACTTCTGATACTCACGGGTGACCTGAGGCACTCAGTCCTCTCAGGTTGTCCCAGTTCTTGCATTTGCCTGCTCCACCAATTTCTCACCCACACAGATTTACATCCTCCACACAGCCTTCTTCTCATTGCCTAGGTGCTATAATTGGCCATCAGTGTACATACCAGTGTCCTGATAGAGATTTAACAACCTAAAATGGTTTATACCTTACCCTTTTCTAATGGACATACACTACATCTTCGAACATTGTCCTACATTTCCTCTGAGTGATTCATTTGATCCCCATTTCAGCCATCTAATTTTTGCAAGAGTGACTTCGCCCTTAGCTTCAGAGAAAGCCTAATTAGTTCAAGTCAGAGACTCATTCTCGGGGCACTCTGATTGGAGCATGGACAGGGACGTAGCCCAGTAAGAGATCAAGGGATGCAAGAAGATGTTTGTCTGTGTTTCTACAGAGATGATTTCCCCCTCTTCCATTGGAGCTATGAAGCGAACCCGTTGGTCTTCCTCATGTGGTGTGGGAAAGGGAGGTCTGGAACTGTAGCCACTGTGTTATATTCACAAAGGGAGAGCCAGGAGCTTTGGGGGCTCTGAGGGACTGTGGAAACTGAAGCAGGTCTCCTGGGAGTCAGAACAGACAGATGGAGACCACCTGGATCCTCGGTGAGATCATCTGCACTGCTGGCTCCACCTTTACCTTTAGCCATTATGACTCTAGACTTAATTACCTAGATTTATAAATCTTTATTATTTAGGTCTGGGTCTTTGTCAGTCTCAAAAGGAAGCATTATGGAAGATACTCTGTTGTAACTTTTAAACCTTTACTGGAGTATAGCAAAGTAATAACTCAGAAGTTCATATTCAGTGATGGCATTGTGGCAAACTTTGTAGCATCCCTCCGCTCATAAAATATATGCCATGGAAAAGGTTAGCGCTAACCATACACCAGGAGTGAGTCCTGAAAAGCATATGTCAGTCAGACCCTATACACAAGTGTGCATTCACACTCTACTAAACGTCTCTTTGAGAAGACCCTAAGTCATATTGCATTCTGACCTCTGAAGCCATCCTAGGCACAGTTGTGTAATGCCCATATTACCCACAGTCAGATGGTTAACATCAGCATGGAGTAGTGGAGACAGAGGTTTTGGAGAGAAGGTTTGAATTCTGTCATTTGCTGTGTTGTCTAATCTCTCCTAAAAGTTCATTACCACATTTATATAAAGGGATTCTCAGATTTCACTTTCTTAGTTCCTACTCAATCACCTTGGACTTGGCTGGTGACATAGCAATGCTTAATAAATACTTTGTAGATTAGTTATTTTACACTTGTATAATGCCTTCCTTAGAAGTACTTCCAGTTGAGATTACTTCTACAAATCACATAATGCAAGATAAAATGCCCTATATATCTGTCAGTTTTCTCTAAGACTGTTTTCTAAGTACTGTATGTGCTCAGTTCATGGATTGGATATTCATTTGCTGGAAAAATAGAAATCACCCCATTAGTCATACCTCTGCAGATTTCACATTTTATATTCTAAGTTTCATGGTGGATGGTATTGAAAGCCTTATTTCTTGTTGGCTATTGTATCCCTACAACTGTATATTGCTGTGGACGTTTTGTGATCTCGGATCGAAGGAAAATGATGATGCTCCATTTTTTATCACTTTGAGCGAAGCACAGAAAGAACTTAAAGTAGGAGACACTGCTTAATTAGCACGTTGGTGATTTATATTACCCAGTGTGAAATTTCCACTGGCACCAGAAAAAAAGGCTTAAAACAAAAGACATCTTTTGTATTTTAAATGTTTTTCCTTTTATTCAGAATTCACAGCCTTCTTTCTATGTCTGTAATCTGTAACTAACATCATTGTCTCAAAGTTATTGTGTTTTACAATATCAAGTGAAGGTACACAGCTGCTTACTGATTAATCTCTGAGGACAAATGTCCCCTGTGCCATTTTAGCCAGAGGTTTATATCTTGATTTATTTAATGCAAGAGCTCTTAAACATCCTAGGGTTTTAGAACCTGAAGGGACTGCCAAAATTTTCTAAAAAGTTTTTTATTGATTGATTGATTTTTAGAGAGAGAAAAAGAAAGGGGGGGGGAGAGAGAGAGAGATGGACAGACAAACAGACAGACAGACAGACAGATTGAATTGTTGATCCATTTATTTATGCCTTCATTGCTTCTTGTACGTGTCCTGACCGAGGATAGAACACGCAACATTGGCATATGGGAACGCCACTCTAACCAACTGAGCTACCTGGCCAAGGCCACGATTTTCTAATTGTACCTTCACTATATATTGATTGACAAAATTCCTAATAAAATGATTAGAAAACTTTTACACTGATTTATATTTTATTTGGCATACTATCAAGGTATCATAAAATATTTGCATATCTCTGTGTTAGACTGAATAAATTATTCACTTTATAGATTATGTATACCAAACACATCTCTCTTAATTACCAAAAACTTAACAGAAACTAGTTTCAGTTACACAAATCTTAATAAAAATAAGGGAAATTATTTGCTCAAGGGACTGAAAAGTCCAAATTCTCTAAACAAAAGGACTCAGAGGCTCAAAGATCTACATTTTCTCCATCTGTTGGCTCTGTTTTCTGTGGATTTTCCTCAACCCCAAGACTTAATTCTTGTAATGGTTTGTAGCAGATCCAGGCTTATATCCTTGAAGTTCAAGATCAGAGGGAAGAGAACAATGTTCTCCATGCTTGGTTTAGTTCTGATTAGATCGAGTCAGGAGTTCATCCTTGGACCAATTACTGTGAGTTCAGTTTTGGGAAGTATTGATTGATAAGAAATAGGTCTTGTGCCCATACTTGGATTCAGAAGATGGGGCCAGTCCTGTCTAAATCATGTGCACTGAGCGTGGGCAGTAGTTTCTCCAGAAAAACTGAGGTGTTCTTAGAGGTGTTTGGTGGAAGAGAGATGCAAGATGGGCAAAGCTAACATGCCCATAAGAAATTCACAAGTGGATTCTCAGATGCTTTGCAGGGGACTGTAAATATATACAGATTAGGAACACTTTGTTGGAGCTCCTTCATGAGGATGTAGTCTCTGAAAAACGAAGTGCCGCAGCCTAGAATCACAGTTAAAAAACTGGAGCCAGCCTAACCCCGTTCTAAGGCCCTTCCTTCAGACTAGGACATTTCTTAGGTTTACGGTATAAAGGATTTTAAGATTAGTCAATTTTTATAGTGATATTTTTACACAGTTTCAAAAATTTGGAAAGCCCCCAAGAGCAAGTGAATATAACTTTATGAGAGAACTATTAACGCTTTCTCTGTAGAATTGTTTTGAATTTAATTCTGTAAAAGGAGAATATATAAGCTCCATTTAATTAGTCTCTTATGATGACTTTTCTGTCGAAAAATTTCACTGGGATATTTTCACAATTTAAATTGTATTCATGGAAAGCCATCTTTGCAAATTCCTCAATGTGATATTACTAGAATTGCATTATTATTGCATGAACACGTTAGGGTTAGGGTAAGGGGCTTTTCAGGTTCTCTCCGAATGCTTCAGTCTGCTTTCTTTTACTGACTGGTTGTGTCTCTTCCATGTGGCAGGTCCCCAAAGGTTTACCAGGATGAGTGCTCTTCAGAGAGCCCTCTTCACATTTTCACTACACAGTCTGCTGGCCCAGGAGGCCTGGCTCAGTCTTGACCTCTTCCTGCCACCTTCAGTCCAGACCATGGGCAGGCCGCTCACCCCAGGGCCTCTTGCTGCAGGGTCCCCTCGTTACTGAGTGACTCTTGTGGAGCTGCTTTACTGCATCTATCTTCTGACATCTGGTCGACCCATAGGATATGCATATATCCTTCCATGGGAATCTGCGTGAGGGCAGGCAGCCCCCAAACCACTGCCCGTCTTATCTCTGCCATCTGGCTGCTGTCCTGTGTCCCAGCATCTTTGCAACACTGAGCACTCTGAGGTTCCTATCGCTCATCCCTTCAGAAAAGAAATGATCCTCAGCCCCTGACTTAGCAGATGGGGGAAGGACACGGTGTCTCCTCAGTATTACAGAAAGGGGTGGCAGAGAGGTCCAAAGGGAAGGATGCTTGCTGCTCTGCCAGCTGTCATAAGGTGCCCTGTCTCTCCTCCCGCTTCCACTCATCCCGACTGGGTTGGGTGGAGGTGTTGATAGTGATTGTGGTGGTGGGTGATGAACTGAGGCCTGGACTGAAGCAAGCTCTGTGGCTGCCTCAGATTGCTGGCTGTTCTCAGAACTGCATTGGCTTCCTAGTACCACCTTCTTCTCACATCAGCCAAGTCAGAAAATCATGTCACTTCTCTGCTCAAAACACTCTAATGGCTTTCCATCTCACTCAGAATAAGATCCAAGTTCTTGCTTTGGCCTATAAGGCCCCTACCTGATCTGGCCCCACTCCCCCCCTCGCTCATGCCCTGACTCTGTTCTTCTGTTCTAAATCTAGCCTGGGCTTCTCCTTGCTCCTGGATATGTCAGAATGCTTTCACCAGAGAGCCTTTGCACTCACCATTTCCTCTGCCTCGAACAGCCTTATCATGCATTCTCAGGGTCCTCCCCCTTTCCTTTGTAAATCTTGTCCAAATGTCACTTTATCAGTGAGGCCTTCCTTGACAATTCTATATAAAATAGCATCTTCTGACAATCTCAACTCTTAGCCTGATTTCTTTTTCATTATATCATCTTTCACCACCTGATATATGCATGTCTGTACTTGTTTATTATCACTCCCACCCAGGGACTTTCTCAGCTTGGTTCATTGCTGCAACCCTGCACCCAGCGCAGTGCCTGGATGGTAGCTCTCAGGAAACATTTGTTGACTTAATAAGTGAATGACTGATGCATTAATTAGGGTATATATGGTAAATTTGAAACAAAACAAAGAAACTTACTTTGAAGTTTTAGTTGAGTGGTTTTAACAGAATGCAAATTTCAAATTCCCAGCAGAAAAGCCAGCTCCTCTCCTAATTTTGACACAATAGTTTTGACTGTTTCTATTTTTGTGAAGAATAACCAGGTACCTGCACAAATGCTGAGAGGCCCCATGGGCATTTGGCACTGCGCATTCATCTCTTCTTTGCCAGTGGGGAAAGTTTTACATTCCACGGTTACTCCCACACTCTCATGTGATGGCAGCTATAAGACCAGACTAGGGAACTGGTAAAGTCTCTTTTTGCCCTAAACTGAACACACTACACATTTTTTCCCCTTCCATTTCACTCTGTATGCACTTGAGAGCAGACATTGTTCCTTGTCTCTGCATCTGTATTGTTCATATGCTCATAATGTGCAGATGAAGCTACTGCAGTACATATTTTGGAAGACTGGCCTTAACCATAGCTTTCAAATGTGAGCTCATGGTGGATGCAGAGGCTGCTAAGTTAGGAATATGACTCAGATAGAGTGGGTGGTGTAGTTGTTCTTCAGTCTAGGGGTCTCCTTGAGGCTGTTTTCATCCTCAGAGCAACGTGAAGTTCAGGGCTCTGAAGGCCAGCAAAAATGGCTTCTCTCTCTTTAGTTAAGTAGATTTGCCGAAGTGATTTTACAGTAAGTCTCTGAAGCTACTGGCTGGGAACAAGGGGGTGAGAGTCCTTCTTTTTCTTTTTCTTTTTTTTTGTATTATATCCCAAGACCTATTTATTTTATAACTGGTAGTTTGTACCTCTTAACCCCCTTTCCTCAACTGCTCACTCCTTAACCCCCTTCCCCTATGACAACCACCATTCCTTTTTCTGTACCTTTGAGCTTAGTTTTGTTAGGTTTCTTTGATTTGTCTTTTAGATTCCACATATAAGTGAGATCAAACAGGATTTGTCTTTCCCTGTCTGATTTATTTCACTTACCATAATACTCTCAAGGTCCATCCACGTTCCCATAAATGGCAAGGGTTTTCTTCTTTCTGGCTAATTACTATTCCGTTATATACGTGAACACCCCCCCCCATGTCTTCCTTGTCCATTCATGTGTCAACGAACACTTAGGTTGTTCCACATCTTAGTTAGCGTAAATAATGCTGCAATAAATGTCAGGACACATATATCTTTTCAAATTAACATTTTTTGAGTAAATACCAAGAAGTTGAATTGCTAGGTCATATGGGTGTCCTATTTTTTAATTTTTTGAGGAACCTTCATGCTGTTTTCTATAATAGCTGCACCAATTTACATTCCCACCAACAGTGCATTAGGGTTCCCTTTTCTCTATATCCTCGACAACACTTATTCCTTTTTGATAATAGCCATTCTGATAGATGTGAGGTGATATCAGGGGATATTACCTGGTATCATTAGCTGTGAGGTTTTGGTTAGCATTTGAGACTTAGTGATGTTGGACATCGTTTCATGAGCCTATGGGCCATCTGTATGTCTTCTTTTGAAACTCCTTATCAGATATACAATTGCAAATATTTTCTCATCTTCACTAGGTTGCCTGTACATTTTGCTGATGGTTTTCTTTGCTGTGCAGAAGCTTTATAGTTTGATGTAGTCCCATTAGTTTAGTTTTGGCTATCGTTGCTTTTGATTTTGGAGTCTGATGAAGAAATCATCACCAAGACTGATGTCAAGGAGATCGCCACCTGTGTTTTCTTCTAGGAGCTTTATGGCTTCAGGTTTTATATTCAAGTGTTTAATGCATTTTGAGTTATTTTTTGGATATGGTGTAAGATAATAATCTAGTTTCATTCTTTGGATGTGGCTGTCCAGTTATACCAACATTCTTTATTGAAGAGACTATTCTTTACCCATTATATATTCTTAACTTCTTTGTCATAAATTAATTGATTTATGAAATTGATTTTTTAAATTATTTTTCTATTTTACTGTTATTCAAATATAGTGCCTGCCTTGTGCCCACTTCTATCCCTCCAACCCCAGCCACCCCCACCTCCCACCCCTGATTCCACCCCTGCCTTGGTTTTGTCCATGTGTCCTTTATAGTTGTTCCGTGAACCTTTTAATATATTGTTGAATTTGGTTGCTAAGATTTTGTTGAAAATTTTTGTATCTACATTTATCAAGATATTGGCCTGTAACTTACTGTGTTATCCTTGTCTGATTTTGTTAGCAGGGTAATGCTGGCCTTGTAAAATGGGTTTGGAAGCATTTCCTTCTCTTCAATATTTTGGAAACATTTAAGAAGGATAGGTATTAAATCTTCTTTGAATGTTTGTTAGAAGTTACCTGTGAAGCTGCCTGGTTCTGGAATTTTGGGAGACTTTTTTGGAGGTTTTTGTTTATTGATTCCATCTCCTTACTTGTATTTGGTCTATTCAGATTTTCTATTTCTTTATTATGGATGCTTAGAAGATTGTATGCAAAGCCTTTTTTAATAAACATTTCTCACCAGAATTTTTAAACTCTTACTATTGGCATAGGATTTAGTCTACTTTTGCCAAAAATCGATAGTTAAACTTGTCTGTTTCCAGTAGAATTATTTGTGGATGGATACATATATATGTATATATATATATAAACACATATATATATGTGTGTGTGTGTGTATGTATATATATGTATATATGCACACACAAATACACACACATACAGCAAGCCCTTGTATATGTCATTTTGTTATAATGTTGATAGGTGCCATAGGGACTTATTTTTTGTTTATATCAATTAGCCTATGGTGAAATTGGTTTCATTATGTGTCATTTTGCTTCAAGTGTTGAGGACTTCCTAAATATCTATCTATTCTTACATCTATCTTTTTATATCTATATTTGGTTTGTTTTTGTTTTTCTGTTATTAGTTTATGGAAGTCGGTAGAAAGGATTTTATGGCTAGATTAACAGAAGGTTTGCATTGAGTACATTCCCAGCACAGACGAGAAAACAAACAATCCCACTTAAAAGAATGAAGTTTGTAGAGAAATATAATTAACCTGTTTTGAGCATGATAAATGTCATAATTTTCAAAGGTTTGTTATAGAATTGATTTCTTTTTGTGTGTTTCTGGTGGTTTAATTTGATTGACATAGCAAAATACTATTATTTGATTTGGGAGAAGTTATTTTAATGCACAGAACTGTAGGTGTAAATTTTATTTGCGTTAATAATGTTGAATAAAGAGCATTGATGTGTTGTTTTTATTTCTGGCTACTGTGCTATTACATAATTTGATTGTCCCATGTTCAGACATGGATTTAAATCTTTATGTAGCTGGCAATTAGTTACATTGTATTTGCTTCTGCTTGTGGAATCAGGAAAATTATCACACTTGAGAAAGGAAGTTGTTTCATGATTTTATTCTCTTTTAAGAAGTAAAATGTAATTTCCATGGAAACTTAATAATAAAGAGTAATTTAAATCTTTTCCTAGGTCTCTGCGTGAATGACACATCTGAAGGTACACAGTTCGGACTTGACCGTTCGACTGGTACATACGCTTAACAAAAGATGTGACTTTTTCTTATTTTCCCTTTCAGCAAATCAACATACTATTTTTATGTTTTCAAAATAGATTAAATATTAATAATTGTCTTTTGACCACATTATGACATTATTATTTTCAATATTTACCTTAACTACAAATATTCATCAAGTACTCATACACATAAAATGGTTAATAATATTGCAAAAATACCATATTTTTTCATGTATACTAAGCTATACTTAAAATTTCACACACTATAAAACTATTTGAACAAGTTGGAGTAATTTTAGTGATAATTACAGTAATTCGGGCAGAACTTCAATTGCTTTTCAGTGCGTTCTACCTGTTTGGACTGATTTGGTCCAAGTCCAGTGGAGTTATGACATGAAGGCTTTAGTATTCACCTACTTGAACTTTGCTATGAAGCCTTCATGAAATAAACTACCCATGGTTCACGCGCATAAGGTCCTGCCTTGGTTTACTTTACCACTATTATGTTCTGTGGATCTCACTGTATGTTTGTCTAATTTGACAACAAAATATGAACGGAATATAAATTGTTGAAGATCTTTGAATCTCAAAGAACTAAGTGTTCTTGGGTATAAAGCTAACTCACCAATATTCACTGCAGTTTTCATCAGGAATGGCAGAAACGTCCTCAAGGATATCAGCTCACACACAAATGTCTACTGAGTGTTTGGATGCCACTGGAGGGCATGGAAGTATGTGAAACATGTCTTCAAGAAGCATAAAATTAAATCGGTGAGATCACTGACGTTCAGGTATACTCAGTGTCACATAGTAACACAGTAATACGAACTAACAATAAAGGGCATGTCAGTTGCCACATGAGGGGTATAGTGGACATCACAGATGCCCTGGGCACACTTATTTTTTCAAATGAGTAAATTTAATTTTCCTCCTCAGACTTTTTAATAAAAAATCCCTTGGACTAAGGTGCTTTGTTCCACATAAAGAGGCTATGGAAGTAAGCTATACTAGCTGACATTATCGAATAGTGCCTACGTGCTGGACATTGGTGTATTACTTGATTGAGACCCCCAAGTCCTATGATCCTCCTTTCATTGGTGAGGACACTGAAAACAGAGTAACTTGCTGAAGGCCACATGGCCGCTAAATACCGGGGCTGGGGTCTGCATCCAGGCAGCCCAGGCTTAGAGCTGAGGCTGGACCACTGCCCCATCCTGCCTTTTCTAGCACATCCAGTTCTGAGATGCTGCAGAGAAGGGCATCTGGCCTGGGAGTGCGGGCTTCTCACTATGGGTTTCCTTTTCCAGGGCTCCAATTAGTACACAGAGAGCTCATTTACTAAACGGGCTCTGAGTAATTGGCTAATGGGCTGTTGGTGAGTAGTATCCTCAGGAGGGCCATTTCCACAGCCTGACGCATTGGGCAGTCAAGCCCACTGTTGTTTATCCTGCTCCAGGATGACACAGCCCAGCACACAAAAGCTGCTAGGAAACATTTCCTTACTAAAAACTAGAAGCCAGGGGTATCCAATTCATTTTCACTGGGGGCTACTTCAGCCTCACAGTTGCCTTTAAAGGGCCGTATGTAATTTTAGGACTGTATAAATGTAACTACTCCCTAACTAGGGACCAGGAGCTCAGCACTGCTGCCAGGTAGAAACAAGGTGGAGGGCCGGATTCAGCCCACGGGCCTTGTGTTTGCCACCTGTGCTCTAAGTGGAGAACTGAGCCTGGCACTGGCTTTCAGAGGCAACCCCAGCATCCTCATCTGCACACTGAAGGGATTGGGGTAATGTTGGGGGGATGGCTCCCGTCTTTTATACATTGGTTAAAGCGATGAGGGCCAGGGTCTGCATCTTTCCTTAGCTCCAGGCTCGGACAGAATTGTGGCTCTGGTATGAAACACAAGGATGTGCTTCCATTTGCTGTGACACCAGACCCTCCCTCCCCACAGGGGAGATGGAGACAGGTCCACTTTTTGCCCCAACTGGTACAGCTCATTGCTGGCACCTCTCCATGCATTTGTTTCAGTTGTAAGATGGAGATAATAATATCTACTTGTAGGGTTGTTGTGAGGATTGAGTTGATAAACATAAAGTTCTTAAAAGAGGGCGTGGACATTCAACACACATTAACCATCATCATTATTATTTTGCTACTGTTATTCTGTGTATCAGATTATGTAGTGAAAATGAAATGAGATTTAGAAAAGGTTCCACTTCTAGCTCTTCCCTCTCCTACTTGTGGGGCTTAAACAAGTCACTTCATCTCTCTACTCAATGGTCCCAGGAGAGATGAGGATGACACCCACTTCACAGGGTTGTTTAAAGAAATAATACAACACTATCTTTCAATTTCATGGGTAAATTTTAAAACCTCATGTTTATTATCATCATGAATTGCCCTAACCAGATCCTTCTATTAAATTCTCCTTCTTATTAAACCAGTTAATACAGCTATAAAACTGAAGTAATCATAAACTCTTCCAATTTGTGACCTGAAAGATCTGATTCTTTTCCTTCAGATTTTTAGTATCTGGCCCCTCCCATTGCAATTTCCTTAAATACCAGGCCTCAGCAGCCTCCTAACTGGCCTCTGCATCTCTAGTCTCTGAGTCTGCTGGCAGGAGGATGGTGCTGAAGTGCAAATTCAGTCTTCTCATTCCCTTACTTAAACCTCCCCAGTGGGTTCTCATTGCCTTCAGCATAAAATTCCAATTTCTTAGCATGACAAGCAAGGTCCTCCCATGACACGGCTTTTTACACACTTTTTACGCACCTCCCCAAGGTCTTCCTTGCCCTTTTGCCTTTATCGATACCTGTGTCACACCAAATTAGATGTAGTTCCCGGAACACGTCCTTGTCTTTTCTTGTGCTTTCTGGCCTTTTACTCCTCATTATCTTCCACCTGCCCTTCAAGATTATTTTAGCATCACCTACTGTAAAGGAGCCTTGTCTGACATCCTTTTTTTCTACGAATTCACTGAGTTGGAGTCTCCCTCTGTGACCCACGACACCCAGTGTTTGTCCTGATCACACGGTATCATAACGACTCTCTTCCTTGTCAGACAGAGGAAGCTGCAAGGATTAGAATCATATTCGCCTTGTGTCTGTATTCCCAGTGTTTTCAAACAAAAACAATGACTGTTGATTGAATGAAAGAATAAATATTGTACTCAATGAAACGGTAATGTTGGCATCCGTCAAGTATCACCTCCAAGTTGCCAATCCATTCCACTCTACAAGAGGCTTACAAGAGACCATGCTTGCGATGTACTATCCAACGCATGACCTTAGGCATGTGACATAGCCTCCCTATGTCTCATTTTTCTCATCTTGTAAAATGGCAATATGAGTTTTCACCTTACAGGATTGTTAGAAAGAGCTAATGAAACATGCATATAAAACAGTGCTCGGTATCCAGTAAGCACTCAGTGAATGTGAGTTACTATTCTCTTATTAGCTCCAAAACGGGAGTGAATGCACCCTGTCCTTTATTCAGGAATGTTGCTTTTGAAGGTGGTCAGGGAAAGATTGAGAGAGGTGATCTGTAAGTTTCTTTAATTTCAGCGAAGTAGCTCATAAAAGAGTGGATTTACAAAAATCTAAACAAAGCCAAAATTTATCAAGAAAAACAATAGAATTCTAAAACTTGTAGAGACCTGGCATAAGCCAAAGAAAACAAAAGTCTTTGTTGTTTCTCAGCCCTGTAGTTCCCAGTAAAATATAAGGTTTTCAACTCCCACACATATTCCCTGCTCTATTTCCCTTTGTTTGACGCCTTTTAGAAATATTTTTGTCTTTTTAATACTGAATCAGAAAAGATGAACTGATATATGAGAGGCAGCGCAGTCAAATAAAAAGAGACACTGGTGGGATATGCCCCGTCAGTCACGTGCTGTGTGTCAGGCACTTGTCCAGAATTTCTCCGCACTCCTCTGCTGTGGCCACCTACACAGCTGTGATTAACAGTCTTTCAAAGGATAAATGTGATGGGGAAAACATCGCTGTTCTTTACCTCCTAAGCAGAGGTATGAACTCCCATGAAGATGAATCAGGAAAAGGGCATGATAGGGTCTTGGAAAGAGTATGGACTTTGGGGACAGACGTCTGGGTTTCAATTCTTTCTCCATTACCTGTTTTTTTTAAAATTGCTTTGAACACATTTCTTCCTCTGAACTTCATTTTTTGTGTCCATATAATGGACATAATACCATCAATCTTTAAGAGTTGATGTGAACAACATGATTTTTATAAATAATTTAGAGCTGTTCCTTTTTTTTATGTACCTGGGCAATGTCACGTGCCGTCTTTTGCTAACATCTCTGCCTTTCAAGTCTGAACAGACTTGAAAGATGCTCTGGTTACACACTTGTGAGCCATTGTTGGGAACCTGGAGACGAACACAGTGTAGAGATACTGTTGATTGTGGTAGGCAGATGTTTCTAGCTGTCTTCCTTCCTCTTTCCTTCCCTATCTCTCTTTACTTCCTTTACTTCCTTCCTTCTTCCTTCCTCCCTCCCTTACACTCTTCCTTTCTTTTGTGCCTTCATGCACTTGTCAAATAAAAAGCCCTGGTCAAAGAAACTCATCTTCTAGCATATTACCGATGGCATCTTCCGTACCTGTAGGAAGCCACGGTTACTTCTGTCACGTGTCTCCTGGTCTGTCATGTAGTTTCATAGTAAAAATAGTAAAAATCTTTATTTCATCTGCCATTATTGGCCATCCTACATTATTCATTTTGAAGATTGAGTATAATATAATCCTTCCATGATACAATTCAAAGGCTCATTTGATGTGGGTCCATGGGCTCAAGAGTAATAAGACAGGATCTTAGCAGTCGAAACTTAGCTACTTCATCATTCTGTGTAATGGTTAGGTTAAGCCATCTTACATAAATACGTTTCTAAAATCCCAAGATGTACCACTCTGCACTGTTTTGGGGTGGAGAACTAAAAGAGTTCCAAATTTCATACAGATTCTTAGTTTGGGAAGAACCCTAGAGAGATTTTAGTGCCAATAGACCTATAAGATCATCCAATTTATACCAATCACTGGATCATATGAGCAACTTTGGACACGTGTGTCTGGTTCATGCATAAGCTAATTAGAGGTAGAGATAGAAGTAGGTCTCAGAGCCTCAAACTGAATCACTCTGCTCATGGCCTTGGGAGAGGCCATTAACACGGACACATGGACAAAGTTCTAACTCTGGCTTGGCTTGTATCTTCTTTTATTTGGTTAGCTAGTGAACTCTTCGTTATCTTTCAAGTTTTGACTCGAATGTCTATTCCTCTGGAAAGCTGTCCTTGAACTTCCCAGGAGGGCTAAATCACTCCACAGTGTCCTTTTGTCTTCCCAAACAAGTGCTTTTTGGGTCTGTCTTCTCAGTGGGACTCAGCTCCTGAGGGCAGGAACTGCATGCTGTTTACCTCTGAACCACCACACCTAGCCTGGAGTCTGGCCCATAATAGTTGCTCAGTGAGTATTTGTTGAGTGAATAATGAATACACATGGCCTCTCAATTACTGGAACTGGATGTGGAGCCACAGAGCTCACTTGTAGAGGGAAACTTCACGCCCCTCCTCCTCTGCCATTGCGATGGAGAAAGCTCATCTGAAATGCGTGTCAAATGCTCTCCTGTCTTTGCAGGGCTGCATGATTGAATGCCTGCTTTCTTTTATGCCATAATGTTGGAGTCCCCAAAGTTTAGGAGGAGAGATATTTCATGGCCCTCACTCTGAGGTCTATAAGGAATTTTATTATCTGAATAAGTATTGATCGCAGCTTACAAAATACTGCAAACCTGTGTAATTAAAAAGAATGAGACCAGCCATTGGTGGGCAGTACATGGCCAAGTGTTAGAGAAGACAAATTCTTCAGGTGCCTGCAATTTTATAATTGCACTAGCTTGGGAAGCTTATTAAAGCCTTGCAGGTGCAATGTTTCATCACAGAGTAGCGAACCTTTGAAAGATATGCATAATAAACAGAGTTTGAAATATGTTTTTATTCCAGGCCATATGGTCCTGTCTGGAGCTTTCCTGGATCTTTGGGTCAGTTCACTGTTGAAAGATGGGCTTGCAAGGACCCACCTCTCGGAGCAGCTGTCAGAGCCCTATCAGAACAAATCTGCTTTTGCATGATTATTTATTTTATGTGGCTCTCTGCAACGAACCCAGCCTCGCTCAGTAGCTGAAATGTGCTGAGCAAAGTCTCTTCCCTGAACAGCTTGTGGCCATATCACCAAGCAGTGTCCTTCCTTGTCCTTAAAAAGCAGACTAGCAAGACTTGTACAGTAGGCCAGGACAGGCAGTCTGGGTGAAGTGTACCCACCTGGGCTTGAACTTGGTGCCAGCAATGTGAAAACTTACACCGTAGCATCTTAAAGAGGTGTCATTGTTCTTTCTTCTCAACTCTCTACTACTCAATTTCTTCTATGTTTTGACTCTATGCAGATACAGTGGCTGCAGTAAACAAGCACTTGAAGTGTTTTTTGTGGTGTTACTGTGGTGAGGATAATGCTAACGCTTGCTTCTTCTCCCTTTGTCATTAACAAAAGGTGTCATTGACTCCTCTGAGAATGGCTTTTTAAAGAGCGTCTAATATAAATTATTCACCATTTATTGTATATGTATAGGAATATCAGTAACTGACAAGGGACATGATCTTGAAGTCAAGTGATCCCGGAAAAATATTCTGGCGTACAAAATGAGCAGTGAGCTGGTGATGCAGATCCCAGCCCTCGGGATCCGTGTGTTGTGGCTGCAATGGACTACCAAGTCCTGTGGAGGACAAGGGACGGCATAGCCACTCTCTCTAGAGGAGAGCGCCCCCACCCTTGACATGACAGGCTTTTGTTACTTTCTGGGCACATTACACTGAAGATAGTCCTTATTTATTATGCACAAGTTTGCTTCAGGTGGTTACTTTTTACAGAAAACAAAGGAGAGGATGTTGCTAATTACATCAAAAAGGAAGGATATTTGCAAATGCAAAGGGAAAAGTGGTTGAACTGGTTACACTCCTCCTTGGAAGGTTTAGCATAGATTTTAGGAAGTTACTTTAAACATATGCAGTCAACCTTTGCTGCCTCAATTCAGGGTGAGGGAGTTTCAGCAAAAGCAAGTCTCATTGCAGCCTAGATACAGTGCAGGCCTGATTCCCCACGGGAAAACCTGTCCATGGGCATGGGTCCTGTGTGCAGGACCTCGCTCCCCACTGGCTTTTCAGAGTGGGAGCTGGGCCCACGCCACACAGAGCAACGGTCTCCTACAAGCTGGTCAGATTGACAGAAGATATTTCTTTCTCTTTATTTGGACAAGGGGAAATTTGGAGTTGAATTTTGTCAACTCGATCAAGAAAATAGTCTTGCCATCTTTAGAACTAACTTTCTCTAGTCTTTTCACCCATAGGTGAATAAAGAAAAAGAATAAACATTCTTTTAGCCTATTCTTACATTGCTAACATTATGTTCAGTATTCTGTATTTATTTGTAGTTATTAATTTATTTAAGCAGTATTCATTAAACACCTGTTCTTTACCAGCCACTATGCTAAGTTTTGGGAATATAAGATCATGTGCTTCTTGCCCCCATGGAGCTTAGAGTCTGGAGTACAAGGCAGGCACTGAACAAATAGTTAATTTCACATCTTATTCATCTTACAAAAGGGAAGTTAAGGGTGTTGAGTAAAGGCACATAGCAGGGAACCTTGCTGTTCTGCTTGATTACTTGACCTTGAGGGCAAGGTCTACATTAGATTGTTTCCCCCTGTCTGAGAATCAGTCTGCCTAAGACAATGAACTTGTGTGTAGTAGATACTTAATAAAGTATTTTGTAGTTATAAGGAGGAATGAAAGAAAGAAGCTAAGAGAAGCTAAGTGTTAATATTAGTCCATTTATTTAAGGATACCATTGGACACATTACAGTTCTAAAGCCTCAGAGCAAAACGACATGTTTTTCTTTGCTCTCACATGTACTTATGCCAATTTTTATTCACCCATGGTTCATAGTTTTCCACTGACAGAGCCAGAGACCCTGGAACTTAGCCTTTCATCTGTAGAAATCTAGGACCCCGCTATTTCCACCTGGGGCTCCAACACCTTTCTTTGAGGGTTAATCTTGGGTAGCTGTAGTTACTAGAGATTGGCTCTTTCTAGATACAAGTGGATCAATATTCTTATGGCCTAAAAAATGATAGCTATTCCAAAATGTGTACCTCAGACCTAGGGATAAGGTTATATGGTGGAATGTTTTCTTCTGGAGCTCTACTGTGGTAGCTAAGGGACTTCTGCAACCAAGGGATCGAGCTCAGCCCCATTTCCAGGACAGTAGAGTGACACGGCCCAATGGTATTGAGAGCATCCAGAGTTCTCAGGAAAGGGGTAACACCCAAGAGGAATACCATAGAAAACCAGCCAAGAGTCAAATACAGGTTCTTTGAGATATATCAGGAATCAGAGGTAAAGACTGGTAGCAGCAGCTGAGACTGTGGAGAAGCTTTTGGGAAATGTTAAAGTGGGAGGCCAGCAGAAAGGGATGGGCAGTCTCAGATCTCGGTAGATGGAAAGTTGGAGTACCCAGGTTGGAATTGGAAGCAGAGGCTGGTTTCCCTTGGAATAGGGACAGCCCAGAAATGTAGTAACAGGGAATCAGGTCCTGGGTGGGGACTTGGAGTTAATGGCTTTTGAAGTCTTGGTTGTTGAGCTTGGAGATACCAGGATTCGAATACTCACATGGGAATCAAAGGGGAAAATTTGAGAAGAGTAAGAAGCCCAGTGTGTCTGGAGAAAGGCAAGTGGATGGCAGGAAGGAAAAGATGTAGGAAAGATAGGCAGACGCCTGATCACATAGGTTGTTAAAGGTCATATAAGGATTTGAAATTTTGCACTAAGTGAAACAGGAAACCATTGAGTGGGGGAGTTACACAGAGGAAGGACATAGCTGAAATATTTTTTCAAAGATTCACACTTTCTAGCTACATTGTGTGCAAGGATTGTGGCAGAGAGACCAATGAGGAAGCTGCTGTGCTAGTTTAGAGAGCTAGAAGAGTGGATAGAGGCGGAGCCAGCTACAGAGGAGCAGGGAATAGGACAAGGAAAAGGGAGAATCAAGCACAACTTACTTGTAGGTGTTTGTTCTGAAGAGCTGGTGGGATGGTGCCGTTTATTGGGACTACAAAAGCTAGAGTAGGGGCAGGCTTGAGGAATGGATTGAAAACCAAGAGTTCTGTTTTATGCATGAATTTTATTTACTTACTTAAAAATTTATAATTAAAATTTTAAGTGTTAAATTTAACTTTTTAAATTTCAAAATTAAAATACCTTTTAAGATATTTAAGTGAAATCTACCATTTTAACCATTTTCAAGTGTATTAGCAGAAAGTACTTTCCCTTCGTGGTGCAGCCATAACCTCTATCCACATCCAGAACTTTTTCATCTGCCCTAGACTAAAACCTGGTACCCATTTAAATTCCCCTCTAACCCTGAGAACTATTACTCTACGTTCTGTTTCTGTGAACTTGACATTCTAGGTAATGCAAATAAGTGGGACCATACATATGTGTTACATGTGTTTGGCTTATTTTGCTTCGCATAGTGTCTTTAAGGTTCACTCATGTTTTAAAATTGTCAAAATGTTATTCTTCTTTAATACTGCATAATAAGCATCCCGTGTAGCTATACACCACATTTTGTTTTTCCATTCATCCAATGAGGGACATGTGGGTGTTTGCCATCTTTTGGCTATTGTGAATAATGCTGCATTAAACATTAGTGTATAAATATGCATGTTAAATTTGAAATGCCATTTACACCCCCAAAGAAGTCAAACAATCAGTTGTTTGTAGATTTTTGTAGGTTAGAGAAATGCCAGAACTGAAGATAAAAATTTTGGAGTATCATAGAGTATTTGCCTAGAAAACTCATGACCCAAATTTGCCATAGCTGACTCACATCTACAGCCCTCCCCCGACCACCAGTGGAGATATATACATTAAAAAGACAAAAGAAGTAAAATAAAAGTTGACTATTAGTTGGATCTTTGGTCCTCAAATTGTCTCCAGAAGTCTAGTGAGCTAGTCTAAACCACATGGCATTTTAATATTTATTTATTTGCCTAGATTAGAAACAAGCTAGAATTAGTCTAAAGCCCAGAGTTAAAACAGGCTGAAAAGTCCACAGTTTCCCTTAAATTCATCTTAGGAGCTCTGAACTTATCTTTCCGATACAATGAAGAGTCACACCATTAGACCGAGTCCCAGCAAATGGAACCAGAACAACAGATAGCCGCCCACTAAGCCCGCCTCTGTCCTATACATAACCAAGTCAAGAGGCTCTGGGCCTGTTGACAAATAAGGAAAAGAGAAACTTTAAACAAAGTGTGAGCATTGGCCAAGTGTGTTCCAAGGGGGAGAGACTGTGCCATCTTACCACTGACTTCAGGACTGCATGAAAAAGAGACCCCAACCCCTTTCTGCTATGGCTGAACAATCTGATCCCCCTCAAAACTATCACCCCAGAAAAACTCGGTGCAATTACTGTCCTCTAAATGGAATACTACCCTTTCTCTCAGGGGGCAAGTTTCTGGGTTTGATCTTGAATTTTTCCTAGGGAGATGTAAGGGGATTAGAGAAGGTGAGGGGGAGCCTTGGGAGTTTTCCCTACACTTCAACGCCCAGGTTTTGCCCTTAGGGGACTGATGTCACTGATGCATGCCTCACCGCCACCCACTTTGTGCCCTCCATGTGGTCTTGCTATGTGCTTTCCACAGTGGCTTTGACCCTTTGATGTTACCCTCAGTCCTAGATTTGCAATCTTTCTAGGTTTGCAATCTTGACGTGTTATTCTGATATAAGCATTGTGAACTTTGGAGTCAGGCAGCCATGGGATTCATTTTCAAATTCTCCCCTTGTAGTGTGTGACTTTGGTCAGACTACATCTACAGAAAGCATCACCTGTGATTGTATCAGGTCAAGGACAAAGGACATTTCTGGCCCTGCTGAAGATCTCTTTTCAGCTTATCTACTTACCTTCAAATGATGCAATGCCATAACACTTACACAAAAATCTTGTTTTCTTATTCTGTAAATTCTATTCACAACTATGACTTCAATTACCACCTCTACATGATAACTCCAAAAGTTACATCTCCATCTCAGACTCTAGTTTGCGCTCTTTACTTAGTCATTCAACTCTCTGTTCGCCTCTTCGTTTGGAGGTCAAAAATGGCAACTAAAAGTCATCATAGCCACAGCTTGATTTATTATCTTCCATGCCTTTCCCCCCAAACTTGTCTATGTCATTTTCTACCTCGGAGACTTACATATCATCCATTAAATTGTACTAAATTTGCTACCTTATCTCCTTCACACTGATCACCAGTGAAATATTCAATCTGTTGATTTTATCTGAGTATCTATCTGTTGAATCTATGTGGTCCGCTCTGTCTTCACTTACCCCAGTGCCACCCCAGTGAACCTCCATCCTCTCCCTTGTGTTAACTGTAGTCACTCCTCAGTGCTCTCTGGAATTCCATTCTTGCTACACTCAGATCTATTCTCCACAGAGGTCACAGTAATCTTCGAAAAATACAAATTAGCTAAAGTCCACTCTCTTGCTTAAGTTCCTTCAATGACATTTCATTGCTGATAAGATAAAGATCAAAATCCTTAAAATTTTTAGAAGGATCTACAGTCTCAGCTCCTGCCTGTGGCTTTCTCCTGGTAATTTGTTTTTTCTCCAGATTTTTTTTGTGTGTGTGATATAATTGACATATAACATTGTGTAAGTTCCACAGTCAATCCCTGCTCCATTGTCCATGTCCATGGTCCCTTCATATATGTTCTTTGACTAATCCATTCACATTGTTTCAAACATGTGGGAGCAGGCAGGTGGGAGGAGCAAAGGGGAAATAATTAGAACAACTATAAAACATAAAAATAAAAATAAAAAATTATGTAAGTTTAAGATGTACATTGTGTGGATTTGCTCTACTTACATATTGAGAAATGATTCCCACCATAGCATGAGCTAACACCCTGCATCCTCTGACATAATTACCGTTATTCCTTGTGGTGAGAACATTAAAGATCTAGTCTCAGCAATTCTCGAGTTCCTAATACAGAATTCTTAACTTTAATCCCCATGCTATACATAAATTCCCCAAACTTCCCCATCCTAAAGCTGAAAGGTTGCAGCCTTTGAGCAACGCCCCCCTTCCCCCCATCCCCAGGCCTCAGTAACCACCATTCTCCTCTCTGTTTCCACAAATTCCTGATAATTCTTTACGGTCCATTGAACTATCTTCTTGAAGCTCCTTACATGTGCCATGAGCTTTCCCATGTCTGATCTTCCATGCATGCTGTTCTTTTTCTTGGAATCCTCTTGCCCTTCTTCAGCTAGTGAAAAAAAAAATCTTTCATATTTTCTGGATGTCTAGCACTCATTGGCTATACTTGCCACCTTTGAGAAATGTCCAGACTTAGGAGTTCTGTCTAGACAAGGATGACATTCTCCAAGTTTCTTTGGAGCAAGCATACAGACATGTGAGCCAGTCTCTGCCAATGGGACTTTTCATGGGAGGATTTCATTTGAAAGTGAACAGCTTGAGGAAGGCAGAACCTGTTGTGCTGTTGAGTATGGCAGCAGAGCACCTAGCTCTTGAGAATGGCAGTGGCTGCCATGTCTCGTTTCTGGTGCAGAAGTAGCTGAGATGCTGGTGGCTGCTGTGGTTGCAGGAAAGATGGGTGTTGGCAGCACTGTGAGCCATAGGACCTAGTGCTCATTGGGTTATTAGCAGGTAAGGCAGTTTCTTCCACCCGCCAGTTCTATGGTGTGCTTTTGGCATGGTTCCTGAACGCTTAGTTTGAGCCTGTTCTTTGCCTTGACCCCTTCTATGCTTCATCAGCCAAGGTCAGATTCTGTTACTTCCAGCTAAGAAAGAACTCTGGCTAATAGGTGTAGAGAATTCCAACTAATTCTTGAGCACTCAGCTCTAGTTCATCCAGGAAACTGGCCCATTCACCCCATTCTCCCACCTGTGCCGATTAAGATGCACCTTCCCCTACAGCATGCTGCCAGGACTCAGTAGTGCCATGGCTTGTGCTGCAGCCTCTGTTGTTAGTCTGCCTGCGCCCCAGCGTTTCATCTCTTCTACATACTTGATAGATGTGTTTTGTCAAGGTTACCTCACCTCTCTGCGCATCAATTCCCTTTTCTGTAAAATGGGGACAACAATACGATTTATCTAACTCATAGGTTTGCTGCCAAGATCAAATGGATGAGTGCATACATGAAACCCTTCAAGTGGTACCTAAATGCTCAATAAATGTTAGTGAATATGTTCTTTCTCCCAGTTCCCCCTTCTTTTCTTTCATTAAACTATGCACAGATTGTCATTAAAGGCTCACGGGATGGTAATTTGATGAGGATATATCTTTCACATTGGCTGTTAAGCTCTATAAAAGCAGGGGCTCTTTAATTTGCCTACCATTATATTCCCAATTCCTAGCACAATATATATTTGTTTGATAAACATAGAATGGTTGTTATGTAGGATCCCAGAAACCTTGAGAGATGCCTTCCCCATTGCTGACCACTCTAAGCAGAGGAGCTTCAGCAGCACCCAAGTTCCTGGCAGCCCCACCTTAAGTTCCTTTTCCTGAATGATTTATTTCTCATGACCCACAACTGACCTATTCCCACAGAGCACAAACCCTGCCCCAGATGCTACACTTTCCCCCGATGCCCTGATTTCTCTGGTTCTCAGCACCGAGCATTTTATGCTGACTCTACACCCTCTGAAAGCTGTTGGAAGCCAGATGGGAGGAGGAGATAAAACAGGGTTCATTCATTGACCTCCCAGACTTCAAGAAAAATTACAACAACAGTAACAGCAAGTGGTGCATATCGAGTGGTGCTCACTATAAACTGCACATTACTCATTGAGTTTTATACATATTAATGTATTTAATACCCACCACAATCTTAGGGAGAAGATACTAAGACCTTAATTTTATAGAAGGGAAAAGTAAGTACCAGTGGAAAAAGGGAAGAAGGAAGGAAGGAAGGAAGGAAGGAAGGAAGGAAGGAAGGAAGGAAGGAAGGAAGGAAAAGCAGAAAGGAGGAAGCTTTCCTGGTGGAAGAGAGCTTCCTTTGCTGAGAACTTTGGTTTCCACAAGAACTTCTCCCCTGCAGCAGAAATAGTTGTAAAAGTAATATTGGTGGGGAAATATAACATGATTCTGAATATGTTATCTGGCCTCAGATTAACTTTATTTTTCAGATGTTTTTACATGATCCCTTTCAACTGCTTGCTATTTGCAGGTTCTTTCTGCCAAAGTCTAATGTAAGTAACAGGGACAATACAGATAGTTAAGAAATCTGTACTGCTTGTTTCTGGTTAATTGGCATTTTCCTATAACATATTTAAAAATGAGCCTTTGGTTCTCAGAGACACTCTTTTCAGACAGTCACAGCTCTCGCTACTAAGAGCTCCCAGCGCAGGTGAGGCCTCCTGCGTTGGGATTATTTGGGCATTTTCACAGATGCTGTCCAGCCACTGATACTCACCTGGAGTTGGGAGGGGGGCACTTATTGTGCATTTTCTATGTTTAGATTTTCCTGATGTTGCTTTATTTTATTTTTCTCCAAAGAATGGGGGAATGGCCCATGTACCAGCTCTCTTGCGGAAGTGGTATTCAGCGGAAGCTGTCCTCCAGTGGTAGTGCCCTTGTGTTCCCAAACTTAGAGGCACATATTTGAAAACTCACTGTGGGGTGATTATCAGGAGCCCTGCTTCAAGCGTGTCCTGGGAAGGCCTTCTCTCTCTGGCTTTGACAGGCCTTGAGGGAGATTCTCCTAAGCCCTCAGTGAAATCAGGTGGATGGTTTGGGGCTCATAGTCTAGTCGGCAACTGCTAGTGCATTTGTTTTCTATGGCTGCCTTAACAGCTTACTACAGACTTGGGGGTTAAAACCACAGAAATGTATTCTCTCCCAGTTCTGGAAGCCAGAAGTCTGAAATTCAAGCATCTGTGGGATTGGTCCTTCTGGAAACTGAGGGGAAATCTGTTCTTTGCCTCTCTGCTGGCTTCTGGTGGCTGCCTTGGCTTATGAACACATCACTCCCATCTCTGCCTCTGACTTCACATTGCCTTCTTCCCTTCTCTTCTTTTATAAGGACACTTGTCAATGGGTTTAGGACTCACCATTAACAGGAATGAGCTCACCTTGAAATACTTAATTACATTTGCAAAGGCCATTTTTTCAGGTAAGGGTACACGCCCAGGCTTGGAATGGACAGATCTTTCAGGTAGCTGATCAACCAACGCATTGCACAGGATGAGTTGAGAGGATTTCTCTTGATGCCTGGAAGAAGGCTAGGCTTTGGCTAAGCAGGAGGATGAAAAGGTATTTTGTGCCCCTCCCCTCTTCCTGAGCATTTTGTGTCTCCATCTTCGCCTCTTAGTGTCCATCCATTTCTGAAAGGTGGTGTGACCTGGCTTGCACGTAGCTGTGTTTCTTTGCCCACAGCTCCTCTGCCTACCCATCTTAGGGAGAGGAGCTGAGGGAGTTTTGCCAATATTTATAAGACTGGGTAGGTAAGCCTCTGGGGTTGGAACCTGTGTTCAGAAAATCTAGTGGCCTATCAGAGCTTATTCTAGAGCTTTGAGTCTCAAAATTGATTAAGTATAAACATCACTAAGGGAGTTTATTATACATAGGAATTCCTAGGTCTCCACCTATATTAGTTTGCTAGGGCTGCCATACCAAAATGGCACAGACTAGGTGGCTTAAACAGCAGAAACTAATTTTCTTACAGTTCTGGAAACTGGAAGTCCACGATCAAGGTATCAGCAGGTTTGATTTCTTCTAAGGTCTCTCTTTTTGGCTTTCGGATAACCACCTGCTGTCTGTGTCCTCACTGGTCTTTCCTCTGGGAAAATACACCCCTGGTGTCTCTCTCTTTTGTTAGGATGCCAGTCATTTTGGGTCAGGGCCCACTCTAATGACCTCATTTTAATTTAATCCCCTCTTTACAGACTTTCTGCTCCAACAAGGTTCATACACTGAGGTACAGGAGGCTGGTGCTTGAACATATGAATTTAGCCCATAGTATAACCCCAAGAGATTCTGATTTTAGTACAGTGGCACCAAGGAACATTTTAAGCTATGTCCCAGGAGATTGCAACCAGTTTGGGTGGTCAGAGTCTACATTTGGAGATGTTTTTGACATTTGCTTTGACTCTATGTCTTTACATCATCCTGATTCTTCCATATATTAATAATAATATATACCACATATTAGCAATAAATTAATGCATATAGAAGGTTCTCCATGACCCTTTGTAGTCACTTCCTAAGACTTCTCATAAATTCCTGTGTCTTTGTCTCAGATATTTGCTTTGCATTTCGATGACTTTGAATCTGAGGTGGTTTTGAATCCTGTCTTTTGGGCTTGTTAGGACCGTGACTTAGACACATACTCCTTACAGATTTGGCTCCCACCCATTCTACTAGTTTCTTCCATCTGGGATAGGATTTGCTGCTCAAGAACTGATTCCCAAAATGCACCTGCTCAGCTAATGCCACAGGTTTGGGGGCTTGAACACCTGAAACTCAATGCTTCGGGGGGTCTCAGGACTGTACCTCAGAACTCAGGTAAAAAGCCAAGCCATGACTTGGATATGCCACTCTGGAGAAAAGAAATGAGTCTGTCGGCTGATGTAAATAGTGCTGTTTTCAGATTTATATAGTCTGTTTATACCTGTCCCTTCACCCTTAAATTCACCTTTCTCAGTCTGAATGTTGTCCCTTTTATACAGGCCAGGGTTTTCATGTAAATCCCACTTCTACTCTATCAAAATGTTGGGTTGTGGGGGAGGACACATCAAAGTATATTTTTCCTACGGATCCTGCATTCTCCTATGGGGTGGCGAGAGAGGGAAGCCACAGTAGCCCATCATGGGCTGGGTACTGCACCCAGGTCCATAGTCTCTCATTTAATCCTTACAATATGACAGAAACAAGAGATCCCTTCCATCTGTAGAGCTGCAGCCCCTGGAACTCAGACCCCAGCATGTAGATGGTCCTCTTCCAAATCTGCTGCATCACTTTTTATGGTATCCAGACCTCCAAGATGCTCCAAGTTAGTCTCTATGACTCGAACATAGGGAACATGATCATTTTATAGTGTAACGATTCTAACTGAAATCTTTGTGGGTTTGTTTCTGTTGTCTGTTGATTCTGATGATTTTTTAGATATCATCATTTTCCATGTCTGTCTGGTTATATTTCTCTATATGCTGATAATTACACTGAAAATATTTGTAATAATAATTGGAAATTTAGAATATAAGTATATCTCTACATAAGTAATTTAAACATACATCTTTTGGGCACTTGGGGTACTACCAGTCTGGGATCACCTCAACCTAAAATCTAGATTTATTGGTTTCTGTATCACCAAGGTGACCTGTGACTTTCCAATGACTGGTTTGCCCTTATCCTGATAGGTTTAGTCTTTGGGAATCTTAGTTTTCTGTGTGTGAGGTCTCATACTAGGTTTTTGACATGGTCTGGCTCTGTGCTTTGACACCTGTCCTCACCCCAGAAACAAAAAAAAAGGTTCTGATTTCCTAAGATTAGAAAATCCCATCAGGCAAAAGCAGCTGCCAGGTCTGCCAGTCTCAGTGTCACTTTCCTCTTTGGCATGCTAATCCCCTACGAAATTGTCAGCTTTCCATTGTTTCGAAGATTTGCTCTTAAAATTTTATACACCATGTTTACTTGTTTTCATTAGACGGGTTGTCTCAGACAACACAGCCTGACATTACCTGAACCCCCAAATATGGAGGCTATTAATTTCTTCTTCTCATTTATTCCTGGGCCTTTCTCTCTCCTGTTTCTCTTCTGTGAGGTCTTCTGCCTTTTCCATGGCCCTGAACCTCCCCACTGGTTCTTGTCACGGTGTTTGGCCCTGTGGATTAGTGGTTTCTCTGATAGCTTCACAGTTGTGCCTAGGAGAGCAGGCAGTGGGCGCTGTGTGCTCGGAGCCCCTTGGACTCTGCCTGGGTACCTCTTTTCCTTGGCTGATGTTCATCTGCCTCTTCTCTGTAATAAACCATAGCTGTGAGAATAACAGTTTCTGTGAGTTCTGTGGGTTCTTCTAGCAAGTTATTGAAACTCAGGGTAGTTTGGGGAACCCTTTTAACTGCAAGTGGTTTTAGAAATTGAGGCAGTCTCATGGAGGGCTGTGCCCACAACCTTTTCAATTTGGCTAACACTGGGCAGCATTTATATGTGCACATGCGTGTGTATGTGTGTGTGAATTTGTGTGTATGATACAACACTGGCATAGGGTTCTTCTTATTAAAACTGCCTGGCCATTGCTATAACACATGAGCAAGGCGTAGATACCTTTATCTTTGCATCTTTATATTCAACCTGCTGTGAGACCCTTCCCCTGGCCTGTTCGTCCACACCCACCTCTGACTGTGGTGAGTGGCGTTTTCACCCCAGTGCACTTTGTATCCATCTGCAGTTTCTGTAAGTCGGTGTTTACTTCGTCTCCGACTCTGGTTAAAGGAAGAAAGCGAACCCACAGAAGTGGCTTCTCCCTACTATGAGTTAGGACCTCATAAATCACAGTGACAAGAAGTGTGATGATGGTCTCTTTCTGTTCTTGAGATTGGAAGAGGAGAGGCGTGCCGGTTCCAGCACGGTTTTGTAATTTTTCCCAGTGGGGGCACGGTGTGAAGGCATCCAGCAGGCCGTCTCCTCAGCCCTGACTAAGTAATTCCCCACTTCAATTGTTCCTGCACTGAAAACGCAGAGACATCCACCAGTGTCACTCGGGCAGTTTGGTACCTGCTGCGGAACTCCTGGCAGTTAACAATGAAATTGTCGAGATTTCCTTTTTGTCCCCATCCAAGCAGGCAGGGCATCGTTTCTATCCCCTGGTTGAGCACATGAATCAGTCCTTTTGTGCATGATCAGTGGGACTGCGCATGTTTTCAGAAACTGTCTGGCTTTATACCTGGCAGGCGTGCTTGCTGGGCAGTGGCTCCGCAAATGAGAAAGAAAATATACAGCTCCTCCCACGTCCCCAGACTGAAATGCAGGGCAGTGAAAGGAGGTAGCTGTTTTCTGGCCTGATATTTGCCTTTGATTGTTTGAATTCGTAAAGATACACCATCCAGAATTTATTCGATTTTTTAAAAACATTTTTTAAAAAACTGGTTTTTTGCAGATTGTGGTTGACAGAGAGGGGAGAAGACACACATGGCAATGGGGACAAGTAGGAGGAGATGGAATATCTAGTAAATGTGTTAATTCCTGCAAAGCTTGATGTGTTTGCATGTTACATAGTTCATTTTGCAACAATACTTTATTTTAAAAGAGTCAGTACAGCTTGGCTTAATTTCTTTCTGCCTAGAAGCCATTCATACGACCCTTTCTAAGGCAGGCACTTTTCACGCCTCCCTGCACAAAGGTAGAGGGGTTATGCATCAATTAACCTGTCAGGAACCTTTTGTCTATGAAGACTTGGAGACATAGTCGTATATGGATGTAGTGCTTCCAAGAGACCTGAAAACTATAGATTTACAGTAAAGAAAAAAATAGAGGGTGGATCTTCCTTTGTTGAAGCTAGAAGAGTCACTTTGGTGAAAAAGCAATTCCTGGCACAATTAAAATTTGGCTTCTTATATGATTGTGCATTTTCACCCAACTTATTTTAGAATATGTATATATAATAAAGCAAACACTCCTTTTAAATTTAGTTTTTGAAATGAGAAATGGATATGCATGCGCTCAATAGATATGGTTTATTATTTGTATTTTTAAAAAAGAAAATGCTCAATGCAAAGGTCTACACAACCTCCGAGTTTTGCCAAACTTAAAATACTAATAAAAATGAGCTCAGTTCTGTGACCAAAGTGATGGACCCAATGTAAAGCTTACTTAGAGAATTCTCTACATTTTCATGTCTTAACATGGAATCTGTAGGTTGGCTTTGGGGCACCTACGAATGAAATTCCATAGAACATTGCGTTTGTGCATGTGCATATTTGCGGGGGGCGGTGGGTCATTGCTCTGGCTCTTTTCAAGGGACTTAAGCACCACTCTGAGTTTGCATGTGGGACGCCGGAGATGCCAGAGCATTTTCGTGCCCACTCAGTCTGAGCTACAGGCACAGGCAGCACTGTGTGCTGACTCTTTTCATTGCAGAGGTTCTATTTCCAGAATTATAAGACATGTCTCTGTCTGCTCAGGGGGACACAAGGTAAGTGCTGGGGCTTCCTCAGTCATGTTGTTATCATCTCTTTGAATTTACCAGTGGGCTTTCTTGATTATTTGGAAGTTACATTTAGATGCTGGGCAGCGCCTTTACTGAACATAATGCTGGGCACTAGGAGGAAACAGTGTTTCTGTGTATCTGAAAAGTAGTATATTGAGAAGATGTGTAATGAGTAAATGAATGAGTGAATGTAAGTGTCTTAATGAATAAATAATCAAATAATTACAATAGTATGTCATTTGACTTCTTCAGTGAAGTTCCTGCTTGGTTAAAACAGGAAATTGGAAAAGGGGATTGAGAGGCTTTTCTCTGTTCCCATGGCGACCTCCTGCCCAAGAAAGATTCCCACACTGGTCATCAGGGATATTGTCTGTGTTTCATAAAACCTTCCCAGCCATGGCCACTGTTCCTGTCTTTTTTTTAATTTCAGCTGTCCAACTCAATAAAGTAGATCTTAAAGTTTACTGTGCATGATCCCTTCTGGATAATTTTGAGTGGAACCAGGGGTACAGCATTGTTGGGAACTGCCCTGCCTGGTTTCAGAAGCTGTAACCCCCATGGCTAAGGCTGCATCAGAGACCTTGGGACCATAAGCCACTAAGGAGACAAAGCTTATCTCCCTGGCAGGGGTGCCACTCTGCACACTTCACCCTGCTTGGCCCTGAGCCTGACCAGTTAGCGAATGATGGGTAAGATTCCTCAAGGGAGGGACGACCTAAGACAGGCATGGTCACAAAAAAGGTCCAGACAGAAGGACTCGGGGGGGGTGTATAGAAAAAAGGGGTGATGGACCCTCGCCCCTCAGCTTTGACATAGCCTGAGTCCTCATTCTGTCTGCAAGAAGTCTCCTAATCTCTTGGCTGCCTTACTTCCCCTGCCTGACTTAAGCCTAAAACAATGACAGAGGGCCCTGCAGTCCTGTGCTGGAAAGGGTGGATTCCCCTGGGTGATCAGGCCTAAGAAAGAATGCATAAAATCCTGTGAAACCTGCTTTGTTTATACCCTCAGCTTAAATGATAAGGGTCCAAGCCTAAAATGAGTTTGTTTCCCAAAATCTTATAACCCTTTAACTAACTGACCCAGACTCAGAATAAGCCCTCAGTGTTCTTTGTATGTTATCTATTGTTTGATCCTTACTGCCTGACAATGACTGATGTGCTTCACCTGTATTCCTGTGCAAAATGAACCCAATGAAAGCCCATTAAGGAAAAGGTTCTTGGCCCTTCTCCTTTTAGAGATTGGCCACCTTTCCTCCCCAAGCAGATCAGGTCTTGGTAGACTTATTCTCATCCATGGTGGCCGGGGGTGGGGGGGGGCCCTGTGGGTGGAGCACCCCCCCACAGCATGCAGTTTGGTCTCTTCCATGTTGATTTTGAAGATCCAGGGAGAGGCAGAGTCCCTTATACATCAGCCAAGGAGTATGCCAAGGTCATTTGAAACAATGGCTTGGAAGGACATCCATAGACAAAATCGCTGGGCATATCAGCTGGAGAAGAGGCCTCTGCGTTTGGAAAGGAAATCCGCTTTGGTGATCCCTCAGCCCACCTCAAGTTGCCTTTGTAATCAACAGGTCCTCCCAGCTGGTCTGTGATTGTGAAGTCCCAATACGCAGTGCCTGGGGAGGTATTTAACGATGGCCTCTCCTCCACGTGCATTTAGATCAATGAGGCTTTTAAAAAAATAGAATAGAAAACCACTGAAATTGATTTTTATATTAAGAAATCAAATAGACTTAGAAACTTCTATTTAAATTCTTTAAATAGTTCTAGAAAAAGTAATGCAAAATTTATTATGATTTGCAACTCTAACAGAAGACCACTTATTATAAGAATTCTTGTTTTTACAAGCCTATTTTTTCTCTGGTTACACAAGCTATCATTTTTTTATTAGATTCATAATTTTTCTAATCTTTAATCTAATGTACAAGATCAAAATTGAAAGTTAGTCACATTATATAGTTATTAATTCTATTCACCGAAGGGATTAATTGATAACATATTGAATAAAATGGACGTGTTGATGAATTTGACATATATTTCATCTATGCATAATCAAGTACATCTTTCTGTTGCCTGATGAACTTTGGCAAATAATATATTAATAAAACAAATTAGACTATGAATGCCAGAAATAATATTTGAATGTTGACACTTAGCAGAAACTGGATTCCTACTCCATAGCGACACCAAAAGAAAAGCAACATAAATAGCAGGGCATGGTCTTTACTTTTGGGTATTTAAAAAAAATTTAAGACCCAAACGGACATTGATGACACCCAGGAACACATGCACGAACTGCTTGACCAGGAGAATTGCCTGACCAGAGGGCAGAGCCGTTCATCACAGTGGTAGTGGAGACATCTGGGATGACTATGGGGTGGAGTGCGGTACACGTTTTTCTGAGCTTCTTCAGTAACAGATGCAAGGCTCCCTCTGGACTTCATGTCTCCCCTCCAGCAAAGTCACAAAGTGGAATTTAGATGGTCACATCCTTATTTAAGTAGTGTTTACTAAACATTCTTTTGGATATCAGGTTTAAAAGTAAGAGGCAATTATTATCACCCCATTTTGCAGATTGAGAAACTGAGGACTCATGTGCATCTTCCTGAAGTCACATTAGGGCATGCTTACTGGACCCAACACTTCTTTGCATCAGCTCTGCTCACTGTCCTGTACACTGTGGGTTGGGTACCGTGGAAGTGTTCTTTGCATCTTTTGAATAGAGGGAAAAAAAGGGGCAAAGGTGTGGAGTTGTCTTATGCAGGGGGGAGATGGGTGGGTAAGGTGGTTTTCTGTATTCTCAGTCTGCTTACTTGAAGAAACTGCTCGTGAGACTTTTGGCCATGAGCAGACGCTATGTCACTTTTTAAAAAAAAACTGTGGTCAATTTCCAGATCGTTTTCATGTTCATAATCGGGGGATTATTTACAGCAAAGAACACTATCTCAGTAACTTTGGACAGAGTGAGAAAGAAGTGTCATTGTAGCTCAATAAACGTGGATGCACTGGGGAAAGTTATGTGAAGATTAAAATGGTCTACATAGGAAATTCTATTACATCTTTTATGCTGGTTTGTTATTTTTATTGTTCAATGAGACATTATCTCACAATTTGTGTTCATTTAAAAAGCACATTTCCAAATCTTATTTCATTCCTCTCCTATCCAGCCTGTCTTTTTCATTTTTACCATGTATCTTATTTACAATTTATGTGCCCTCTTATATTATCTTGTAAGACAACTGAGTTTTCCTTTTAATTAGGATTGTTGCTTTGAATATTACTTATCCTACAGGGCATATTTACAAGTTTTACAACAATACAAATGATCACTGTATTCTGGATACCAAAACCGGAAAATTAATATCTGCACTATAAATAAAAGGATCTGTCACAAAGGGTCTATCCAGCAAAATAAACGTTATGGCTGCAACTCCCAAGCTCCCTCCCGGTGTGGTGGCCTTCTGCAGCTCAGGGCTGGCTTCCGAAAGCCAGCTTTTCATCCCAGAGATGGGCCAGACCAATAGCGCTTCCCTAGTTCGTCCTTCAAATTAGGATTGCCGTGAGGTTAAGCTGAAGGGAAAAAACAAAATCCACCAGCCCCAAACCTAACATCCCTTGTAGTGTTTTAATTAATATTATTTTTAATTGCTTATATTAGCATTTGAAAATGAGATTGATTGGCTTTTGCCTGTCAGGGAAACAGAACTTGGATTCAGTAAGTGGAAAAACAGGAGTTGTTAATTATACTTAAAAGTCCATAGATAGTGTACTTAGATGTCTTGAAGGTCATCTGAGGCTTGTAAAACACATGTTTTATGTCTGTTTTATCTAAGGAGAAACTTGGATATCACGGTGATGGATTGAATCTCCTTGTATTTCTTCCTCTCTACCTTCCTTCCTTGCTTTTTTTTTTCTTTAAGGGAACATGAACACATATTATTAATATCTGTGGATCACTTTTAAATAATTTTTAAATAATTGTTTTTATTTTAGGGCCAGTCATTTCTGAATTGCTAAAAACTTGCAGAGGATAACCATAGCCCATTTTCATTTTGATATGTAGGGCTTTCATTTTATAATTCCCGCAAACACCACCAGAAAATGTCCACCTAAGCCCTTTAGTGAATGAGAAGGCATGAGTTCTCATTAAGAAACCCATAAACTAAGAAGCTGGCAACCTTGGTATTTGGCAGTGGAGTTTCAGTCAGGCTTTTGTGCTCAGGGAGTTAGTGTTTGGCCTGTAGCTTTTAATTATTTTTATGAACGAGGGAATAATGAATACATTTGTAATATATTGAAAAAATTCCTCAACACTGACTGACCAAAAAGTAGATTTATATGATAATCCTTAAACACCAATTCTATGGCTCAGTGCTGAGCAGGAAGAAAATAAAATACTGAGCTTCATTACTGAAAGAGCAGAATAAATCAAAGCTGATGGAATTAATACTGTTTAATTACTAGCAATACACCTTACCTGGAGAACGCATATTCATCACTGATCGCAATATTTTAGGCTACAGTTGTCCTGGGAGGAAGATAGTACTGAGCACAAAGCATGATGAGCCTTAAAGAATGAAATGAGAAGACATTTTGACGTTGAGACACTTTATGATGGCTTTAGAATTACGGCAGCATGAAGGAGAATCAACCTTCTTAATTAGGGCCTTAGGGAAGCCAGGACGACGTGGAGAAGCTCTGGGTTAGGGTCACGGGGAAGAGCGATTCCCAAAGGCGAGGAGAGTTC